>NC_034184.2:66259099-66569539 GCF_002021735.2 Oncorhynchus kisutch | reverse complement strand
CACACTCAGGCCTTTATTTTACTCTTGCACATGGCTGTCCTCACTGACTTTGTTCTTTATCATTGAGATTTCATATCTCTTCAAGAAATGCTTCATACATGTATGCAACCCTTTCACCCCACACAAACTTGTAGTTTTCGCCAAGTTTATTTAGCAGTGCTATAAGGCTATGAGCATGTCGACACAGGTCCTTTCCATCTTAATATCTCACAGTGGGCAGAGATTGGACTTTCTGAAGCGACCTGCAGAACATGTTTATCCAGATCTCTATATATCACATCGATGGGAATTAAATGTCACTCCTCCGATCGCCTGTCTCTCCTTTAATTGGTGTGTGATATTCCTCAGTTGTCATTTCTCCAGAATGAGGATGCCATTTTGCGATGTTCCTGTAGGGGGAGGGTAGCGCGTCACTCAGGTTGACGGGTCTGTAATGTATTTCTCGCCAAAGGCTGCCTGTCATTTAGGGGTATGGGTTTTTGGAGGGTATGGCGGAGAGGTGTGGGACAATTCATTTACCCAAGCCATCCATCAAGAGAAATATGTCTTCAACTCTTGGTTTGGGGGCAGCTGGTTGCCTGGACGGACCTAAATGGATTGTCTGCTGTAGCATGAGGAGTCCAAACTTCAAAGTACTACACTATGCATCTTTCTTTCCTAAACATACCGATTCCTAAACATTCGTATTGATGTGGAGAAATAAATGGATGTTTGTCCAAAAAGAAGCCAACACACATTGTTTTTATGTCTATGCGGTTGCTGCCACAATCATTTAACAATTGCATTATGTGGATATGGAGTGTGAATCCAATTTAAACAGAACTAAATGTGTCCTCCCTCCAGCGAACCCTTTCCTGATGCCCCCTCTTTGACGAGCAGACTGTTAAATAGTCATTTAAGCTCTGCTTAAATTATCAAGCAATTTTATGCGGTGCAAATGGACTCAGAGACCTTTTTTCCAGCATGCCTTGTCCATATTTGTATTATTTGTTCCAACATGATCAAAATGCATCCCGAATTAAAGAGCATTCTTGGCAAGTTCATCTACATAATGTTATTTATTAGAAACCCACTCTGGCTTCAAGGACTAGGCTTGGATATCATTTGTGCTCATTGTACATCATATACTAATCAATCTCACAGCAAGAAAAGTGGAAATGCCAAGGACGGCTCTAAATAAAAGGTGGGAGACAACACATGCATATCGATTAAGGAAGCTTGTTTTGCCATTCAACTTCCTGCCATGGTGCTATGGGCACAGCCAGGCAGAAACCTTCCCGACAGCTGGGAATGTACTCTGGTGCTATCCGTCATAGTTCTGAACACCAGTCCAGAAAGGGAACACAGTCATTGCCTGTCAATTCTCCTCTCCTCCCTTTCCCCTGAGTGACTTCCCAGGTAGCCATCCACTTTTCTTTGGCAAATCAAAAGGTGCAACCGTCCCGCTGCTTCCTCAAACAATCACCTGTACCACAGTGAAGTGTCCTTTTACTCACCCTTCTTACAGGGGGCAACCTATTTTATACTTGGCAGTAAATCTTGAAGTGCCACCATTTACGGTAGTTTTTGAAAAGCAAGGTAGGCTAGAGCACGAATGGGTAACTGGCGTCTGGCCTGCCCCCCTTTATTAAAGAACTCAGTCGGGGTCGCAACTTCCTGTTGAGAGTTAGAATAGTATAATACACAAGGTGCCATTTTGAAATTTGGTTGTGTATCAGCAGCTTTTCTCTTGTTATATCAGTCACTGACATTCACTCATTTAGCCTTTGTCAGCAAAAAAAAAAGTGATTGGTAAGTTAGTCTAGCCAACTATCTAAACTTGTCGTTATCGAATTACCGACTGGGGGTCCCCCATTGATTTTGTTTGTCACTTTCACTCAGATACCATATTAAAAACTGCATATTGAAAACTCTCTCCACCCTATGGCAAAATGTGAAGAATTACAGGAAGTTAGTTATAAAATTGATAAATCTTCTCTCTGGCCTCATGGCAAAATGTGTAGAATTGCAGCAAACTTGTTTTAAAACTGCTACATTTTCTCTACACCCCATGGCAAAATGTGAAGAATTACACTTTTGTTCACTAAGGGCCCTCAACAAAATTTCACTAGGGGCCCTCAACAAAATTTCACTTAGGGCCGGCTCTGACTGCAAGTTTGGGTACGCAGACACCGAGCCACCGCGGACCTTCATGATGAGTTCAGATTTTTTGTGGCTCCCACTCCCATCAAAGTTACCTATCCCTAGAGTAATCCATGTTCCTTATATAGTCTTTTATTGTACATTCTCTCTATGTAGTAATCTCAAATGTTTCCGGATATGGCTTATTAATGACAGATTATTGAATTTAACCCTTATAATGTCACAAACTTTGGTCATCGATCAAAATACACCTGAAAATATAATGAGCTTTTGGACTTGACGAACATAGCTGTTCGATAAATGATGATACATTGGACAAAATCATTTCAAGAACATTTCTGTTTACATATTTCAGTTCCCTGCCTCGCCATGCAATATGCAAGTCACAGCTATTTAATGTTAACACAGTTCCACTTGAGGCAATGTAAGCCAAAGCGTTCAGTCATGAAATGCCTTAACCAAACACACATCCTGTTCAACCATGTATATTTCATCACTAATCTAGAAATAATGTTAACTTCTTAATTAACCATGTGTCACATTTATGGCTATTGAATAATGAATGAGTAGATCATGCACATTTCCACAAACTGAACTGCCTATTTGTTCTTAGCTTAGTCAAAGCTGCAGGGCAATCCTGCTCAGTGACAGTGACATATTGTAACTACAATTAGACAGTGAGAGTCCTCCTCTCCTTCCTCTCCATCAGCTTAACAGAATGAACCGGTGGCATAAACTGCAGGGATTTAAATGCAACTCTCAATGGCCGTCAGCTATTTCATGTGAGACCATTCGACAGGGATGAGGGGATGGGGGGGGGGGGTTCACGAACGGCTTGTGATTTTGCAGATTAAGGACTCTAGGACACTGCCAGTCAACTGAATATGCTGCCAATGCACACACCCCTATTTAAATCTCACATGTGAAGAGGGATTTCTGAGCAAGCTGCTCGGTCCCCCACCGTTCCTCAGCAAAAATAAAGCAGTCTTTCTTCTTTCTTTTTTTTGTACCATTTATATCATTTTGCAAACTAAGACCATGAAAAGCTGTTTCTTTGGAAATGGCTTTTGAAATGAATGTTGACAGTATTCCTCCATTATGATCATGTGCAAAGGGCACTGCCAAGGGAGTTAAGTATACTCTCTTGGGACTGTGGGTAGTGTACTCACCTTGGGATGTACCTCCTCCTGCTGGTGGTTGCATTGGCTAGGAGAAAACACAATTTATCTGTACCCTGCCAAAAACAAAAACAATATTTTTCTAGTGATATCAGTCTAGACATCTAGACTAAAATAATGAAATTCTACTTATGAATGGTTATGATAGCACGCATCACATATTCACCCTGATGTAAGTCACTCAACAATTGGTTATACATTTCTCATCCCCTAATAAAACGTCTCCTCACTCCAAACATTTCGAGTGAGTATGTTCCCCTCCGGGTGAGGCTGAGGTCCAAATATGGACACCGTCCCCCAGGGCTTTGATCCCTACTAAATAACATATCATAATGCAGTCCATTATGATCATTAGTCAGAGCACATAGTGTAGCTGTAACGATCCATCAATGGAAATGACAATGTTGCTAAAAAAGGCTTAGTGTTAATGTAAATGGTTGCTTCAGTTATTTTCATAATGGCTAATCTCAGTGTGGCTACATGTAAAATCTCTGAGCAGAATTGTGATTTTCTTCTAACAATGTTAAAGTCATTACTGCATAGCGGCCTTTTTATTGTTGCGCAATTGATGATTGTTGACCTGAACATTTTTTGATGGTGCTAAAAATGTAAATGATTGCAGTGCCACCCAAACATTTGACCTACCAAAACAGATACAAAAGGCCCACAAGGCTCTTGTTCAAAGAGAGGTGCAAATCACAGACTTGTGGGTTGGTGGAACTGGGTGCATTTTCAATGACTCATTTGATATTGTCCGCTTAATCATGCTTTTGTCCGTGTTTCTCTAGCCTGCCTCTATTGCTGCACTGCATCACATCCCTCCCCATTGCACAGAAACACATTGCCATGGCAACTTAGGCTGAGGAGATTTACAAGTAGAATTGCTGTGGTCTAGAAAACACCAACAACATTAAACAATGTAAATGTAAACACACACGGTATAGCCTGAAAACATGGTTAAAACTGTAATTTTTGGTAGGCCACACAAGCTAACAGAACGCGTAAAAATCATCTGTCCTCGGTTGCAACACTCACTACCAAGTTCTAAGCTACCTCAGGAAGCAACATCAGCAAAATAACTGTTCTTCGGGAGCTTCATGAAATGGGTTTTCATGGTTGAGCAGCTGCACACAAGCCTAAGCTCACCATGCGTAATGCCAAGCGTCGGCTGGAGTGGTGTAAAGCTTGCCTCCACTAGAGCAGTGAAAATGCGTTCTCTGGAGTGATGAATCAGCTTCACCATCCGGCAGTCTGATGGATGTATCTGGGTTTGGCGGATGCCAGGAGTACGCTACAAGCCCCAATGCATTGTGCCAACTGTAAAGCTTGGTGGAGGAGGAAGAATGGTCTGGGGCTTTTTCATGGTTCAGGCTAGGCTGTTAAAAGATTCTAGCTTCAAGTATCTTTGCTCAATTCGCTAATGGAGTGGGCTTTCTCACCTGACCATCCGTAATGTAGGCTACATGAATCAGCTAGTTAGTTAGGCTATGGAATCAAACCAAGCTTACTAGTCTTTACTTGATTTGAATTTGTTCTGCTACTGACAAACAGTTGAACTACAGTTGTCCCCTTCCTGTCCCAAAGTAACCTAGGTATTCCTTTCAAACCGCTCAGTGCTGGTGGACAGACTGTGCACACATGCTCGCAGTGACAGAAGGGAAGACAACAAGTGCTCTGCATATATGGGAACTCCCTCAGGACTGTTGGAAAATCATTCCAGGTGAAGTTCGTTGAGAGAATGCCAAGAGTGTGCAAAGCTGTCCTCAAGGCAAAGGGTGTTTTTTTGAAGAATCTCAAACATATTTTGATTTGTTTAACACTTTTTTGGTTACTACATGATTCCATAGTTTTGATGTCTTCACTATTTTTCTACAATGTAGAAAATAGCTAAAATAAATAAAAACCCTTGAATGAGTAGTTGTTCTAAAACTTTTTACTGGTAGTGTATTAATATATATATATATATCTTGATTAGATAAGTACTTAACACCCTGAGTCAACACATGTTAGAATCACGTTTGGCAGTGATTACAGCTGTGATTCTTTCTGGGTAAAAAGATAAGTGTCACGTTTGTCGTATACATAATGAGCGGACCAAGGCGCAGCGTGAGTAGAGTTCCACATATTTATTACAGTGAACCTTCAAAAAAACAACAAAGAATAAACAAACGTGCAGTTCGTAGCGCACATAGCACTAAACCAAAACAAAACAATATCCCACAAACGCAGGTGGGAAAAGAACCACACTAAGTATGATCCCCAATTAGAGGCAATAATCATCAGCTTCCTCCAATTGGGAACATACTCACACCAACATAGAGATTCAAGACTAGAACACCCCCTAGTCACGCTCTGACCTATTGCACCATAGAGAACCCCAAGGGCTCTCTATGGTCAGGGCGTGACAATAAGAGCTTTCTCCGGCAGAATTGTGCAACATTTGCCCATTATTCTTTTCCAAATTCTTCAATCTCTGTCAAATGGATTGTTGATCATTGCTAGACAACCATTTTCAAGTCTTGCCATAGAGTTTCAAGCAGAATTAAGTCAAACTGTAACTCGGCCACCCAGGAACATTCACTGTCTTCTTGGCAAGCAACTCCAGTGTAGATTTAGCCTTGTGTTTTAGGTTATTGCCGTGCTGAAAGGTGAATTAATCTGCCAGTGCCTGGTGGAAAGCATACTGAACCAGGTTTTCCTCTAGAATTTTGCCTGTGTTTAGCTCCATTCCATTTGTTTTTTTATCCTGAAAAACTCCCCAGTCCTTAACGATTATAAGCTTACCCATAACATTATGCAGCCACCACTATGCTTGAAAATATGGAGAGTGGTACTCAGTAATGTGTTGTATTGGTTTTGCCCCAAACATAACACTTGTATTCAGGACAAAAAGTTTATTGCTTTGCCATATTTTTTGCAGTATTATTTTAGCGCCTTGTTGCAAACAGGATGCATGTTTTGGAATATCTTTATTCTGTACTGGCTTCCTTAATGTTACTCTGTCAATTAATGTAGGTTTGTATTGTGGAGTAACTACAATGTTGTTGATCCATCCTCAGTTTTCTCCTATCACAGCCATTAAACTATGTAACTGTTTTACAGTCACCATTTGTTAGGTCCGTCGTTGAATGAGTGAGAGCGAAGCGCAGCGTGGAAAGTGTTCATGATAAATGTAATATTGAAACACTGACGAAACCACAAAATACAAACTCCAACGTAAAGTTTTTCAGGGCTATACAGCAAATGTGCAAAAACAAGATCCCACAAACTAGGGTGGAAAACAGGCTGCCTAAGTATGATTCCCAATCAGAGACAATGATAGACAGCTACCTATGATTAGGAACCCTACCCGGCCAACAAAGAAATAAACTAGAATGCCCACCCAAATCACACCCTGACCTAACCAAATAGAGAAATAAACAGGCTCTCTAAGGTAAGGGCGTGACACCATTGGCCTCACGGTGAAATCCCTGAGCTGTTTCCTTCCTCTCTTGCAACTGAGTTAGGAAGAACGCCTGTATCTTTGTAGTGACTGGGAGGTGCCCTTCTTTGCAAGGCATTGGAAAACATCCCTGGACTTTGTGTTTGAAATTCACTGCTTGACTGAGGGACCTTACAGATAATTGTATGTGTGGGTACAGAGATGAGGTAGTCATTCAATAATCATGTTAACCTCAAAGTGTAAGCCATTAGGGGAAGGGGGTCTACTAAGCTAACATATGGAATTGTTTTAGATGGTCATACCATGGATTGTTTAGCAATTTAATTTGGAATTTTAGTACAGTCAAAAAGTAAATCATAAGGAATATGTTTTTGAAGTGTCTGTCCTATATTCAGGATATGTGTTCGTTTTTTGGACACATATTTAACCCCTTATATTTGTTGGCACAAAACTACCTCGATACATTAATTTGTAAGGGTTACATTCAGATGAGTCCTGTGACGCTTGTGTGGGTCGTAGAGCAAAACGGAGAACACCATTGTGTTCGTGAGAGTGCTCGTTAGTTAAAACCAGTGGAGGCTCCTCAGAGGAGGAAGTGGAGGAGGAAGTGAATTTCATAAAAATAGAAATAGTGAAAATATTTTTTTTTTATAAATCTATTCTAAATATATTCACATCACCAAATAGTTAATTAAAATACACTGCAATGAAGGTCTACAGTAGCCTCAGCAGCGCTCTGTAGGTCGGCACCATAGTGTTGCCGAAGGACAGGTATCTTCAGTCCTCCTCTGGGTACAATGACTTCAATACAAAACCTAGGATGCTCATGGTTCTCACCCCCTTCCATAGACTTACACAGTAATTATGACAACTTCCGGAGGACGTCCTCCAACCGATCACAGCTCTTGCAGCATGAACTCACATGTTGTCCACCCAATCACTCCAGTATTAGTGCTAAATTGTAAGTATTTTTGCCCCTAGGGTCTATTTATTGCCTACATCCCTCCTATACATTTGCACACACTGTACATAGATTTTTCTATGTTTCTTTTCTTTTTGTGTTATTGACTGTACGTTTGTTTATGTGTAACTCTGTGTTGTTGTATTTGTTGCACTGCTTTGCTTTATCTTGGCCAGGTCGCAGTTGTACATGAGAACTTGTTCTCAACTGGCCTACCTGGTTAAATAAAGGTGAAATAAATAAATAAATAAAATAAATAATAAAGTATCAGTGAATAAATCTGATACTGAAAGCATAAGCTACAGCTAGCTAGCACTGCAGTGCATAAAATGTGGTGAGTAGTTGACTCAAAGAGAGAGAAAAACAATAGTTTTACAGTTTTGAACAAATTCCTTTCTTCCAAAATTAAGGAGAAGCAAGAGAGAGAGAGAGATAGCTATATTTGGTTGTATTAAAAAAAAAAAAAATTCACATTCACTTAGCAGATGAATGCAGATAGCTAGTTTAGCCTATTCAAACACCCGGCTCAAACGGAGATGGATGCTATGTTAGCTAGCTGGCTACAGCTATCCAACACTGGATCTCTTCCAAATCAAGGTAAACTTAGTTTTAATTTATTTATTGCCACCTGGGCCTGCTGGTGTAACTGCTAAACTACTTTCTGACTGTACACTGTACTGCATGATTGTAGCGGTTTTACTAACATGTTAGTTCTAGTACCTATGTTGACTAGGAGGTGTCAATGATGTAGGCTGTGTGTAGTGGTTAGCAGTCATGATATGAAGTTTTGGCTTGTAAAGTGACCAGGCAGCTAATGTCTTGTGCACTGACGTCCACAATCGAAGGGAAAAGGTGAGAGGAGGAGAGCGCGTAGATAGTTGCGAGAAGGAATTATATATATAGTACAATGAGCAAAGTGATGATGCTGTTTTTATATAGCTGCTATGAAATTGAACTGTGTTTAAGTCTGATCGGGGTGCATTCATACCGCCAACTCTGTTGTAAAACGTTTCTTAAACGGAAACAAACTGAACGAAGCGGGGAATTTGCCCAATAGAAACTCTCATTTGCAACTGTTAGACTAATGATTACACCCTAGATCAGCTAGATGCAGGAAGGACTGCGCAAGGTGGTATTGAATGTGTTACTGTCTGTCACCTTGATTAAAAATGATCTCGACCTGTGCATCTACGTTCTAAACTTTCATTCATAGGCTAGGTTGTAGCAAAGTTCATGATGCGTACAGGGAATATTGGAGTATCATGTAGTAGCCTAAACCTATCAATGTTACATTGAGCTGGGTGAATGGAATCTGAATGACAGTCATCCAATATGCTGTAGTAGAAATAAGGCCATGCTCATCTTAAACCGCACCGACCACCACGGGTTCAACGGTTCGGAAGCGACAGACAGCAGTTGGCACATCAGCATTACCGACTTCAGACGAGTCAGACGTCCACTTTGACATTATGGGGTATTGTGTGTAGGCCAGTGACAAAAACATGAATCCACTTTGACATTATAGGGTATTGTGTGTAGGCCAGTGACAAAAACATGAATCCACTTTGACATTATGGGGTATTGTGTGTAGGCCAGTGACAAAAACATGAATCCACTTTGACATTATGGGGTATTGTGTGTAGGCCAGTGACAAAAACATGAATCCACTTTGACATTATGGGGTATTGTGTGTAGGCCAGTGACAAAAACATGAATCCACTTTGACATTATGGGGTATTGTGTGTAGGCCAGTGACAAAAACATGAATCCACTTTCACATTATGGGGTATTGTGTGTAGGCCAGTGACAAAAACATGAATCCACTTTGATATTATGGGGTATTGTGTGTAGGCCAGTGACAAAAACATGAATCCACTTTAACATTATGGGGTATTGTGTGTAGGCCAGTGACAAAGAGATCTCAATTTAATCCATTTTTTAATTCAGGCTGTAAGGCAACAAATTGTGGAAAAAGTCAAAGGGTGTGATTACTTTCTGAAGGCCCTGGAACTTAGTCATTGTCTTTATCATTTAAAACCCCATTGAGTGTTCAACATTATTTCTCCCATAACTGACGAGCTTGTGATCAGTTAGCTGTCACTCCCTTGTGTCCCATTTGAGCCAATATGCGTACAGAATAACTGAAGCGCGTGCTAATGTTCTCAAATCAATGACCTCAACTACTCCCCTGCAGGGTTAAAAAAAAAGGATGCCAAGGCTTTACCAAAAAACACACATATGCCTTGTTAATGCTCTTGCCAAGATCCCACTGGCCACAGAGGTCAATTCAACGTCTATTCCACATTGATTCAACGTAATTTCATTGAAATGACATGGAAACAACGTTGATTCAACTTGTGTGTACCCTGTGGGGGGACAAGGGGATATGGTGTTCCATCTTGAGGGCTGTCTTTTTCCTTTGATTTCTTATTGAGGCCCTGTAATAAAGGGACATTTGTCTTGAAGTGGAAGAAAGGAGGGTAAGATGCTAGAGACCTCTCAGACTGACAGATGCGGTGTGTTGTCATCACCTTGCTCTCAATCAGTCTCACATAATGGCCTAACTTCCCATAGCCGGCGGTGTGCGGTTGGCGCAGTGATTAAGAACTCCTCTCGACCAATCGCAGGCAGCGCAGGATATCGCTATGTCATCCTTTGAAGGCCAGTGGCCTGCTGATGATAACAGTGGCTGATAGATCTGGATCTCTGAGCAAAAGTCTGCAGGCGGGCGGACTGCTACACATTCTCCACATGTTTGCTTTGGAGCATGAGCGTGAATTTGAATGAACCTAACGAAAAGGCCAGCATAATCTTACTCTCAGAAGAAAATGAGACTATAGAGAGATGAGAGAGCTAGAGATAGATATATATAATTTGATCACTCTTTTGTTGCTGAGAACTTTCCTGAGCCGCAGGAAATACAGATGAGCTTCGTGATTTATATAAATTCACTGAAATCACACACCAACACACAGTTATATTAACAGTATTCCACTTTTCATGTAGCCTCCTTTTGACCACCGTTCTAACAACAACATGGACTAAATGGTCAAATGCTGTTGCTGGTGGGATTATTTTGCGGTGACAATGTACACTGAGTGTATAAAACCTTAAGGAAACCTGCTCTTTCCATGACATAGACTGACCAGGTGAATCCAGGTGAAAGCAGGTGAATCCAGGTGAAATCAGGTGAATCCAGGGGAAAGCAGGTGAATCCAGGGGAAAGCAGGTGAATCCAGGTGAAAGCAGGTGAATCCAGGGGAAAGCAGGTGAATCCAGGGGAAAGCAGGTGAATCCAGGGGAAAGCAGGTGAATCCAGGGGAAAGCAGGTGAATCCAGGGGAAAGCAGGTGAATCCAGGGGAAAGCAGGTGAATCCAGGGGAAAGCAGGTGATTCCAGGGGAAAGCAGGTGAATCCAGGGGAAAGCAGGTGAATCCAGGGGAAAGCAGGTGAATCCAGGGGAAAGCAGGTGAATCCAGGTGAAAGCAGGTGAATCCAGGTGAATCCAGGGGAAAGCAGGTGAATCCAGGTGAAAGCAGGTGAATCCAGGTGAAAGCAGGTGAATCCAGGTGAATGTGAATATTGATGTCACCTGTTAAATCCACTTCAATCAGTTAAGATGAAAGGGGAGGAGACCGGTTAAAGAAGGATTTTTAAGCCTTGCGACAATTAAGACATGGATTGTGTATGTGTGCCATTCAGAGGGTGAATGAGCAAGGCAAAAGATTGAAGTGCCTTTGAACGGGGTATGGTAGTAGGTGCCAGGCGCAACGGCGTGTGTCAAGTACTGCAACACTGCTGGGTTTTTCACGAGCAACAGTTTCCCGTGTGTGTCAAGAATGGACATCCAGCCAACTTGGCACAACTCTGGGAAGCATTGGAGTCAACATGGACCAGCATCCTGTGGAACGCATTCGACAACTTGTAAAGTCCATGCCCCAACGAATTGAGGCAGAGGGCGGGGGGGGTGCAACTTAATATTAGGAAGGTGTCCTTAATGTTTTGTACACTCAGTGTAGGTGAAATTAAGATCCTACATATGTAGATAGAAAGATATACATATTTAATTAAATATTTCACTAGCTCACAGACAAACAACAATCACAAGAGAGACCATGCAGGAGAGGTGTGTTTCAGTACTTTATTAAATTACAGAGTCAGTTTTATCTCAAAATATCTGTTCACAGTCCCCCAACTGGAATATTGAAAGGCACAGTGCCACGTTACAAAATAAAAATTCTTCCTAATCGTTCTACTGGATTACCGTGGTGGACGTTGTGAGGAACAAGTGACACAGTGCACTCATAAAAGTGGCGGGAAACATAACTAAGTGCTAACATAGCTAAATGCTAACAACAACCAAATTGTGTCCTAAATCTACATTTTCCCATCCTCATAACTCATGTGAGCTGTGCACGTGACTCATCCACTAGAGTTAAGGTAATACTGTGGTGAGGAGCTGTGAGTTCAGTGTAGAGTAACAGCACACATTGGTAACAGCACACCTCGGGCAGGTGAGACAAAAGGAGCCTGAGGGGTCTTTCATCACGCTCTCCCTATTTTTCCAAAGAGGATATTCATGCCCTCTCATTTAGGAACTGCGGCTACCAGCAGAGCTAAGGTTAATGCTACAGTACTAACTGCTACAGTACTAACACTATTTTGGTAAAATCTTGAAATATATGTGAAAGTAAGGCGTAATAGCACACCTAAATAATGACTAGAATGTATTTTTGCTTTTGAATGTAAATAGGTTGAACGTTCAGTTTACTATCAATTCTGAAATGGCCCGGAAGTGTGTGAAATGCCAATGTTTATTTAGCATTTTGTAATGTGTTTATCTTGAACAGAGCATTCTGTGAGGCACCTTCTGTGAAGGTGTGAGGAGCCACTCTAATCATACATAATAATATATCTCTATGTATTCGTGCACAGGACTTGTCATTAATTCAATTGCAGTAATTTTGCGTTTGTCAATTTCCGACTGGCAGCACATCATTAAAACTAGATTTGAATCCAGTGCTGCGTGAGAGTGCATCTTTCTCAGAATAATGCTATAGTGTTGCGCTCTCAATAATGGCTTTGGTTCAATCAAAACAAACAATACGCTAACCACACATTATTCATTCACTGCTCCACTCACATGTCAAGATATTGTAAGGGTTGAAGCCCAAACAACTTATTTATCCTTAAGAAAATAAAAAACATTATTCTCCACACATATTATAGATCATAGCACAAGCAGTGTTGCTATATAACAGGGTTGTCAAACTCATTCCATAGAGGGCCTAGTGTCTGCTAGTTTTGGTTTTTCCTTTCAATTAAGACCAACTGTATACAACCAGGTGAGGGGAGTTCCTTACTAATCAGTGGCCTTAATTCATCAATCAAGTACAAGAGAGGAGCGAAAACCGCCAGACACTCGGCCCTCCGGCCCTCCGTGAAAGATTTTGACAAGTGCTATATATCAACAGTGTTGATTACATAATGTGAATTTACTTATTAGAGTAAAAATGGTTGGACTTCCAGTACCAGGCAAACGTTTGCACACACCTACTCATTCAACGGTTTTATTTTCTTTATTTTTGCTATTTTAAACATTGTAGAATAATAGTGAAGACATCATCAATATGAAATAACACTTTTGGAATGATGTAATCGTGTAATGAAAACAATCAAAATATATTTTATATTTGAGATTCTTCAAAGTAGCTTTTCCAACAGTCTTGAAGGAGTTCACACGTATGCTGAGCAGTTGTTGGCTGCTTTTCCTTCACTCTGCGGTCAAACTCATCCCAAACCATCTCAATTGGGTTGAGACTGGGTGATTGTGGAGGCCAGGTCATCTGACGCAGCACTCCATCACTCTCCTCCTTGGTCAAATAGCTCTTTGTACGGTGGGTGTGTCCAAACGGTTTACTGGTACTGTATATCAAAACACTGCTGTGTTTCTGTCATGTATCCTTATAATGTATCTACACTGCTGTGTTTCTGTCATGTATCCTTATAATGTATCTACACTGCTGTGTTTCTGTCATGTATCCTTATAATGTATCTACACTGCTGTGTTTCTGTCATGTATCCTTATAATGTATCTACACTGCTCAAAAAAATAAAGGGAACACTAAAATAACACATCCTAGTATGAAATATTCTTATTAAATACTTTTTTCTTTACATAGTTGAATGTGCTGACAACAAAATCACACAAAAATGATCAATGGAAATCAAATGTATCAACCCATGGAGGTCTGGATTTGGAGTCACACTCAAACACTTCAAGTGGAAAACCACACTACAGGCTGATCCAACTTTGATGTAATGTCCTTAAAACAAGTCAAAATGAGACTCAGTAGTGTGTGTGGCCTCCACGTGCCTGTATGACCTCCCTACAACACCTGGGCATGCTCCTGAAAAAGTGGCGGATGGTCTCCTGAGGGATCTCCTCCCAGACCTGGACTAAAGCATCCGCCAACTCCTGGACAGTCTGGTGCAACGTGGCGTTGGTGGATGGAGCGAGACATGATGTCCCAGATGTGCTCAATTGGATTCAGGTCTGGGGAACGGGCGGGCCAGTCCATAGCATCAATGCCTTCCTCTTGCAGGAACTGCAGACACACTCCAGCCACATGAGGCCTAGCATTGTCTTGCATTAGGAGGAACCCAGGGCCAACCGCACCAGCATATGGTCTCACAAGGGGTCTGAGGATCTCATCTTGGTACCTAATGGCAGTCAGGCTACCTCTGGCGAGCACATGGAGGGCTGTGCGGCCCCCAAAGAAATGCCACCCCACACCATGACTGACCCACCGCTGACCCTCATGCTGGAGGATGTTGCAGGCAGCAGAACGTTCTCCACGGCGTCTCCAGACTCTGTCACGTCTGTCACATGTGCTCAGTGTGAACCTGCTTTCATCTGTGAAGAGCACAGGGCGCCAGTGGCGAATTTGCCAATCTTGGTGTTCTCTGGCAAATGCCAAACGTCCTGCACGGTGTTGGGCTGTAAGCACAACCCCCACCTGTGGACGTCGGGCCCTCATACTACCCTCATGGAGTCTGTTTCTGACCGTTTGAGCAGACACATGCACATTTGTGGCCTGCTGGAGGTCATTTTGCAGGGCTCTGGCAGTGCTCCTCCTGCTCCTCCTTGCACAAAGGCGGAGGTAGCGGTCCTGCTGCTGGGTTGTTACCCTCCTACGGCCTCCTCCTCCTCCTGCTAATTGCCTATAATTTCCACCTGTTGTCTATCCCATTTGCACAACAGCATGTGAAATGTATTGTCAATCAGTGTTGTTTCCTAAGTGGACAGTTTGATTTCACAGAATGACCCTTGCTTTTAATAAAATTCATGGATATGGACATGTCTATATTTGCACTGTTGTAAATACAATTAATTCGGGAAGTACTCAGACCCCTTGACTTTTTCCACATTTTGTTAAGTTACGGCCCTTATCTAAAATTGATTACATTGTTTTTTCCCCCTCATCAATCTACACATAATATCCCATAATGACGAAAAAAATAGATGTTTTTAAAAATGTCTGCAAATGTATATAAAAAAACTGAAATATCACATTTACATAAGTATTCAGACCCTTTACTTTGTTGAAGCACCTTTGGAAGTGATTACACATATTCTTGGGTATGACGCTACAAGTTCGGAACACTTGTTCGCTACACTTGTATTTGGAGAGTTTCTCAAATTCTTCTCTGCAAATCCTCTCAAGCTCTGTCAGGTTGGATGGGGAGCATTGCTGCACAGCTATTTTCAGGTTTCTCCAGAGATGTTCGATTGGGTTCAAGTACGGGCTCTGCTGGGCCACTCAAGAACATTCAGAGACTGACTTGACCCGAAGCCACTGCTGTGTTGTCTTGGCTGTGTGCTTAGGGTTATTTTCCTTTTGGAAGGTGAACCTTCAGCCCCAGGCCTGAGTGCTCTGGAGCAGGTTTTCATCAAGGATTTCTCTGTACTTTGCTCCATTCATCTTTCCCTCGATCCTGACTAGTCTCCCATTCCCTGCCGCTGAAAAACATCCCTACAGCATGATGCTGCCACCACCATGCTTCACCTTAGGGATGGTGCCAGGTTTCCTCTAGACGTGATGCTTGGCGTTCAGGCCAAAGAGTTCTTGGAGCTTGGTTTTATCTGACCAGAGAATCTTGTTACTCATGGTTGGAAAGTCCTTTAGTTGTCTTTTGGCAAGCTCCAAGCAGGCTGTCATGTGCCTTTTACGGAGGAGTGGCTTTCGTCTGCCACTCTACCATTAAGGCCTGATTTATGGAGTGCTTCAGATATGGTTGTCTTTCTGGAAGGTTCTCCCATCTCCATAGAGGACCTCTGGGGCTCTGTCAGAGTGACCATTGGGTTCTTGGTCACCTCCCAGACTTAGGCCCTTCTCCCCCAATTGCTCAGCTAGCTCTAGGAAGAGTCTTGGTGGTTCCAAACTTCTTCCATTTAAGAATGGAGGCCACTGTGTTCTTGGGGACCTTCAAGCCTATTTTTTGGTACCCTTCCCCAGATCTGTGCCTCAAGACAATTCTGCCTCGGAGCTCTATGGACAATTGTTTTGACCTCATGGCTTGGTCTTGGTCAACTCTGGGACATTCTCTAGACAGGTGTGTGCCTTTCCAAATCATGTCCAATCAATTGATTTACCACAGGTGGACTCCAATGAAGTTGTAGAAACATCTCATGGATGATCAATGGAAATAGGATGCACCTGAGCTCAATTTTGAGTCTCATAGCAAAGGGTCTGAATGCATATGTTCATTTCTAATCTATTTTAGAGTAAGTCTGTAACATAAAACAATGTGGGAAAGGTATTGGGGTCTAAATACTTTACGAATGTGCTGTACATGAAGTCAATACTTGATTATTTAACACACATATTTTCCTTTACAGAAGATGCATTTGTCTGTGCGTCAAACTGAGAAATCAAGCAGATTGTGTTCTCCTCGCCTGTTTCCATTTGCTTTATATTGGAAACAGGAAACCCAGTACACGTTGACCAAGACTACATGACCTGAGTGACAATACAGGCTAGCTTTCAGAAGGAGGAAGACTGGGTATGTTAATAGACCCACACTGCTCTTCTTTTTACACCGAGCTGTCATTTAGCGTTACTCACCTTGCGTAGGTCAACCATGCTTTGTAAAAGAAAGTTCATTTCACTGTTTCACACGTTCACGCTGTGAGTCATCCTCGGCTGTTACCATTGAAAAGCAATGTAATTAGCTCCAGGTAAATGGGTGCTTTATAAAAGTGCTATAGTGAGGTGAGAGACAACCAATTAACTGACTGAGCTGAGCCAGTGTCCTGGTATGTACTCATTGAAGCTTTATGAGACAACAAACAAAAAGCAAAGAATAATGATCTGCTCTATGGTTATGTCATAGCATACTGTATAGTAGGGATGGGCACGGTTAATCGAATATCCAGTTTTTTTTTGTATATTTTAACAATAAAATAAAATTAAAAATAAATTAAATTATCCTTGTGACATTTTTACCTACAAGGATATACTATGACATTTGAAATTCTTAATATAATAAAACAACAACATTTTGAATGTAGTTTTTATATTGAGCTAACTTACTGCTGTGCATTTAGCCCTCCAGTCTGCACTGGTAGGCTCTTTTCCTCATGTTGTGGAAATTCTTACACACACCCATCAGTTGGGAAATCTCCATCTGTCCATTTTGTCCAATCTTCTGTTTGTTTCTGTACCCCACTACCAAATTTATTTGCCATTATTTTACACGGCCCCCTTTGTTCCCAGTTCGGATCGCCCCTCCTGCTCTTACTATTTCCATTGCCCGTATTTAAAGTGTTTGAGAGAGTTAATCTCCTGTTCAGGAAATTAGTCAAGCACACAATTCTCTCAATACCTTGATTTAACTGTCACAAGCACACCGCATTCACGCTGGAGCTAATCTCCTGTTCAGTAAATAAGTCAAGCACAGAGTACTCATACTTGGTTTAACAAATTGTTCTCATACACTAGTGTTCTATCATACAGGGGTTTAGCTATCTACACTAGTTGTTCTATTTAACAGCATATTCGGAATAGTACTCTTCTGTCAGAAGTCCACATACATAATAACATTATACATCAAACTTCACAGATGAGACACGTTATCTTCCTATAATCACAAAAAAAACAGTCATGTTACCCTCATAGATATGTTATCCTCATTACTAACAAGACAAGTCATCTAAACATGTATCCTTTTATTAATCGATTAATCTGTGACATGTTATCCTCTACCTATAGATAATGTAGCTAACATTATAGATCAGCTCACACAAAACTGGAAAACTCAGCTCACACAAAACTGGAAAGCTCAGCTCACATTCACATAACTTTCACTTTGTACTATTCCGAAACACACCCGGTAATCTCCTCATTACCCCATGTGCATCTTCAACGATACTCTTTTTGTTACTTGCTATGAACCATATGTATCGTCAACATTCTCTTGCCGCTACTTGCTATACATAACACCCCGTATTCAAAAATACCTTGTGTTATTTTGAAGTGGCTGCAGACCACATAGACATTTCTTGTAAATGCATATAGACAGCTGTCAGCGAGGCTTTCCATGGTACCGTTACACCCTCGCTCTAGTCTTCTCATACAATAGTCTTCTCTTTATAAGACTATGGGTACCTTTTTATGCATTACTCATTTTAATGTTGTTGTTTTTGATTTTACAAAATATATATACTGTACATATTAATTTAAATTGACTTCCTGAAATTCAGAAGACATGTCCCTCAGAGGTTCACGGATCAGGTATCTTCCCCGGGCAGCTCTCTGGTCTGGGCGTGTCTATGTCGTCATTGGTCAGATGGGAATTTCCCTTAATCTTTCCACTAGAGAATGTGGCACTGGTGTCTCCCTCGCAGACCTTCACTCGGATACTCCACAGGTGGAATCACTGATCCTGTTTGTTGACGGCAAATTGTTGTGGAAATTCTAATACAGGACACTCAAAGTCAATATTCAATAATTCACTCTTTATTGTCAGCCAGCTGGAGAAGTCAGTCAAACTTAGATGCATAAGTACCGGTCTGAAGTGAGCTCCCAAAGTGCGTTGCTTAAATAGTAGTATATAAGGCTCTATCTAACCTACATAAACATGATTCATTGGATCAGTTCCTACATGTGACAAGCTCTATCTCCTATCTTAACTTAAAGAACCTATTCTGGGCGTTCTGCCAGATGTCCCTCCTTCATCTCTTGACCAGACACAGGCAGGAACCAAGGATTGTATTTGACACCAAAGATCAGATGCAAAAATTAAATTTCCCTTCAAATAATCTACAATACCTGACACGGTTCAATGCAAAACACTCACCAGAAAACCTTTTTGTAACAGAATCAGTTCTATCATGGCGGAAATCAGATGTATCTTTCATTGTTTCTGTTTGCCAATCTACCGGGGAAAAGCAGCATGTCTGCTGTTTACCTCTGCTAACTTCCTATCTCTGCCTGTTAATAAAATAGCTTACTGGTGAACACTGATGGGGTATCAGTTCCAATCCTTCAAATCGGCACAGAATAAGAGATGATCCATATCTTTTCCCTCCATCGACTGGAGCTGTTTTCAAACTGATTTGAAACTGAGCAGCCACAGTTCTGTACCTCTACTTTGTGACTAGTGTTTCCACTGGGTTGTCCCGTCACCCTACCATGCCATTGCTGGCTCGTGAAAAGTTTGGAGAAAGAGACAGCCCAGAAGTGGTTGGAGTTAAGTTAGGCTGAGGGGGGGGGGGGGGGTCAGGTCAGTTGGTTGAGCTGGGCTGCTGTCAACATAGCCTCCTGCTTTCTGTGTACTTGTGTTGCCCAGTGGGCTGGGGGAATTCTGGGCATGTCGAGAGAGTAAATAACACATTTTTTAAATGTTTTTTTTTTTAAAGATGTGGCAAGCACGGTACACTGACAGTACACAAGCACAGCACCAAAATAAGCTTGGCAAATTGGCCATTTGAAAGTCAGGAGATAATTGACAATGTATAATTCATCCCAACAAGACATGTGAAACAGTAGGGGGGACAAATTGATTTTAATAAAAGATTACTGTACCTAGGTTGTCATTGCAGATAGCAACATTTACATTTGAGTTATTTGGCAGACACTCTTATCCAGAGTGACTTATGTAAAAGGTGTGTACCTTAGTAGTCCAGGTAGTCCATTTATCATACATAGACCACAGTCACAGTCGTGTCAAGGACTAAAAATAAAAATAATTTTAAAAAACAAATACCAAGAGTAATCAACGATGACACCTGAGATAATATATGTGATATTGTCTAAGTGGAAGCCCTTCTGTTGTTCAACTCTTCAGTTCAGAGTAAAGTCCTAACAGATTTAGAATTCAAATTATTATTTGATGCTTTGATGTCTCATTTCCATTTGGTCATAGCCGTCTGTAGCCTGCCTCTCCAGTACCACAGTTAGTGATGTTAGCAAGTTTGTTAATACATAGCCTGGTCAAGCTCTCGTATTACTTCCCTGTTCAATTTTAAAGCCTTATGCTGTTTGTGCCAGTGGGGTTAGAACTATATTGGAAAGATAGAACAAAGACCAACTTTAATTAGCTAAGCTTAGTGGGTCCCAGTTGGTGTGCCTTTGAGGCAAATCCTTGGCAAAACTCATGTCCACTCTAGTATTCAACTATTTTTAACAGACTACATAGGCTCCATCTTTACTTTGCTAAGTACACTCCTTAGTTTGCATAGTACTCCATGCAAGGGAAAGATTGATTGTGGATGATTGATTGTACATTCATTATAGAGCAGTAGCCTATGTTTCTCCCTGCCTTGGTATTTGCAATAAATATTCCATATGTTTAATTTGCGTCGTATGGATACATGTGTTGCATGCAGAAATTGGTCAGCCACACACATGCATTCATGTTAGGCCCATGCAATTGTGATTATAGTAATTAGCTTGTTTCCGGCCTCAGCGAAGGCAGATGCCTTTCCTTCCCTTGGTATTTCACTATGTGATAGGAAAATGACACAACATGTCAGCTGATAAAGATTAAGTGTGTCTAACAGAAAAATATGCAATTTCTATTTGACATTTTTTTAACGGCATGTCAGGATTCATAGACTATTTAAAAGCTCCAAAAACCATTAAATTCCTTTTTGAACTTTGCTCAGGACAGTAACCTTGACAAGTGCGGTAAGTGGTCAAATCTTGTATGCAGGATGTCACAACAATATTACTGCTCAGCTGCGATTCAAGTCAAGCATGCTAATCTCGTTAGCCACACCGACCTCACTGGGTTAGCTTCGTCTCAGGACATTAAACATGTTGATTTTCAGTCCATTTCCACCTTAGCCAGGCAGAAAATATGCTCCTTGCTGAAATATGACGCCTATTGGTTAGGTGAGCGCATCTGTGAGAAAACGCTTCCGCTCACTCGGTTAGCATTTCTCAGTGTATAAACTCAGTGTGTTATGAGTGTGAATGATCATGTTGCACACATCGTTTTCATGTCTCTACTTCTGTTAGAGCCATGTTATGCAGTTAAGTCATGTAAAAACAGGAGTTTAGTTGAAATAACACGTTTTATTACAACAACTAGTACTAACTTTACGTTAATTACTCAGTGCCTACTACTTGGTTGTCATTGGTAACACTTGAACCCTGTCATAAGGTTGTTATAATCTAGTAGATGTCCAAATTAGTCATGACAGTTTGTCTGCTTTTGTCGGCAACTGACTTTCTACAGTCATGTCACATCATTGGTAAGCTATCCAATTATCTGACCTAGCCAATTGTCTCATAATAATGTAAAGTTAGTCATCTGAAGATGACATCAACTGTCATGACTGCTTTTAACATCTGTTCTATCATTATTATGACAAGAAATGTGCTATCCCATTAAATCATTGTTACAGCATATGCTTTAAACATACCGGATCCAAAACTCCGATTGTGTCAACGTAAATGAAACAACTCAGACCAGGGATTATTGTAGTGTGGAAAATGTGATTTTAGTGCTTTTCAAAGTTAACTTGAGGAGTTCATTCCAGGGCTCTGGTTTCCACTAATTATGCTCCCATCGACTTGTTGCATATGAACTAGATGACACCACCACCGTACACTCACACAATAAACAGCCATCCAAACTGCGTGTCACTTTGAGTGTGGGCAGGAAGGTTTTCTTCACGGGTAGGCAACAGCAGCGTTATGCTAATGAAACATCCAGGGAGAGAGCAGAGCCGAGCTGCAGTCAGAGTTTGTGTGGGCGAAGCTTCTTGCGCGTGTCACTCGCCGCATTCAAATGTCCTCCCTTCCCTCTCTCTCTCTACACATAATTTAAATAGATAGTGATGTGTGTTCCAAAACTGGTTCAAATGAATCAGCCGAGGCACCTAGACCCGTTCGGGCAGAAAAATAAAACAGTTTGAGACAACGAGCTATTACATTTCTAAATACGCTGTTTTGAGACAGACAGTGCTCTAGTCACTTTCTGTATGATGACTAGTCAGTATGCCTCTTCTGTGGTGGCTTCACAAATGTTCTGAATCACAGAATCTCTTAAAGCACCGTCATGTCAAGTAATTTGTGGTTAGGCTTTGTCACTTGACATTCATAGAGCTCTGCGTGACATGCCAGTAAAATGGAAGCTTTAAAAGAAGAGAAAATGCAAAGTAATCTGGGTCTCCTTTCATACTGTTATTGCCTAGTGAAGTAGGTACAGTCAGCATATATTCAATAATACATTTGATGGGAAACAAGTGGTCCATATTAGACAAAGGCAGCAATGTTCTTAAACTGTATCTAGAGATGCCACAATGTCATGCCGTCTCGAGGTCCAATTCTATTTGATCAGTAAGTTCTATCTAAATGAAAGAATTGAAACTCTGTCTTGAGAAGGAATTGCCGATGTCCAATGCTAGTTGAATTTGAATTCACGGGAAAAAGAGCTTCTTCGTTGGTTAAATACTGCAATGTGGGTATTTATTTTGGTCCTAAAGTTATTTTGGTACATTATTTCATAGTCCTGTGAATATTCTCCAAATCAGAAGAGGACCAACAACATCATAGTGTCATAGGATATGCATGTGTCACTCTTCTCAGCATTTAGACCTCGCTTCACATAACACTGAATTTAAAATTGTTGAAGCACCTTTGGTAGCGATTATAGCCTCAAGTCTTCTTGGGTATGACGCTACAAGCTTGGCACACCTGTATTTGGGGAGTTTCTCCCATTCTTCTCTGCTGATCCTTTTAAGCTCTGTCAGGTTGGATGGGGAGCGTCGCTGCTCAGCTATTTCAGGTCTCTCCAGAGATGTTCGATAGGGTTTATGTCCAGGCTCTGGATGGGCCACTCAAGGACATTCAGAGACTTGTCCCGAAACCACTCCTCCATTGCCTTGGCTGTGTGCTTAGGGTCTTGGCCTGTTGGAAGGTGAACCTTCGCCCCAGTCATACATATATATATATATACACATTTGGAAACATTTCCAAAGAACTGCTTCAACATTATGGGGTATTGTTTATAAATTGATGAGGATTAAAAAATTAAAAAACATCTATTTTAGAGTAAGGCTGCAATGTAACAAAATGTGGAAAAGGGAAGGGGTCTGAATTATTTCTGAATGCTCTGTATGTTTTTAGCATTTCTATATCATCAATATAATTTGTGCTATAAAATGTTTTAAGAGGACATGTCATTATCTTCCAAGGAGTGCCAAAAAGTGACTCAAATCCTCCCACAGAGTTACATGCAGGTGAGACACTTTGACTTCTGTATAGCATCAGAGCAGATTGAGGTTTTCAAAACACTTACCTTTACCAAATAAATCTCAAAATTGAAGAGAGGAGCTCTATTTCAAAATAGAACTTTTTTCAAGAATAACTGCTGGTACATGCGCTCCACACGTAGGCAAGCGGCAGCAGATAGCTTCCAGTAACATAAAGTAATGAACATGCTATTTTGTTCTTTGAAATATATATAATTTTTGGTAATATTTTTCTAATTATTCTAATATTACCCAAGACATACAACCAAATTATGTTTTTTTCCGATAGCATATATAACATTTTTTTATTCGACTTTTAGAGTGTTGCAGTTAAAATGACTGCTCATTGGCTCAAAGTGAGGTCCCTCGAGGCTCGGCATTTCCAGTGTTATTAATAACCTATTCCTCTCAACATCTTTTGCATGCACTATTTTCTTCATATGGCGTTGCCATGCCAACACTGCTACCCCGCCTCTCATTAATACCGCCTGTGTATCTAACATAGCAGCTCTCTCAATGCAGCTGACACTTACAACTGCTTCATTGCTTTGCTGTGCTTTGTTTTTCATCATTACTGAGTTTTAGTGCGTCGGCCTGATGGATGTCTCTTGTTGGATCTCTCTCTCTCTTCTCTTCCTCCACACCGTGTTGGAAGAAGAGGATGACTTGATTGATTTATTTCCACATCGCCAGCTTCATTTCCAATTATTGTTATTTTTATGACGCTACGACAATGTGGCTCCACCACAAGTTATGAAATAATCGATCCACTCTGGCTCTTGGTTTAATCGTGTCTCTGTAATGTTAATTTATAGACTTTTTTTTCCCACTGAAAATAAATGGCTGTTCACTTTTTGTTTATTGGTTGTAAGAATAGGGATCAAGCACATCAGTGTTATGTTTTTTTTAAAACATGGAAATTCACAGACATTTGCCACAAACCTGTAGTGTTACAATATATTTGCCAGTTCTTACATCCCTCTTTAATATTTCATCATGGTGCAACCTTTCACCCCATAGGCCCATTCCTTAGGAAGACAAATCAGCAAACAGTGATGTACTGTGCTGCAGGTACAGAGTACAGAGCACAGCCAGGGAAACTCTGACTTTGTTGAATGAGAATTTAATGGACGGTCAACTTGGAACAGAAAATGCCCTGTTTCTAGCGCTGGAAGTAAGCTGGAAGCCAGGGAAATCATTGCTCCTAAATCTGTCACAGGTTCTTGACTAATGTTCACCTTTACCTCGTTTATTACACTTGACCCATTGGCTCTGACAAGGTCAATCATCCTCACTGGCCCTCTCTGGCTCGGAATCACACTCCAGCCCTTTCAATGAATCCCAAACAGCTGGGATGACGCTATACGCTATCCTCTCCCTGCACTATGTCTTCCTCTGCACCTGCTGTTAAGTGGAGAGGCTGGGGCCCTCATTCCAAAACAAGACAGCCACTCATCCCTCATCACTTCAAGCCCTGCCCTTTGGGTTAACCTACCCTTTCAATGCCTTCTTGTGTTTCCATTGTATAATTGTCTAATTCAACCCTACTGTTTGTAAACAGGGTCCATTCAATGTAAAGGCTCTACAGATGTAGGATCTTAATTGGATCACTCTGAGAATTTTCCTGCACAGCAGAACATGCAGACTTGTAGTGTATTTCAGCTTTAAAAGGCTTCTTAAGTTTATAATTTCCACTTTAAAATGTCAGACTTGATTTACCTTAACGAAAAATCAACCCCTACAAAATATTTCCATTAATTACAATCCACATGTAAGGGTTTTCGTCGGGAGAAAGAGAGGAGGACCAAAGCGCAGCGTGGTAAGTGTTCATGATGATTTTAATAAAAGAAAGCACGGAACCAATACGATAAACGATGACGTGAATATACAAAACTGAAACAGTACCGTGTGGGCCACACGGAAACAAACACCCACAAACCAAAAGTGAAACCCAGGCTACCTAAGTATGATTCTCAATCAGAGACAACTAACAACACCTGCCTCTGATTGAGAACCATACTAGGCTGAACACAAAAACCAACGTAGAAAAACAAACAGACTGCCCACCCCAACTCACACCCTGACCATACTAAAACAAAGAATAAAATAACAGAACTATGGTCAGAATGTGACACCACATAATAATTCACATTTCCTGTTGCTGCAGGATTATTTTCCTGCTGTAGCAAACTGACTCAAATGAAGATCCTACATCTGTGTTAACTCGAATTTAGTCAATGTTTACTCATACATGCATTTCGCCACATCAGCAGCAACCTGGTATATGTGTATGCGAACAAATTTGTATTGATTTGAATTGCATTTTAATATTCTGCCATTACTGCATGTTCTGAACTTTGGATGGTGAGGTGTTGATGGTGTGCCAAAGGAAACACAAGCTGGCCGGGGTAGTGTGGGATATCGGACCAGAGGATTGCTCAGATGGTTACAAATCCCAACAAATCCTGTTGCCCTCTGTCAATTATGAATAATAATTTGTTTTTCTGGGAGTCAAATGGATTTCAGCATGGCTTTCCATACTGCTTGGCTTGACATCGGTTAGCATTTGAAAGAAAGGTGGCAAGAGGGGAAAGATGAGAGCGAGAGTGGGAAGGGAAAGAGCAAGGGAAGGAGGAGGGAGTGAAAGAGAGGAGAGAGGGGTGCGAAAGGGGATAGATAGGGATGGGAGTGAGATGGAGCGAAGGGAAAGTGCGAGTGGTGGGGCATAACACCTTGATTTATAATGAGAGGGAATTACTAATTCCTTGATGTCACCACCTGTGCCTTAGGAAATTAAATAAAGTAATTTATATAAGGACTCTGAGTCAGCATCATTTATGCAGTGCTGTACTTTCCCCAACTAGTTATTCTGGCTGAGTGGTACAGATCATGGAAAGTACCAGGATGTGAACAGATAGACAGTAGTATAGGCAGTAGTTATCCCGAGTGGCGCAGAGGTCTAAGGCACTGCATCTCAGTGCAATAGGCGTGTAATAGGCATGCAATAGGTGTACAATAGGCGTCACTGTAGTCCATGGGTCGATTCCAGGCTATATCACATCCGGCCGTGATTCGAAGTCCCATAGGGAGGCGCACAATTGGCCCAGCGTTGTCTGGGTTTGGCCGGGGTAGAACGTCATTGTAATAAGAATTTGTTCTTAACTGACTTGCCTAGTTAAATGAAGGTTAAATCAAATAAAAAAAATACAAGTATGTACAGTGTAAGGAGATATCTTTCAAAGCCTAACCTTAGGGGTTGACTCCAATGCTTCCCACAGTTGTGTAAAGTTGGCTGGATGTCCTTTGGGGGGTGGACCATTCTTGACATAGGAGGGAAACTGTTGAGGGTGAAAAACCCAGCAGCGTTGCAGTTCTTGACACAAACCGGTGTGCCTGGCACCTACTACCGTACCCCATTCAAAGGCACTTAAATATTGTGTCATGCCCATTCACACTCTGAATGGCACACATACACAATCCATGTCTCAAATGTCTCAAGGCTTAGAAATCATTCGCTCACCTGTCTCCTCCCCTTCATCTACACCGATTGAAGTCAATTTAACAAGTGACATCAATAAGGAATCAACTGGTCAGTCTGTCTCATGGAAAAACAGTTCTTAATATTTTGTTTACTCAGTGTGTGTGTGTATATATTTTATATAAATACATACACACACACACACACACACACACACACACACACACACACATACACAGTTGAAGTCGGAAGTTTACATACATTTAAACTCAGTTTTTCACAATTCCTGACATTTAATTCCAGTAAAAATTCCCTGATTTAGGTCAGTTAGGATCACCACAATTGTTGGAAAAATGACTTGTGTCATGCACAAAGTAGGTGTCCTAACCGACTTGCCAAAACTATAGTTTGTTAACAAGAAATGTTTCCGGAAGTTTACATACATACACTTAGGTTGGAGTCATTAAAACTCGTTTTTCAACCACTCCACAAATGTATGTATTTGTATGTATGTATGTATGTATGTATGTATGTATGTATGTATGTATGTATGTATGTATGTATGTATGTATGTATGTATGTATGTATGTATGTATGTATGTATGTATGTATGTATGTATGTGTGTGTGTGTGTGTGTGTGTGTGTTTACTGTATGTGTGTATATATATATATATATATATATATATATATATACACACATACAGTAAACACACACACACACACACACACATACATACATACATACATACATACATACATACATACATACATACATACATACATACATACATACATACATACATACATACATACATACATACATACATACATACATACATACATAGAAGGCCAGCATCCTGGAGTCGCCTCTTCACTGTTGGCTTTGAGACTGGTGTTTTGCAGGTACTATTTAATGAAGCTGCCAGTTGAGGACTTGTGAGGTGTCTGTTTCTCAAACTAGACACTCTAATGTACTTATCCTCTTGCTTAGTTGTGCACCGGGGGCCTCCCACTCCTCTTTCTATTCTGGTTAGAGCCTGTTTGCGCTGTTCTGTGAAGGGAGTAGTACACAGCATTATACGAGACCTTCTGTTTCTTGGCAATTTCTTGCAAGGAATAGCCTTAATTTCTCAGAACTAGAATAGACTGACGAGTTTCAGAAGAAGGAAACTGTGTGTTTCTTTCTCTCTCTCGAAGGACCTGAGCCCGAGGACCATGCCTCAGGACTACCCGACATGATGACTCCTTGCTGTCCCCAGTCCACCTGGCCGTGCTGCTGCTCCAGTTTCAACTGTTCTGCCTTATTATTATTTGACCATGCTGGTCATTTATGAACATTTGAACATCTTGGCCATGTTCTGTTATAATCTCCACCTGGCACAGCCAGAAGAGGACTGGCCACCCCACATAGCCTGGTTCCTCTCTAGGTTTCTTCCTAGGTTTTGGTCTTTCTAGGGAGTTTTTCCTAGCCACTGTGCTTCTACACCTGCATTGCTTGCCGTTTGGGGTTTTAGGCTGGGTTTCTGTACAGCACTTTGAGATATCAGCTGATGTACGTAGGGCTATATAAATAAATATGATTTAATTTGATTTCTTTGTTTCTAGACATTTTGAGCCTGTAATCAAACCCACAAATGTTGATGTGCCAGATACTCAACTAGTCTAAAGGCGAACAGTTTTAATGCTTCTTTAATCAGGACATTTCAGATCAATTTGATGTTATTTTAATGGACAATTTTTTTCCCTTTTATTTCAATAACAAGGACATTTCTAAGTGACCCCAAACTTTTGAACAGCAGTGTATAATATATATACACACACACACACACACACACACACACACACACACACACACACACACACACACACACACACACACACACACACACACACACACACACACACACACACACACACACACACACACACAGTATATTTATATAGAATTGACTGTCTTATAAATGTGATCCTCACGGGTTGCCGTTGATTACTATTCATTAATTCTAACATCCAACGTTTATGAAGAGATAATGAGGTTTCAGCTTAGCTCCAGGGTGATTCTGCAATGTACTTCGACACAACGCATTGATCCTCATAAAGCTATCTGTCGTGCTTCATATTGAAATAACAGCTTTGTGATTTCCTGCTGGGAGAAAGCATCTGCGGATTAGAACCAATCCATTTGACACATTTTTATCATTGCCCTCAATGACATTGGCTGTCTGGACTCCTATCATGGCGTCAGTGTGGTCGGAACTTTGGAAAATTAAAAATGGTAAGTGGTTGGCTGGGTCCTTAAGGCAGGCACAGTCTTTTTCAGTGGGTGGTTTCATAAATGTAACGCATCTATTGATTAGGCAGTCAAAAGTGATATGTGTAGGAGTATAAGGGCTTGCGCAAGGTTGCTAAGGTAAAGTAAAGCATTGAACGCTGTACTGTTAAAGGGATACTTTGGGATTTTGGCAATGAGGCCCTTTATTGAATACAATTGTTATGTCTCCGTGTCCAGTATGAAGGAAGTTAATATAGTTTTGCGAGCCAATGCTAATAGCGTTAGCACAATGACTGGAAGTCTAAGGGTATCTGCTAGCATGCTAGTAGATACCCATAGACTTCCAGTCATTGCTCTAACACACAACGCTGAAGTGCAGTCAGATCAAGACCCTGGTTAGGACGATGTGCTTCACTGAGATGGTTTCTGACAGTTTTTACAGAAATTCGTTGTTTGTGCAAACCCACAGTTTCATCAGCTATCCGGGTGGCTGGTCTCAGACAATCCCCGCAGGTGAAGAAGCCGGATGTGGAGGTCCTGGGCTGGCATGGTTATATGTGGTCTGTGGTTGTGAGGCTGGTTGAACGTACTGCCAAATTCTCTAAAACAACATTCGGGTGGCAGGGTAGCCTAGTGGTTAGAGCGTTGGACTAGTAACCGGAAGGTTGCAAGTTCAAACCCCCGAGCTGACAAGGTACAAATCTGTCGCTCTGCCCCTGAACAGGCAGTTAACCCACTGTTCCTAGGCTGTCATTGAAAATAAGAATTTGTTCTTAACTGACTTGCCTGGTCAAATAAAAAAATAAATGGTAGAAAAATGACCATTCAATTCTCTGGCAACAGCTCCGGTGGAAATTTCTGCATTCAGCATATTAATTGCACACTCCTTCAAAATTTGTGGCATTGTGTTGTGTGACCAAATTGCACATTTGTGACCCGTTTCAGGAAACGAGGTGTCAAAATGCTTTTTTTTTGTCAGAAATGCCTCCTCGAACATGTGAACTTTCATGTGCCTAAATAACAAACTTTTATGCCACCTGTAAACTAGGGCTCTTTTATTTCAACTCATGAAACATGGGAACAACACTTGAAATGTTAGGTTTATATTTTTGTTCAGTGTAGATGGGAGTGCTCTCAGAAAAGTGGATCTTTACTAATAAAGTACAACACATGGGCAGATGACAGCGGGCCCTGCAGCTCACACTCCTTTACGTAGATCCTGAAAAGACATGATGAAGTATGACATTAACCAAACATGAAGTAGAGTTGTGTGAACTTTCTGTAGCTAGACTACCACATACTTTGTCAAATTGGAGTGCCTAGGTGAAACAGAAAGTAATCACACCCTTTAACTATTCCACATTTTGTTGTGTACCAGCCTGAATTTAAAATGAATTTAATTGAGATGCTGTGTCACTGGCCTTGACATTTTTAGAACTTAATAAAAAATGAAAACCTGAAATGTCTTGAGTCAAAAAGTATTCAACTCCTGAACAGTGTTTCCCAAAAGTGCTTTTCTCAATTAAACATTGAGTATGTGCAGGTGTAGAACATGGTCTGAAGCCTAGCTACTGTTCATACTTGCACTGACTTCAGTAGGCATGGATGCTAGCCAGTGGTCGGTGTTATGAGGACCACCTAGAATCTATATTTTTTAGGCAACATGTTGCTCAGAATTACATTCAAGCCCCCTTAACACTGCCACTTAATAACTGTGCCAAAGGTTTAAACATGGTTCTGAACAAGATATCCACAGGTGTACAGTAGTGGTGGGTATAGTGCCTTCAGAAAGTATCACACCCCTTGACTTTTTTTCACATTTTGTTTTACAGCCGGAATTTCTAAATGGATTCAATTGAGATTTTCTTTGACACTGGCCTACACCCAATACCCAATAATGTCAAAGTGGAATTATGTTTTTCAAAATTGTTACAAATTAATAAAAAATGAAAAAAGCTCGAATTTCTTTGTTATGGCAAGCCTAAATAAGTTCAGGAGTAAATATTTGCTTAACATGTCACATAATAAGTTGCATGGATTCGCTCACATTGTAGTTACTCCACAATAACAATGATCCGAGGACGTGTTTCTGTGTATGAGTTTAGCTAGCCATTGTCGCCATTACATTTTCTACAAGCATGATCGGAGCTTTCTATTAAAGAAGAAGTTTCTGCCTATCTTCATCAAATCAAATGTTATTTGTTACATGCGCCGAATACAACAGGTGTAGACCTTACAGTGAAATGCTTACTTACAAGCCCTTAAGAAGCCCTTTCGACCTAGATTTGGCGCTGCAGGTACCGCATGCCGTCCAGTAGCAGAGAGAACTGTCTATGACTAGGGTGGCTGAGTCTTTGAACATTTTAAGGACCTTCCTCTGACGACACTATGTAGTGCCTTGCGGTGAGAGGCCGAGCAGTTACCATTCCAGGCAGTGATGCAACCAATCAGGATGCTCTCTGATGCAGCTGTAGAACTTTGAGGATCTGAGGACCCATACCAAATCTTTTCAGTCTCCTGAGGGGGAATAGGCTTTGTTGTGCCCTCTTCACAACTGCCTTGGTGTGTTTGGAACATGATAGTTTGTTGGCACCACACTGCCAGTTCTCTGACCTCCTCCCTATAGACTGTCTCATCGTTGTCGGTGATCAGGCCTACCACTGTTGTGTCATCGGCAAACTTAATGATGGTGTTGGATTCGTGCCTGGCCATGCAGTCATGGCTGAACAGGCAGAGTAGGAGGGGACTGAGCACGCACCCCTGAGGGGCGCCTGTGTTGAGGATCAGCGTGGCAGATGTGTTTTAACCTACTCTTACCGCCAGGGAGCGGCCCATCAGGAAGTCCAGGATCCAGTTGCAGAGGGAGGTGTTTAGTCCCTGGGTCCTTAGCTTAGTGATGAGCTTTGAGGGCACTATCGTGTTGAACGCTGAGCTGTAGTTAATGAATAGCATTCTCACATAGGTGTTCCTTTTGTCCAGGTGGGAAAGGGCAGTGCGGAGTGCCATAGAGATTGCATCATCTGTGGATCTTTATTTATCTATTTAACCTTTATTTAACTTATGGCTGAAATCCCATTAATGGGATAATTGTCATCAACAACTGCTGAATTGCATAGCGCTACATTCAATGAATATTACTCAAAATATTTATATTCATGGAATCACAAGTGCAATATAGGAAAACACAGCTTAGCCTTTTGTTAATCCACCTATCATGTCAGATTTTGAAAATATGCTTTACAGCGAAAGCAATCCAAGGGGTTGTGTAAGTTTATAAGTGTAAGTGCTACGGGTTGATAGTCATTTAGCCAGGTTACCTTAGTGTTATTGGGCACAGGGACTATGGTGGTCTGCTTGAAACATGTTAGTATTACAGACTCAGTCAAGGACAGGTTGAAAAGGTCAGTGAAGACACTTGCCAGTTGGTCAGCACATGTTCGGAGTACACATCCTGACACTCCGTCTGGCCCTGTAGCCTTGTGAATGTTGACCTATTTAAAGGTCTTACATCGGTTGCGGAGAGCGTGATCACACAGTCGTCCGGAACAGCTGATGCTCTCATGCACGCTTCAGTGTTGCTTGCCTCGAAGCAAGTATAGAAGTAATTTAGCTCGTCTGGTAGGCTCGTGTCACTGGGCAGCTCGCGGCTGTGTAGTCTGTAATAGTGGCACGCCCTGCCACATTCAACGAGCGATGGAGCCGGTGTTGTACGATTCAATCATAGTGCTGTATTTTTATTTATTATGGATCCCCATTAGCGGCTCCAAAGGCAGCAGCTACTCTTCCTGGGGTCCTGCAAAATTAAGGCAGTTTATAAAATTTTAAAAACATTACAATACATTCACAGATTTCACAACACACTGTGTGCCCCCAGGCCCCTACTCTACCACATATCTACAGTACTAAATCCATGTGTGTATAGTGCGTATGTTATCGTGTTTGTATGCATGTGTCTGTGCCTATGTTTGTGTTGCTTTACAGTCCCCACTGTTCCATAAGGTGTTTTTTCATCTGTTTCTTAAATCCAATTTTACTGTTTGTATCAGTTACTTGATGTGGAATAGAGTTCCATGTAGTCATGGCTCTATGTAGTACTGTGAGTCTCCCATAATCTGTTATAGTGTCACGCCCTGGTCTTAGTATTTTGTGTTTTCTTTATTATTTTGGTCAGGCCAGGGTGTGACATGGGTTTATTATGTGGTGTGTTTTGTCTTGTTTTTTTTTGTAGGTATTGGGATTGTGATATAGTAGGGTTATCTAGAATAGTCTATGGCTGTCTGGAGTGGTTCTCAATCAGAGGCAGGTGTTTATCGTTGTCTCTGATTGGGAACCATATTTAGGCAGCCATATTCTTTGAGTGTTTCGTGGGTGATTGTTCCTGTCTCTGTTTGTACCAGATAGGCTGTTTAGGTTTTCATGGTACGGGTTTTGTATTGTTCATGTTTATTTGTTTATTAAACATGTATCAAAATTACCACGCTGCATTTTGGTCCTCCTCTCCTTCACCGCAATAAAACCGTAACATATAGACTTGGGGACTGTGAAGAGACCTCTTGTGGCATGTCTTGTGGGGTATGCATGGAGTGTCCAAGCTATGTGCCAGTTGTTCAAACAGACAGCTCAATGCATTCAACATGTCAATACCTCTCATAAATACAAGTAGTGATGAAGTCAATCTCTCCTCCACTTTGAGCCAGGAGAGATTGACATACATATTATTAATATTAGATCTCTGTGTACATCCAAGGGCCATCCTTCAGGCCTTTTTCGTTGCACCTGACCACACGACTGAACAGTTATGACGCTTTGATGGACAGAGGTTATCCTCTTAACTTGGTGAGCTGATATCATAGCCTAGTCTAGCTAAATCGTCGGGATACAATGTGGCATCTATATTAAGAGTATGCAGTATATTCGTTCCAAGATGGCGTAGCAGTCGGACGTCTTGTCGTGTCGTGTCCCTTGTATATATCGTCCAAATACTCTCCTGCAACCCGCCTCACCCAATGTTGCTATTTTTTCTGAAGTATTTATATTTACTTCGGATCCGGATCCCCTCAACTGAAGCTAGCCAGCTAACTACCAGCTATCAGTCAGCAAACCATTGCTAGCGGTCTTCAGCTAACCGGTCATCAGCTAACCTTTAGCTCGGAAAGCTCTCGCCAGTTCGAACAACGCGACTCTATCCAGAGCATAACGGACCTACTATTATTTTTTATCCCCTGATTCCCACCGGATTCCCACCGCAAACGGAACATTTTCAACTGGATCTTCACAACTAGCAACCCCGGATGATTACTCCTGGCTAGCGTTTCCACCCACTTAGCTTGAAGCTAGCCCGGCCAGAGCTCCTGTGCTACCACCGAAGCATACTCCTGGGCTACAATATCCGGACCCACGACCGGTCTATCGATGTCACCGCATGAAGAGGCATAAACAGACTCACCCCATCGCGACGCCCGCCCAAAGGCTAACTTTCTAGCCCTTGCTATCTCCTTGCTTGCTAATTCGGCCTGCTAACTGCTAGCTTGTTTAGCCCCGGTCCGCTAACTGCTACCTTGTTTAGCCCCGGCCTACTAACTGTTAGCTTGTTAGCACAGGCCTGCTAACCGTCTGAAATGCCGCGTCCCAAACACTCACTGGACCCATATTTACTTTCAATCTCTTTTCAATTTTTTATTTGTTTATACCTTCCGGTAACCTGCCTCACCCAATGTGATACGGAATCGCTATTATTCTAAATTTTTAGAACACACTCAAGAACCTCCAGAAGCTAACCAGCTAACTAGCTACAAGCTATTTAGTCATTGTACTCGCCAGTCCAGCTTCCCTGCCCCATCCACCGCTGCCCCCTGGACACTGATCACTTGGCTACATAGCTGATGCATGCTGGACTGTCCATTAATCACGGTACTCCATTCTACTTGTTTATGTTTTATCTGTCGGCCCCAGCCGCACTCAGGCTCTGTGTGTAGTTAATCCGACCCTCCCTGCCTAGTCAACGCCATTTTACCTGCTGTTGTTGTGCTAGCTGATTAGCTGTTGTTGTCTCACCTACTGTTTTAGCTACTGTTTTAGCTAGCTCTCCCAATTCAACACCTGTGATTACTGTATGCCTCGCTGTATGTCTCTCTCAAATGTCAATATGCCTTGTATACTGTTGTTCAGGTTAGTTATAATTGTTTTAGTTTACAATGGAGCCCCTAGTTCCACTCTTCATACCCCTGATACCTCCTTTGTCCCACCTCCCAAACATGCGGTGACCTCACCCATTACAACCAGCATGTCCAGAGATACAACCTCTCTCATCATCACCCAGTGCCTGGGCTTACCTCCGCTGCACCCGCACCCCACCATACCCCTGTCTGCGCATTATGCCCTGAATATATTCTACCATGCCCAGAAATCTGCTCCTTTTATTCTCTGTCCCCAACGCTCTAGGCGACCAGTTTTGATAGCCTTTAGCCGCACCCTCATTCTACTCCTCCTCTGTTCCGCGGGTGATGTGGAGGTAAACCCAGGCCCTGCATGTCCCCAGGCACCCTAATTTGTTGACTTCTGTGATCGAAAAAGCCTTGGTTTCATGCATGTCAACATCAGAAGCCTCCTCCCTAAGTTTGTTTTACTCACTGCTTTAGCACACTCTGCTAACCCTGATGTCCTTGCCGTGTCTGAATCCTGGCTCAGGAAGGCCACCAAAAATTCTGAGAATTCCATACCCAACAATAACATTTTCCGTCAAGATAGAACTGCCAAAGGGGGAGGAGTTGCAGTCTAAGTAATGTCATACTTTCCAGGTCCATACCCAAACAGTTCGAACTACTAATTTTGAAAATTACTCTCTCCAGAAATAAGTCTCTCACTGTTGCCGCCTGCTACCGACCCCCCTCAGCTCCCAGCTGTGCCCTGGACACCATTTGTGAATTGATCGCCCCCCATCTAGCTTCAGAGTTTGTTCTGTTAGGTGACCTAAACTGGGATATGCTTAACACCCCGGCAATCCTACAATCTAAGCTAGATGCCCTCAATCTCACACAAATCATCAAGGAACCCACCAGGTACAACCCTAAATCTGTAAACAAGGGCACCCTCATAGACGTCATCCTGACCAACTGGCCCTCCAAATACACCTCCGCTGTCTTCAACCAGGATCTCAGCGATCACTGCCTCATTGCCTGTATCCGCTACGGAGCCGCAGTCAAACGACCACCCCTCATCACTGTCAAACGCTCCCTAAAACACTTCTGTGAGCAGGCCTTTCTAATCGACCTGGCCCGGGTATCCTGGAAGGACATTGACCTCATCCCGTCAGTTGAGGATGCCTGGTCATTCTTTAAAAGTAAGTTCCTCACCATTTTAGATAAGCATGCTCCGTTCAAAAAATGCAGAACTAAGAACAGATATAGCCCTTGGTTCACTCCAGACCTGACTGCCCTCGACCAGCACAAAAATATCCTGTGGCGGACTGCAATAGCATCGAATAGTTGCGATATGCAACTGTTCAGGGAAGTCAGGAACCAATACACGCAGTCAGTCAGGAAAGCTCAGGCAGAAGTTTGCATCCTGTAGCTCCAACTCCAAAAGGTTCTGGGACACTGTGAAATCCATGGAGAACAAGAGCACCTCCTCCCAGCTGCCCACTGCACTGAGGCTAGGTAACACGGTCACCACCGATAAATCCATGATTATCGAAAACTTCAACAAGCATTTCTCAACAGCTGGCCATGCCTTCCGCCTGGCTACTCCAACCTTGGCCAACAGCTCCGCCCCCCCGCAGCTACTCGCCCAAGCCTCTCCAGGTTCTCCTTTATACAAATCCAGATAGCAGATGTTCTGAAAGAGCTGCAAAACCTGGACCCGTACAAATCAGCTGGGCTTGACAATCTGGACCCTCTATTTCTGAAACTATCCGCCGCCATTGTCGCAACCCCTATTACCAGCCTGTTCAACATCTCTTTCATATCGTCTGAGATCCCCAAGGATTGGAAAGCTGCCGCAGTCATCCCCCTCTTCAAAGGGGGAGACACCCTGGACCAAAACTGTTACAGACCTATATCCATCCTGCCCTGCCTATCTAAGGTCTTCGAAAGCCAAGTCAACAAACAGGTCACTGACCATCTCGAATCCCACCGTACCTTCTCCGCTGTGCAATCTGGTTTCCGAGCCGGTCACGGGTGCACCTCAGCCACGCTCAAGGTACTAAACGATATCATAACCGCCATCGATAAAAGACAGTACTGTGCAGCCGTCTTCATTGACCTTGCCAAGGCTTTCGACTCTGTCAATCACCATATTCTTATCGGCAGACTCAGTAGCCTCGGTTTTTCGGATGACTGCCTTGCCTGGTTCACCAATTACTTTGCAGACAGAGTTCAGTGTGTCAAATCGGAGGGCTTGCTGTCCGGTCCTCTGGCAGTCTCTATGGGGGTGCCACAGGGTTCAATCCTCGGGCCGACTCTTTTCTCTGTATATATCAATGATGTTGCTCTTGCTGCGGGCGATTCCCTGATCCACCTCTACGCAGACGACACCATTCTATATACTTCCGGCCCGTCCTTGGACACTGTGCTATCTAACCTCCAAACGAGCTTCAATGCCATACAACACTCCTTCCGTGGCCTCCAACTGCTCTTAAACGCTAGTAAAACCAAATGCATGCTTTTCAACCGTTCGCTGCCTGCACCCGCACGCCTGACCAGCATCACCACCCTGGATGGTTCCGACCTTGAATATGTGGACATCTATAAGTACCTAGGTGTCTGGCTAGACTGTAAACTCTCCTTCCAGACTCATATCAAACATCTCCAATCGAAAATCAAATCAAGAGTCGGCTTTCTATTCCGCAACAAAGCCTCCTTCACTCACGCCGCCAAACTTACCCTAGTAAAACTGACTATCCTACCGATCCTCGACTTCGGCGATGTCATCTACAAAATTGCTTCCAACACTCTACTCAGCAAACTGGATGCAGTTTATCACAGTGCCATCCGTTTTGTCACTAAAGCACCTTATACCACCCACCACTGCGACTTGTATGCTCTAGTCGGCTGGCCCTCGCTACATATTCGTCGCCAGACCCACTGGTCCAGGTCATCTACAAGTCCATGCTAGGTAAAGCTCCGCCTTATCTCAGTTCACTGGTCACGATGGCAACACCCATCCGTAGCACGCGCTCCAGCAGGTGTATCTCACTGATCAACCCTTAAGCCAACACCTCATTTGGCCGCCTTTCGTTCCAGTTCTCTGCTGCCTGTGACTGGAACGAATTGCAAAAACCGCTGAAGTTGGAGACTTTTATCTCCCTCACCAACTTCAAACATCTGCTATCTGAGCAGCTAACCGATCGCTGCAGCTGTACATAGTCTATCGGTAAATAGCCCACCCATTTTTACCTACCTCATCCCCATACTGTTTTTATTTATTTACTTTTCTGCTCTTTTGCACACCAATATCTCTACCTGTACATGACCATCTGATCATTTATCACTCCAGTGTTAATCTGCAAAATTGTAATCATTTGCCTACCTCCTCATGCCTTTTGCACACAATGTATATAGACTCTCTTTTTTTCTCTTTTTTTTCTACTGTGTTATTGACTTGTGTCACGCCTTGGTCTTAGTATTTTGTGTTTTCTTTAATTATTTGTTCAGGCCAGGGTGTGACATGGGTTTATTGTGTTGTCGTATTGGGATTGTGGCTGATTAGGGGTGTGTCTAGCATAGGCTTGGCTGCCTGAGGCGGTTCTCAATCAGAGTCAGGTGATTCTCGTGGTCTCTGATTGGGAACCATATTTAGGTAGCCGGGGTTTCACTGTGTATTTTGTGGGTGATTGTTCCTGTCTCTGTGTAGTTTCACCAGATAGGCTGTAATAGGTTTCCGCGTTCCGTTTGTTGTTTTGTTTATATATATATAGTTATTTCATGTATCGCTATTCTTCATTAAAAGACATGAGTAACCACCACGCTGCATTTCGGTCCGACTCTCCTTCAACAGACGAACGCCGTTACAACTTGTTAATTGTTTACTCCGTGTGTAACTCTGTGTTGTCTGTTCACACTGCTATGCTTTATCTTGGCCAGGTCGCAGTTGCAAATGAGAACTTGTTCTCAACTAGCCTACCTGGTTAAATAAAGGTGAAATAAATAAAAAATATAAAAAATATATCTATAGGTCCTCCTGAGTATACTATACATTTCTTCAGACATCTTCTAACAAGTCTGATCCATTGGGTGAAGATTAATTTGGGATAGAAATGTTAACCAATACACATACAGTACCAGTTGGAGCTGTTGAGGGTGTTGGCCAAAACTTTAAGATTTCCGTTATATAAATTCCCATGATTCCCAGCCTCCCAGGTGCTAAACATCGTCTACCATCTATGCTTTTGGATTCTCATAGGATTTCCAGAAATTAAATGGGCAATCCATTTTGGGGCTTATAACTTAATGATATGTACCCATTGATTCTTGAATAATACAACTTATGAATCCCTCATGAGCCTAGTTCAACTGTTGTATTCCTTTAGAACCCAAAATAGATGCTTGTTTTACTCTGTTTGTTAATAAAGAAAATGTAATCAAACACTATACAGCCTCAAAACATGGTTACAACTATCATTTTGATGTAATGGATGGTCAGTCATTGCATCCATAGGTCTGTCTATGTATTTAGGAGTGTTTATATTTCTCCAGCACCAACCTTCAGCTTTTAACTGAACCAGGGGCGGGGAGTCCGCGTTATTGTTTCTACTACTGATTGCCGCTTTAAGTATTTGTAACGTCATCTACTATCTAGTAGTTCGCATATAAAAGCACATGACTCTGTCGTTTTGCTGAATGGATAAGATACATCAAGAGTGAAATGTTAAAAAAGTAGACCTTTGTGATGGCACATCCCTCTGGAGAAATAAAAGGGAGGCATATCTGATAAGACACCACTTTGTATGGCAAGAGATGCAACAACCCTGGCAGCGGCCCAGTTGGATTAAGGAAAGGAATTCGGTCAGGAGATGGCCAGAGAGAGAGAATTTCCATTAAGGTTTATTTGACGTATACATCGAGAGAGAGAGAGAGAGAGAGAGAGAGAGAGAGAGAGACTAAAGATTGACACTTAAAGCACACATATCAAACACAGAGCTCTAGTGAACTAGTGATAATCAGGGATAGCAAAGCCCCCAGTGACGTCCGGAGCATTTCCCAATGAGGTACACACAGGCCAGCATGAAACACCACCGGTGCAAGGCAAAACAACTCTGAATCAGCTCGTTTGGACATATCAGATTGGTAATTGCTGTGGCAAAACAAAGATCAGAAAGAACAAATCAAATCAAATGTATTTATTAAGCCCTTCGTACATCAGCTGATATCTCAAAGTGCTGTACAGAAACCCAGCCTAAAACCCCAAACAGCAAGCAATGCAGGTGTAGAAGCACGGTGGCTAGGAAAAACTCCCTAGAAAGGCCAAAACCTAGGAAGAAACCTAGAGAGGAACCAGGCTATGTGGGGTGGCCAGTCCTCTTCTGGCTGTGCCGGGTGGAGATTATAACAGAACATGGCCAAGATGTTCAAATGTTCATAAATGACCAGCATGGTCGAATAATAATAAGGCAGAACAGTTGAAACTGGAGCAGCAGCACGGCCAGGTGGACTGGGGACAGCAAGGAGTCATCATGTCAGGTAGTCCTGGGGCATGGTCCTAGGGCTCAGGTCCTCCGAGAGAGAGAAAGAAAGAGAGAAGGAGAGAATTAGAGAACGCACACTTAGATTCACACAGGACACCAAATAGGACAGGAGAAGTACTCCAGATATAACAAACTGACCCTAGCCCCCTGACACAAACTACTGCAGCATAAATACTGGAGGCTGAGACAGGAGGGGTCAGGAGACACTGTGGCCCCATCCGAGGACACCCCTGGACAGGGCCAAACAGGAAGGATATAACCCCACCCACTTTGCCAAAGCACAGCCCCCACACCACTAGAGGGATATCTTCAACCACCAACTTACCATCCTGAGACAAGGCTGAGTATAGCCCACAAAGATCTCCACCATGGCACAACCCAAGGGGGGGCGCCAACCCAGACAGGATGACCACATCAGTGAATCAACCCACTCAGGTGACGCACCCCTTCCAGGGACGGCATGAGAGAGCCCCAGTAAGCCAGTGACTCAGCCCCTGTAATAGGGTTAGAGGCAGAGAATCCCAGTGGAAAGAGGGGAACCGGCCAGGCAGAGACAGCAAGGGCGGTTCGTTGCTCCAGAGCCTTTCCGTTCACCTTCCCACTCCTGGGCCGGACTACACTCAATCATATGACCCACTGAAGAGATGAGTCTTCAGTAAAGACTTAAAGGTTGAGACCGAGTTTGCGTCTCTGACATGGGTAGGCTGACCGTTCCATAAAAATGGAGCTCTATAGGAGAAAGCCCTGCCTCCAGCTGTTTGCTTAGAAATTCTATGGACAATTAGGAGGCCTGCGTCTTGTGACCGTAGCGTACGTGTAGGTATGTACGGCAGGACCAAATCAGAGAGATAGGTAGGAGCAAGCCCATGTAATGCTTTGTAGGTTAGCAGTAAAACTTTGAAATCAGCCCTTGCTTTGACAGGAAGCCAGTGTAGAGAGGCTAGCACTGGAGTAATATGATCAAATTTTTTGGTTCTAGTCAGGATTCTAGCAGCCGTATTTAGCACCAACTGAAGTTTATTTAGTGCTTTATCCGGGTAGCCGGAAAGTAGAGCATTGCAGTATTTTTCTGCATCATTTTTGGACAGAAAGTTTCTGATTTTTGCAATGTTACGTAGATGGAAAAAAGCTGTCCTTGAAATTGTCTTGATATGTTCTTCAAAAGAGAGATCGGGGTCCAGAGTAACGCCGAGGTCCTTCACAGTTTTATTTGAGACGACTGTACAACCATTAATATTAATTGTCAGATTCAACAGAAGATCTCTTTGTTTCTTGGGACCTAGAACAAGCATCTCTGTTTTGTCCGAGTTTAAAAGTAGAACGTTTGCAGCCATCCACTTCCTCATGTCTGAATCACATGCTTCTAGCAAGGGCAATTTTGGGGCTTCACCATGTTTCATTGAAATGTACAGCTGTGTGTCATCCACATAGCAGTGAAAGTTAACATTATGTTTTCGAATAACATCCCCAAGAGGGAAAATATATAGTGAAAACAATAGTGGTCCTAAAACGGAACCTTGAGGAACACCGAAATTTACAGTTGATTTGTCAGAGGACAAACCATTCACAGAGACAAACTGATATCTTTCCGACAGATAACGATGTGGAAAAAAAGAGGTGTAAAGTCAGTAGTCTAACGATCAGAGCAGGTCTAGGGGGATGGAATAGGGATCCTCATTAATTGCACAGTTCTCTCTTCAGATACGCTCTTCAGAGACGCTACAAATCTAATCCAGATCCCTCTGCTATATGGGTAAATCAGACTGCTCGGCCGAATTAGGGATCATTAAAGCTGTGACTGTGGGGTGGAGTGCAGGTGGCCATATTAGGATAGCTTCACTCTGATACCAAGTCCTTTAACTCCGACAAGATAAAGTGACTGACACTGTCCTAATTTGGACACTGTAAAAGGTGAGAGATTGTCACAACCTGAAAGATGCCACAGAGCAGACGTGGCTATGCCCACGCAGACTGCCTGGCAAATAAGCAAATTGAGTTAAGTAAATTAATAAGTCATGGACTTTTAATTATCCCCCTCTTGATCTCGAGACTTTTGATGTGTGCGATGGGATTTCCTCTTTTCAAAGGGAATAGGAGAGTTGCCACCTTTGTAGTCAGCCTGATCGTAATCCAAAACCCTAGCCTTTATGAGAAAGTCTCTGTACTGTTCAGATCATATTGTATACAGGTAATTGTTGACATTAACACTGCTATAAGTAGGTTATATGATTTATTTTGACTACAGTCCTGCTTTTTGTTGTAGTCGTGGATGGTCAGTCCTTGCATCCATAGCTCTGTCTATGAATTTAAAAAGTGGTTACATTTCTTCAGCCCCATCTCCTAAAACGACATTTGTCGGTGGCTTATAGTAGATACATTCACATTTAATTCTCTGGTAACAGCTCTGGTGGACCTTCCTGCAGTCAGCATTCCAATTGCACGCCATCTCAAAATGTAGACATGTGGCATTGTGTTGTGTAACAAAATCGCACATTTAAGAGTGATATTATTGTACCCAGCGCAAGGTGCACCTGTGTAAAGACCATGCTGTTTAACCAGCTTCTTGATATGCCACACCTGTTAGGTGGATGGATTATCTTGGCAAAGGAGAAATGCTCACGAACAGGGTTGTAAACACATCCATTGTTTATTTTAGGCATGTCTATGTTATTTGGCTATGAGCCATGCCATAGGCTGTTGGCTTGTTCATTTAGCAGACAAGATATGCTTGTAAGTCCCGTGCCATTGATTCTATAGTAAGAAGAATATAAAATTGAAATTAGCTGAATAAAATATAAAGGATACTTATCCTATTCTGTAGCGAGTGCGCATATGGTTGATATGTTGAGTGTAAAAGTGATCATTTGAAACAGGTCGTGTACGCTAGATTTAGAGTGATTTGACAACTTTAGTAGTGAATGATACAAAACTCAGAATGTCTTTGGAATCAAAACATGTGTGGGCTTCATGGTGTGACTATAGGCTATTAATGATTTGACAAAGTCACAAAAAAAAAAGCTTGCGTTCTGTTCCTTGCCTCAGGCTGCACATGCTGTTCTATATATTTTCATCGGATAATTCTCAATATAATATTTTGTTTAAACTAATTTGACATATTAGTACATTTAGAATGGAATAGGGGCAGGGCAAAAAATACATGTCATCCGTATGCACTCGAATAGTGAAAGGAGGCCACTTTCCTGCTGGTTAGTTTTTCCACTCATACTGGTAGGCTACTGTGGTTATTTTGGTTACTTCACTCCACTGTTTGAGGAGCATGTAGCCTCTAGCTGGGTGACAGGTGATATTTCACCCAAACTCTGTACTTCGGCAGGACTCCTGCAGCTGCAGCTACCCAGCAATTTGCCAAAACAAGTTAAATCTGTTCGGGAACATTGATAGTAGCCTAGCATGTTTTCACAACAAAACACATTTCCTTAAACCAGCCTCTCTCTGTGCGCTCGAGAAAGGAATGAAGGAGAGAGGGGAGGAGATGGAAATGCACGGTTGTAAGACTCTGTAGCTGAAAGGTAATGTGTCAGCAAATTAATTAATTAATATAAAAATGCCCTAATACTGCACAATAATGTTTTTACCATGTTGTGTTGCTCCCATGCTGTGAGGTCATGTGTTGCAGCCTTGCTATGTTGTTGCCTTAGGTCTCTCTTTATGTAGTGTTGTCGCTCTTGTCATGGTGTGTTTTGTCCTATATTTATATATGTTTCTTATTTCTTTAAATCAGATCTGGGGAAGCGTACCAACACATTTCTGCACCATTGAAGGTCCCCAAGAACACAGTGGCCTCCATCATTCTTAAATGGAAGAAATTTGGAATGACCAAGACTCTTCCGAGCAATCGGTTTGGCTGGAACCCAATGGTCACTCTGACAGAGCTCTAGAGTTCCTCTGTGGAGATGGGAGAACCTTCCAGAAGGTCAACCATCTCAGCAGCACTCCATTAATCAGGCCTTTATGGTAGAGTGGCCAGACAAAAGCCACTCCTCTGTAAAAGGCACATGACAGCTCACTTGGAGTTTGGCAAAAGGCACCTTAAGGAGCCTCCGACCATGAGAAAACAAGATTTTCTGGTCTGATGAAACCAAGATTGAACTCTTTGGCCTGAATGCCAGACGTGACGTCTGGAGGAAACCTGGCACCATCCCTACGAGAGAGTATGGTGTTGGCAGCATCATGCTGTGGGGATGTTTTTCAGCAGCAGGGACTGGGAGACTAGTCAGAATCAAGGCAAAGATGAACGGAGCAAAGTACAGAGATCCTTGATGAAAAACTGCTCCGTTCCTTGATAAAAACCTGCAGCGCTCAGGATCTCAGACTGGGGTGAACGTTCACCTTCCAACAGGAAAATGACCCTAAGCACACTGCCAAGATAATGCTGGAGTGGCTTCGGTACAAGTCTCTGCATGTCCTTGACCGGCCCAGCCAGAGCCTGAACATGAATCCGATCAAATATCTCTGGAGAGACCTGAAAATGTATGTGCAGCGATGCTCCCCATCCAATCTGACAGAGCTGGAGAGGATCTGCAGAGAGGAATTGGAGAAACTCCCCAAATACAGGTGTGCCAAGCTTGTAGCATCATACCTGAGAAGAGCCAATGCCGTAATCTTTGCCAAAGGTGCTTCAAAGTACTGAGTTATATTTCAGTAGTTTAAAAAAATTATAATTTGCAAAAAATCTTTAAAAACAGTTTTTGCTTTGTCATTATGGGATGTTGTGTGTAGATTGATGAGGGATTTTTAAAAATCCCTTTTAGAATAAGGCTGTACCGTAACAAAATGTGGAAAGACTGTCACCTCGCTTCGAGTTCTTAGGAAACTATGCAGTATTTTGTTTTTTGTTTTTTTTAATGTATTATTTCTTACATTGTTACCGCAGGTAGTTTTATTACATACAGCCGGGAATAAATATTGGCTATAAGAGCAATGTCAATTTACCAACATTATGACCAGGAATACGACGTTCCCGAAGCGGATCCTCCACCCAGGATAATGGAGCTAATTCGAGTAGGCGATCCAAAACAGCAACGCTGCAGAAGGGGCAGACAAAGCAGCAACCTGGCCAGGCTCCGTAGACGTGCACATCGCACACCGCTCCCGAGTATACTACTAGCCAATGTCCAGTCTCTTGACAACAAGATAGACAAAATTTGAGCAAGTGTTGCCTTCCAGAGAGACATCAGAGATTGTAACATTCTGTTTAACATGGCTCTCTCGGGATAGGTTGTCAGAATCGGTTCAGCCACCAGCCTTCTCCATGCATCGCGCCGACAGAGATAAACACCTCTCTGGGAAAAGGAAGGGCGGGGGTGTACAGTGGCTTGCAAAATATTCACTTCCCTTGGCATTTTTTCTATTTTGTTGCCTTACGACCTAGATTTGTTATTATTTTTGTAATGGGGGGGTGTATCATTTGATTTACACAACATGCCTTCCCACTACATTTTAGTCACATCTGACCAGAGTACCTGCTTCCGTATGTTTGGGGAGTCTCCCACATTACTTTTGGCGAACACCAAACGTATTTGCATATTTTTTTCTTTAAGCAATGGCTTTTTTCTGGCCACTCTTCCATAAAGCCCAGCTCTGTGGAGTGTACAGCTTATTGTGGTCCTATGGACAGATACTGCAATCTCCGCTGTGGAGCTTTGCAGCTCCTTAAGGGTTATCTTTGGTCTCATTGTTGCCTCTCTGATTAATGCCCTCCTTGCCTGGACCGTGAGTTTTGGTAGGTTTTTTGTGGTGCCATATTCTTTTTTTAATAATGGATATAATGTTGCTCCATGGGATGTGCTGGGATGTGCTGCATGGGATGTGCTCCATGGGATGTTCAAAGTTTTGGATATTTTTTTATAAACTAACCCTGATCTGTACTTCTCCACAACTTTGTCCCTGACCCATTTGGAGAGCTCCTTGGTCTTCCTGGTGCCACTTGCTTGGTGGTGCCCCTTGATTAGTGGTGTTGCAGACTCTGGGGCCTTTCAGAACAGGTGTATATGTACTGAGATCATGTGACAGATCTCATTTATTTGAACAGTGAGAGACAGAATAACGACAAAAAAAATCCAGAAAAACACACGTCAAACATTTTATAAATTGATTTGCATTTTAATGAGGGAAATAAGTATTTGACCCCTCTGCAAAACATGACTTAGTACTTGGTGGCAAAACCCTTGTTGCCAATCACAGAGGTCAGACGTTTCTTGTAGTTGGCCACCAGGTTTGCACACATCTCAGGAGGGATTTTGTCCCACTCCTCTTTGCAGATCTTCTCCAAGTCATTAAGGTTTTGACAACTCAAACCTTTCACTCCCTCCACAGATTTTCTATGGGATTAAGGTCTGGAGACGGGCTAAGCCACTCCAGGACCTTAACCTCTAGCGTCGAGCAATCCCGTATCCGGGAGCGTAATCATAGCCTCAAGCTCATTACCATAACGCAACATTTCCTATTCATGAAAATCGCAAATTAAATGAAATAAATATATTGAAACACAAGCTTAGCCTTTTGTTAACAACACTGTCATCTCAGATTTTCGAAAATATGCTTTAACCAAAGCTACACAAGCATTTGTGTAAGAGTATTGATAGCCTAGCATAGCATTAAGCCTAGCATTCAGCAGGCAACATTTTCACAAAAACAAGAAAAGCATTCAAATAAGATCATTTACCTTTGAAGAACTTCGAATGTTTTCAATGACGAGACTCTCAGTTAGATAGCAAATGTTCATTTTTTCCAAAAATATTATTTGTGTAAGAGAAATAGCTCCGTTTTGTTCATCAAGTTTGAAAAAAACAAAAATGCAGTCAACACAACGCCAAACTTTTTTCCAAATTAGCTCCATAATATCGACAGAAACATGGCAAACGTTGTTTAGAATCAATCTAGAATCAACACCTAGAATCAAGGTGTTTTTCACAATTCCTGGCAGTCGGTTTCTCATCCGAGGCAAACGGAAAAATACTGCAGCTGTAGATTACGCAATAATTGCGACGGAGGACACCAAGCGACCACCTGGTAGATGTAGTGTCTTATGGTCAATCTTCCAATGATATGCCTACAAATACGTCACAATGCTGCAGACACCTTGGGGAAAACGTGGAAAAGGTAAGCTGACTCCTAGCTCCTCCACAGCCATATAAGGAGTCATTGCCATGAGGCGGTTTTAAAAAATGCGGCACTTCCTGATTGTATTTTTATCTGGGTTTTTTCTGTAACATCAGTTCTGTGGCACTCACAGACAATATCTTTGCAGTTTTGGAAACGTCAGAGTGTTTTCTTTCCAAAGCTGTCAATTATATGCATAGTCAAGCATCTTTTCGTGACAAAATATCTTGTTTAAAACGGGAACGTTTTTCATCCAAAAATTGAAATAGCGCCCCCTATATCCAAGAAGTTAATGTGCTTCTTCTTGAGCCACTCCTTTGTTGCCTTGGCCGTGTGTTTTGGGTCATTGTCATGCTGGAATACCCATCCACGAACCATTTTCAATGCCCTGGCTGAGGGAAGGAGGTTCTCATCCAAGATTTGACGGTACATGGCCCCGTCCATCGTCCCTTTGATGCGGTGAAGTTGTCCTGTCCTCTTAGTAGAAAAACACCCCCAAAGCATAATGTTTCCACCTCCATGTTTGACGGTGGGGATGGTGTTCTTGGGGTCATAGGCAGCATTCCTCCTCCAAACACGGCGAGTTGAGTTGATGCCAAAGCGCTACATTTTGGTCTCATCTGACAACAACACTTTCACCCAGTTGTCCTCTGTATCACTGAGATGTTCATTGGCAAACTTCAGACGGGCATGTATATGTGCTTACTTGAGCAGGAGGACCTTGCGGGCCTGCAGGATTTCAGTCCTTCACGGCGAGGTGTGTTACCAATTGTTTTCTTGGTGACTATGGTCCCATCTGCCTTGAGATCATTGACAATATCCTCCCGTGTAATTCTGGGCTCAACATTCTCATGATCATTGCAACTCCACGAGGTGAGATCTTGCATGGAGCTCCAGGCTGAGGGAGATTGACAGTTCTTTTGTGTTTCTTCCATTTGCGAATAATCGCACCAACTGTTGTCACCTTCTCACCACGCTGCTTGGCGATGGTCTTGTAGCCCATTCCAGCCTTGTGTAAGTCTACAATCTTGTCCCTGACATCCTTGGAGAGCTCTTTGGTCTTGGCCATGGTGGAGAGTTTGGAATCTGATTGATTGCTTCTGTGGACAGGTGTATTCTATACAGGTAACAAACTGAGATTAGGAGCACTCCCTTTAAGAGTGTGCTCCTAATCTCAGCTCGTTACCTGTATAAAAAGACACCTGGGAGCCAGAAATATTTCTGATTGAGAGGGCGTCAAGTACTTATTTCCCTCATTAAAATCAATTTATAACATTTTTGACATGTGTTTTTCTGGATTTTTGTTGTTGTTATTCTGTCTCACTGTTCAAATAAACCTACCATTAAAATGATAGACTGATCATTTCTTTGTCAGTGGGCAAATGTACAAAATCAGCAGGGGATCAAATACTTTTTTCCCTCACTGTAAGTATGATTCCCAATCAGAGACAACGATAGACAGCTGCCTCTGATTGGGAACCACACGCGGCCAAACAAAGAAATACAACACATAGAATGCCCACCCAAATCACACCCTGACCAAACCAAATATACATTAAAAAAGCTCTCTAAGGTCAGGACGTGACACTTACACAAAATACACAAAATTGTTTATGTCCATTACATGATATCCAAATAAAAATCTATTTAAATTACAGGTTGTAATGCAACAATATAGGAAAAACGCCAAGGGGATGAATACTTTTGCAAGGCACTGTATGCTTTATGATTAACGACTCATGGTGTAATTGTAACAACATACATCTTTCTGCTCACCCGATCTAGAATTCCTTACAATCAAGTGCCGACCATTTTACCTACCAAGATAATTATCGGCAGTTATAATCACAGTTCTGTACATTGCCCCTCAAGCAGACACCAAGACTGCCATCAATGAACTTTACCGGACTATATGCAAACTGGAAACCATACATCCTGAGGCTGCATTTATTGGAGCATGGGATTTTAACAAAGCAAATTTGAGAACAAGTCTACCTGAATTCTTCCAGGATGTGCATGCGCAATACCCTCGACCACTACTACTTTACCTTCTGCGATGCATACAAAGCCCTTCCCCGCCCTCCCTTCGGCAAATCCAACCATGACACCATCTTATAGGCAGGAACTCCTTACAGGATGTACCAGTGACGAGAACAATTCAACGCTGGTCCGACCAATCGGAAGCCACGCTTCAAGATTGTTTTGATCACGTGGACTGGAATATGTTCCGGTCAGCCTCAGAACAACATTGACCTATACGCTGACTTGGTGAGTCCGTTTATAAAGAAGTGCATTGGAGATGTGGTACCCACTGTGACGATTAAAACCTACCCTAACCAGAAACCGTGGATGGATGGCGGAATTCTTGCATAACTGAAAGCGTGATCCACCGCATTTAACCACTGAAAGAGGTCTGGGAATATGTCTGAATATAAACAGTGTAGCTATATCTTCCGCAAGACAATCAAACAAGCGAAATGCCAGTCGAGGGACAAAATGGAGTCGCAATTCAACGGCTCAGACACGAGACGTATGTGGCAAGGTCTACAATAAATCATGAACTACAAAAAGAAATCCAGCCACGTCATGGACACCGACGTCACGCTTCCAGACAAACTAATCTTCTTTGTCCGCTTTGAGGATAATACAGTGCCACCGTCGCGGCACGCTAACAAGGAATGCGCCTACCCCTCCTTCTCCGTGGTTGACGTGAGTAAAACATTTAAACGTGTTAACCCTCACAAGGCTGCTGGCCCAGACGACATCCCTAGCCACATCCTCAAAGCATGCGCAAAACAGATGGCTGGTGTGTTTACGTACATATTCAATCTCTCGCTATCCCAGTCTGTTGTCCCCACATGCTTCAAGATGGCTACCATTGTTCCTGTAACCAAGAAGGCAAAGATAACTGAACTAAATGACTACCGCCCCATAGCACTCACTTCTGTCATCTCAACTCCACCCTGTGCAATTGAGTCATGGACTTTGATGGGCCGCCCCCAGGTAGTGAAGGTAGGAAAAAACATCTCCACTTCGCTGATCCTCAACACTGGGGCCCCACAAGGGTGCGTGCTCAGCCCCCTCCTATACTCCCTGTTCAACCACGCCTCCAACTCAATAATCAAGTTTGCAGACGAGACAACAGTAGTGGGCTTGATTACCAACAGCAAAGAGTCAGCCTACAGGGAGGAGGTGAGGACACTCGGTGTGGTGTCAGGCAAACAACCTCAAACTCAACGTCAACAAAACAAAGGAGTTGATCATGGACTTCAGGAAACAGCAGAGGGCGCAACCCCCCTATCCACATCAAAGGGACAACAGTGGAGAAGGTGGAAAGTTTAGTTCCTCGGTGTACACATCACAGACAAACTGAAATGGTTCACTCACACAGACAGTGGTGAAGAAGGCGCAACAGCGCCTCGTCAACCTCAGGAGGCTGAAGAGAGCATCCTGTCGGGCTGTATCAGAGCCTGGTACGGCAACTGCACTGCCCTCAACCATAAGGCTCTCCAGAGGGTGGTGCGGTCTGCACAACGCCTCACCGGGGGCAAACTACCTGCCCTCCATGACACCTACAGCACCCGATGTCACAGGAAGGCCAAAAAGATCAAGGCCATAAACCACCCAAGCCACTGCCTGTTCACACCGTTACCACTGCTACCATCCAAGGCGAGGCGAGTACAGGTGCATCAAAGCTGGGACCGAGAGACTGAAAAAGAGCTATCTCAAGGCCATCAGAATTTTTTTATTTATTTTTATTTCACCTTTATTTAACCAGGTAGGCAAGTTGAGAACAAGTTCTCATTTACAATTGCGACCTGGCCAAGATAAAAAGAATACTAAACAGCAATGACTAACTCAGAGAGTCTGCTGCCTACATTGAGACCCAATCACTGGCCACTTTAATAAATGGATCACTAGTCACTTTATACAATGCACTCTTAATAATGCCACTTTAATAATGTTTACATATCTTACATTACTCATATCACATGTATATACTGTATTTTATACCATCTATTGCACCTTGCCTATGCCGCTCAGCCATCGCTCATCCATACACTTACGTGTACATATTCTCATTCACCCCTTTAGATTTGTGTGTATTAGGTAGTTGTTGGGGAATTGTTAGATTACTTGTTAGTTATAACTGCACTGTTGGAACTAGAAGCACAAGCATTTCGCTACACTCGAATTAACATCTGCTTACCACGTGTGTGACAAATACAATTTGATTTGGAAAACGTCAAGGGATCTGAACACTTTCCGAAGCCACTGCGTTCTCTCCCAGACTAATGGATAGAAGGTTTGGAGTGTAGCATAAGGTAAACACTCAGTCCAGTATGCATAAAAATACAGTACACACTCAAAGGCGATTATTAGAATGTGTATAATTAGTATAGGCTAGACAGTTATGTACCAAAGACATCTTAAATAATAATTCTGCCATAGGCTATGCATTGTATAACACCACAATCATTGTAGAATTTTTTATGAATTTATTTGCAAATTATGGTGGAAAATAAGTATTTGGTCACCTACAAACAAGCAAGATTTCTGGCTCTCACAGACCTATAACTTATTCTTTAAGAGGCTCCTCTGTCCTCCACTCGTTACCTGTATTAATGGCACCTGTTTGAACTTGTTATCAGTATAAAAGACACCTGTCCACAACCTCAAACAGTCACACTCCAAACTCCACTATGGCCAAGACCAAAGAGCTGTCAAAGGCCACCAGAACAAAATTGTAGACCTGCACCAGGCTTGGAAGACTGGATCTGCAATAGGTAAGCAGCTTGGTTTGAAGAAATCAACTGTGGGAGCAATTATTAGGAAATGGAAGACATACAAGACCACTGATAATCTCCCTCGATCTGGGGCTCCACGCAAGATCTCACCCCGTGGGGTCAAAATGATCACAAGAACGGTGAGCAAAAATCCCAGAACCACACGGGGGGACCTAGTGAATGACCCGCAGAGAGCTGGGACCAAAGTAATAAAGCCTACCATCAGTAACACACTACGCCGCCAGGGACTCAAATCCTGCAGTGCCAGACGTGTCCCCCTGCGTAAGCGAGTACTTGTCCAGGCCCGTCTGAAGTTTGCTAGAGAGCATTTGGATGATCCAGAAGAAGATTTGGAGAATGTCATATGGTCAGATGAAACCAAAATAGAACTTTTTGGTAAAAACTCAACTCGTCGTGTTTGGAGGACAAAGAATGCTGAGTTGCATCCAAAGAACACCATACCTACTGTGAAGCATGGGGGTGGAAACATCATGCTTTGGGGCTGTTTTTCTGCAAAGGGACCAGGACGACTGATTAGTGTAAAGGAAAGAATGAATGGGGCCATGTATTGTGAGATTTTGAGTTGAAAACCTCCTTCCATCAGCAAGGGCATTGAAGATGAAACGTGGCTGGGTCTTTCAGCATGACAACGATCCCAAACACACCGCCCGGGCAACAAAGGAGCAGCTTCATAAGAAGCATTTCAAGGTCCTTGAGTGGCCTAGCCAGTCTCCAGATCTCAACCCCATAGAAAATATTTGGAGGGAGTTGAAAGTCCGTGTTGCCCAGCAACAGCCCCAAAACATCACTGCTCTAGAGGAGATCTGCATGGAGGAATGGGCCAAAATACCAGCAACAGTGTGTGAAATCCTTGTGAAGACTTACAGAAAACGCTTGACCTCTGTCATTGCCAAGAAAGGGTATATAACAAAGTATTGAGAAACTTTTGTTATTGACCAAATACTTATTTTCCACCATAATTTGCAAATAAATTCATTAAAAATCCTACAATGTGATTTTTTTTCCCTCATTTTGTCTGTCATAGTTGAAGTGTACCTATGATGAAAATTACAGGCCTCTCATCTTTTTAAGTGGGAGAACTTGCACAATTGGTGGCTGACTAAATACTTTTTTGCCCCACTGTAGGCCTATGTGTATGCTCTAAAATGCATATGGGTGTTTTGAATTAATCATCACCTTAGAAAGCACTGTCCATTTCGTTGTATTCGGCTTTGACACATCCACAAGGACCATGTTTTCAGACTCAGCTTCAACCTGCTGTTGAACTTCTTTCTCCAAATTGATCATCACAGTGAGGTGAGTTTTAAAACGCACACACTGTTTATGATGTGTGATGTGTTTTTTCATTTGCATTGATGTCAGAGTGGTTTAGAGGGACAATAGAGCACGGAGTACCAGGCCATTAGCGACCTGATGATAGTCAGCGAGTTGGGTACTACAAACGCATGTCCAGAGTGCATGAAAGGAGATGACCGTGACTCAACGATCACGTGGAATTTTACTGCAGTCATGATGCAGTCACCGCAACAGCCCTACATGGAACATCTGTGTCTGTCCTTTACTGTATTTATTTATATTAGTAGGCCTACATTTAATTGGTTTTGACAAGGCTTGGGGTCATTTACAATTCTGACTTGTGATGTCACTCAATGGTGGACCGTCTGATCGATAGAACAGAAGCAGAAGGTTATGCAAGGACGCCGTATGAGGGCGTAATTCAACAGGCGGATGTGTTTTTACTTTTCTCTTTATGGGGTCTACACATGGGATTTACTATATATGAAAGAACATGAAACAACTGGTTTTACTAATGTAGTACATCTCTCTGATGCTCAGCAGCCATTCACCTGAGAATACCACTGTTGGTTCTCAGTTACTTTAGGTAATGTGCCAAGTTGATAAACTTCTTGTTCCATCCTTAATTCAAGTGATGGAATGAATTTGTTCACTACTTTTTTAATTTAACCATACCGTTCTATAAGATTATTACATAAAATAATCATTTCCAAAATGGCATAATAGACAGGAATCTCACAATGCATATGTCGCTCTTCTCCCACTGATTTAGGTGGCCATTTTGATTGGATAATACAGGTGAACATTCACATCTGAATGGAAGTTAATAAGATGTCTGATATAATTAGAATGCAGATTTGAGCTACAACTTGTGATTGTTTACTTAAGCCCTACGCAGAGTGTAGATTGAGGATAATGATGCTCCGTTGTGGAGTGGCTAACAACTGACTCGTAGTCAGCTTCACTGGACTGACACAGCAAGGTCACGATGAGCTCAGACACTTCATTACTCATTATTATGGTGTAGATTAATGGCACTAGTCAACTCCTTCATTTGCCATGCCGCTAGTTCCAAGACAGTCTATTATTTGGCTGATATTTGTCTAAAAACGCTTTATTGCACTTCAGAATAACATAAATAGGGATTAACCTCCGGGCCAGGTCAAACGAGCTGACCAGCCAGTATCCCTCACACAAGCACAGAGCCCATTACAGTCCCAATCAACTAGAATTCAAATTGAGGATGACTATTCCACGTCACTTGGGGTTAGTGGCTTGCTGTCCTCAATGTCTTTGACAGGATTAATTAATAATGGGAAGACAGACAAACATAACAAAACCAACATACAGAAACACAACAAATTAACTGAGTGGACTTGCTTGTCGAATGATTCCTAATAAATTATGCTGTATGCGTTTCCCACAGTACCCAAACTAGCCAAACATGTCAGCGGCTTTCACAAAGGTGAAAGTGCCTCACTAAGTGAAGCTGTATGAAACTCATTAGCATAACATTATTGAGGTCTCGTGTGCTGGGCAAACTGTAACAGTGTTAGCAAACAGCAAAGCCTTGTTAGAAAGGAGTACAATTTCACTGAGTTGGCTTATTCTCCTAATGCGGTTGTTTGTTTTCCCAGGTTTCAGAGAGGTTCGACCCTCTCTACATTTGCATAGCTCTATAGGTTTTTTAAGTGCATGTGAGTAATGCACTTAAGACAAAAAATGCTGTAGAGTGCTGTCGCCTGCATCACCTGTTCAGGTAGAAGTCAAAACACAAAATGTTGAACTTAAAGAATCATGTCTGTCATAAAATACCAAGAAACGTCACAATATGCACATTTCCATTGTGAAGGCTGTTGATTGCGGAACTCATTATTTTTGCATAGAGATTTATTATGATAAAAGCTTTTCCTCCTGAAAAGCCATTTGTCATTGTTTCAAATGTGCATATCTCAACATTTCAATATATATATTTAAAAAAAATGTAATTACAAAAAAATTCTCAAATCACTTACATGGCATTTAGCTTACCTCGATTTAAAAAAAAAAGTGGTTGTTGAGTTCAGAACAGAATAGATCAAGTGTAGTCAAGTCCTGTTATTCAAACCATCATCATAAACAAAAAGGAATCCACTATGTCAAATGGTAACATGATTGTTGATTTTTGTACAAAAATGATATGGGATGGTATGTCCATCACTCCATCCTGCAGGCTAGTTGTAGGAGGCATGATGTAAGCAGTGAGACGTTATAATTGAAGACAATTATAGTGTTCAACGTAGACTTATTTCCTAATGCGCTCTCTTTAACAGGCCAACTGTATTGTTCTTTGGCATACAGATTTCCATGCCAATCGTTGGCACAGTGTTTCCCAAAAGTGCTTTTCTCAATTAAACATTGAGTATGTGCAGGTGTAGAACATGGTCTGAAGCCTAGCTACTGTTCATACTTGCACTGACTTCAGTAGGCATGGATGCTAGCCAGTGGTCGGTGTTATGAGGACCACCTAGAATCTATCTTTTTTAGGCAACATGTTGCTCAGAATTACATTCAAACCCCCTTAATAACTGTGCCAAAGGTTTCACTTTGTTGTATTACTGACTGAATTTAAAAAGGATTCAATTGAGATGTTGTCATCACTGACCTACACCAAATACCCCATAATTGTCAAAGTTGAATTATACTTTTTTTAATTTTTTTTAAGTCAATAAGTAGTCAACTCCTTTGTTTAGGCAAACCTAAATTCATTCAGGAGTATAAATGTGCTTAAGTCACACAATAAGTTACATCGACTCACTGTGTGTGCAATAGTGTTTAACATGATTCTTGAATGACAACCTCATCTCTGTATCCCACACATAAAATGAAGGTCCCTCAGTCAAGCAGTGATTTTCAAACACATATTCAACCAAAATAACAGAGAGGTTTCCCAATGCCTCGCGAAGAAGGGCACCTATTGGTAGATGGGTAAAAATAAAAAAAAGCAGATATTGAATATAATTTTGAGCATGGTGAAGTGAATTACACTTTGGGTGGTGTATGAATACACCCAGTCACTACAAAGATGCAGGTGTCCTTCCTCACTCAGTTGCTGGAGAGGAGGCCAATGGTGACTTTAAAACAGTTAGAGTTTAATGGCTGTGATGGGAGACAAACATTGTAGTTACTCCACAATACTAACCTGATTGAGGGAGTGAAAAGGAAGCTTGTACATAATACAAATATTCCAAAACATGCCTCGTCTTTGCAAACAAGGCACTAAAGTAATACTGCAAAAAAATGTGCAAAGCAATTCACTTTTTGTCCTGAATATAAAGTGTTATGTTTGGGGCAAATCCAATACAACACATTACTGAGTAGCACACTGCATATTTTCAAGACAAGTGGTGGCTGCATCGTGTTATGGGTATGCTAAAAAGAAACCAAATGGAGCTAAGCACAGGGAAAATCCAAGAGAACATCCACCAGACACTGGGGGAAGAATTTACCTTTCAGCAGGACAATAACATAAAACCTAAGGCCAAATCGACACTGGAGTTACTTACCAAGAAGACCGTGAATGTTCCTTAGAGGCCGAGTTAAACCTGCTTGAAAATATATGGCAGGATGGGAAAGTGGTTGTCTATCAATGATCAACAACCAATTTGACAGAGCTTGAAGAATTTGGAAATTAATAATTGGGTAAATGTTGCATAATCCAGGTGTGCAAAGCTTTTAGAGTCTTACCGAGAAAGACTCACAGATCTAAATAGCTGCCAAATGTGATTCTAACAGGTATTGACTCAGGGGTGTAAATATTTATGTAGATGAGATATTTCTGTATTTCATTGTCAATAAATTTGCAACAAATTCTAAAAACATGTTTTCACTTTGTCAATATGGGGTAATTTGTGTAAATCGGTGAGAGAAAAACATATTTAATCCATTTTGAATTCAGGCTGTAACACAACAAAATGTGGAATAAGTCAAGGGATATGAATACTTTCTGAAGGCACTGTAAGTACACATAAGAGCCGTTTACCCACATTTTTTATTTTGTGTGAGCGTTTACCCACCTTTTCCGAAAAAATCCATTGAAGTTATAGGGAGCGTTACTTTACTCACCACTAAGGCGATCATCGTTTACCCCTACATCCCTGTTTGTGTCCAAACTAGTCATGTTTGCACCCAAACAATCCTGTTTTAGGAACTGAAACCTGCTCTGGAAGTGGTTAAACCTGGTTTTAGCCAACAAGGTCGTAAGACAAATTATAAAGTCACAGTATAACTGTCACGCCCTGGCCATAGAGGCTTTTATTCTCCATTTTGTTTAGGCCAGGGTGTGACTAGGGTGGGCATTCTATGTTCCTTTTTCTATGTTTTTTTTTCCTATGCCCGGGTATGGTTCTCAATCAGGGACAGCTGTCTATTGTTGTCTCTGATTGAGAACAATACTTAGGTAGCTCTTGCCCACATGGGTATTGTGGGTAGTTATTTTCTGTTTTCTGTGTTTTGCACCTGATGGAGCGGTTTTGGTTGTTCTCTTTTGTTGTTTTTTAAAATCAGTGTTCAGTTTAATAAAATGACGAACACGTACCACGCTGCGCTTTGGTCCTCACATTCTTCCACCAACGGCCGTTACAATAACATTGAACCAGGCAGATTTGCCCATATTCTCTATCTACACAGTTGTAGAAATGCTGGACACAATCCAGGTCGCCTCCTACACTGCAAATCCAGTCAGAAAACTGGTGAATATCTTTATCAATTATAGCCTTTGAGAAAAAAATGAATCATACAAGGAAAGAAAATGAGAATGTGGGATAAAGAACATCTACAATCTGAGCTCTCTGACAGATGCCCCAAGGAAAGCATCACACAGGGTATCTGTAGCATTAAAACTCGGCCTACTTACTCGGCAGGCTTAACCTCTCAATCCCAGAACATCCCATCGTTTAAAAAAAATATTGAACCAGCTCATTTTGTCCACAGGATTGAACCTTTATCTATTAGGTTTGATTGAGACAAACTTATATAAAAAGCAGTTTGATAGGTCTTTGGTGTGTACTTAAAATGTATATTTAAAATGTATATTTGCAGTATTAAACATATTGAGGCATTTTGTATACCATCAGTTGCTCTTACCAGAGGTTAGGAGACATAGTCACTCTGAAGATATGTAGTGAACAAAAAGTTAATTGAACATTATCATGTATTTTGGCTTGATTTGAATTAATGATGTCACCTGGGGGATTCAGCCATCGGGTCTGGCCTATCCACAAAACAGAAATATAATTTTTCCAATTAGATGACTGTACACATTCAGTGTGTGTACATTAACACATTAGTCAGCTAACAGGTGCTTAATTAACCTAATAGATACAGTAGACGCTAACCGCTAACAACGGCTAATTCATAATGACACTTGGATGCAGCCATCCACATGCATACCCAGTAATTGCCATGTTACAGAGAGCATATTAAAGCATGTCCATGTTTGCTTCATTAATGTTAATGGTATAAGTACATGTCACATAATAAATCAAGATGAATAGTGAAATAGTAATGATCCTGTCTCCCTCCGACTCCTTTGCCCAATGAAACATGACATGTCACATCAAATAAAAGCTTTACCTCAGATGTAGGCATTTCACTGTAAAGTCTACGGGCCCTTTCCCTACAATACAGAGTTAAAAAGTAAGACAAATTTGCCCCTCAAAAAAGGAAATAGTAACAATAAAATAACAATAATAAAGCTATACAAGGATGTACAAGGAATCCTGGTAACGAGTAAATGTGCAGGAGTACGGGGTAGTGGAGGTAATTGAGTATTATGTACATATAGGTAGGGATAAAAGTGACTAGGCAATCAGGATAGATAATAAACAGAGTAACAGCAGCGTATGTGAAGAGTGTGAAAGTGTGTGGCATCAATATGGATGTGTGTTTGTGTGTCCAGTGAGTGTGCAGAGACAGTGCAAGAGACAGTGCAAGAGAGACAGTGCAAGAGAGTTGGTGAAAAAAAAGGCAGTCAATGCAAACAGTCCAGGTAGCCGTTATACAAATCAAATCAAATGTTATTTGTCACATACACATGGTTAGCAGATGTTAGTGTGAGTGTAGCGAAATGCTTGTGCTTCTAGTTCCGACAATGCAGTAATAACCAACAAGTAATCTAGCTAACAATTCCAAAACTACTACCTTATAGACACAAGTGTAAGGGGATAAGGAATATGTACATAAAGATATGTGAATGAGTGATGGTACAGAGCGGCATAGGCAAGATACAGTAGATGGTATTGAGTACAGTATATACATATGAGATGAGTATGTAAACAAAGTGGCATAGTTAAAGTGGTTGTGATACATGTATTACATAAGGATGCAGTAGATGATATAGAGTACAGTATATACGTATACATATGAGATGAATAATGTAGGGTATGTAAACATTATATTAGGTAGCATTGTTTAAAGTGGCTAGTGATATATTTTACATAATTTCCCATCAATTCCCATTATTAAAGTGGCTGGAGTTGAGTCAGTGTGTTGGCAGCAGCCACTCAATGTTAGTGGTGGCTGTTTAACAGTCTGATGGCCTTGAGATAGAAGCTGTTTTTCAGTCTCTCGGTCCCAGCTTTGATGCACCTGTACTGACCTCGCCTTCTGGATGATAGCGGGGTGAACAGGCAGTGGCTCGGGTGGTTGCTGTCCTTGATGATCTTTATGGCCTTCCTGTGACATCGGGTGGTGTAGGTGTCCTGGAGGGCAGGTAGTTTGCCCCCGGTGATGCGTTGTGCAGACCTCACTACCCTCTGGAGAGCCTTACGGTTGTGGGCGGAGCAGTTGCCGTACCAGGCGGTGATACAGCCCGACAGGATGCTCTCGATTGTGCATCTGTAGAAGTTTGTGAGTGCTTTTGGTGACAAGCCGAATTTCTTCAGCCTCCTGAGGTTGAAGGGGCGCTGCTGCGCCTTTTTCACGATGCTGTCTGTGTGGGTGGACCAATTCAGTTTGTCTGTGATGTGTACGCCGAGGAACTTAAAACTTACTACCCTCTCCACTACTGTTCCATCGATGTGGATAGGGGGGTGTTCCCTCTGCTGTTTCCTGAAGTCCACAATAATCTCCTTAGTTTTGTTGACGTTGAGTGTGAGGTTATTTTCCTGACACCACACTCCGAGGGCCCTCACCTCCTCCCCGTAGGCCGTCTCGTCGTTGTTGGTAATCAAGCCTACCACTGTTGTGTCGTCCGCAAACTTGATGATTGAGTTGGAGGCGTGCATGGCCACGCAGTCGTGGGTGAACAGGGAGTACAGGAGAGGGCTCAGAACGCACCCTTGTGGGGCCCCAGTGTTGAGGATCAGCGGGGTGGAGATGTTGTTGCCTACCCTCACCACCTGGGGGCGGCCCGTCAGGAAGTCCAGTACCCAGTTGCACAGGGCGGGGTCGAGACCCAGGGTCTCGAGCTTGATGACGAGCTTGGAGGGCACTATGGTGTTAAATGCCGAGCTGTAGTCAATGAACAGCATTCTCACATAGGTATTCCTCTTGTCCAGATGGGTTAGGGCAGTGTGCAGTGTGGTTGAGATTGCATCGTCTGTGGACCTATTTGGGCGGTAAGCAAATTGGAGTGGGTCGAGGGTGTCAGGTAGGGTGGAGGTGATATGGTCCTTGACTAGTCTCTCAAAGCACTTCATGATGACGGAAGTGAGTGCTAAGGGGCGGTAGTCGTTTAGCTCAGTTACTTTAGCTTTCTTGGGAACAGGAACAATGGTGGCCCTCTTGAAGCATGTGGGAACAACAGACTGGGATAGGGATTGATTGAATATGTCCGTAAACACACCAGCCAGCTGGTCTGCGCATGCTCTGAGGGCGCGGCTGGGGATGCCGTCTGGGCCTGCAGCCTTGCGAGGGTTGACACGTTTAAATGTTTTCCTCACATCGGCTGCAGTGAAGGAGAGTCCGCATGTTTTAGTTGCGGGCAGTGTCAGTGGCACTGTATTGTCCTCAAAGCGGGCAAAAAAGTTATTTAGTCTGCCTGGGAGCAAGACATCCTGGTCCGTGACAGTGCTGGTTTTCTTTTTGTAATCCGTGATTGACTGTAGACCCTGCCACATACCTCATTCTACTTTGTCTCTATACTGACGCTTAGCTTGTTTGATTGCCTTGCGGAGGGAATAGTTACACTGTTTGTATTCGGTCATGTTTCCAGTCACCTTGCCCTGATTAAAAGCAGTGGTTCGCGCTTTCAGTTTCACGCGAATGCTGCCATCAATCCACGGTTTCTGGTTTGGGAATGTTTTAATCGTTGCTATGGGAACGACATCTTCAACGCACGTTCTAATGAACTCGCACACCGAATCAGCGTATTCGTCAATGTTGTCATCTGACGCAATACGGAACATATCCCAGTCCACGTGATGGAAGCAGTCTTGGAGTGTGGAATCAGATTGGTCGGACCAGCGTTGAACAGACCTCAGCGTGGGAGCTTCTTGTTTTAGTTTCTGTCTGTAGGCAGGGATCAACAAAATGGAGTCGTGGTCAGCTTTTCCGAAAGGAGGGCGGGGCAGGGCCTTATATGCGTCGCGGAAGTTGGAATAGCAATGATCCAAGGTTTTTCCAGCCCTGGTTGCGCAATCGATATGCTGATAAAATTTAGGGAGTCTTGTTTTCAGATTAGCCTTGTTAAAATGCCCAGCTACAATGAATGCAGCCTCCGGATATATGGATTCCAGTTTGCAAAGAGTCAAATAAAGTTCGTTCAGAGCCATCGATGTGTCTGCTTGGGGGGGGGGAATATATACGGCTGTGAATATAATCGAAGAGAATTCCCTTGGTAGATAATGCAGTCTACATTTGATTGTGAGGAATTCTAAATCAGGTGAACAGAAGGACTTGAGTTCCTGTATGTTGTTTTGGCCACACAACGTCCCGTTAACCATAAAGCATACGCCCCCGCCCCTCTTCTTACCAGAAAGATGTTTGTTTCTGTCGGCGCGATGCGTGGAGAAACCAGCTGGCTGCACCGTCTCCGATAGCGTCTCTCCAGTGAGCCATGTTTCCGTGAAGCAAAGAACGTTACAGTCTCTGATGTCCCTCTGGAATGCTACCCTTGCTCGGATTTCATCAACCTTGTTGTCAAGAGACTGGACATTGGCTAGGAGAATGCTAGGGAATGGTGCACGATGTGCCCGTCTCCGGAGTCTGACCGGAAGACCGCTTCGTTTTCCCCTTTTTCGAAGTCGTTTTTTGGGATCGCCGGCTGGGATCCATTCCGTTGTCCTGGGTGAAAGGCAAAACACAGGGTCCGCTTCGCGAAAGTCATATTCTTGGTCGTACTGATGGTGAGTTGACACTGCTCTTATGTTCAGTAGTTCTTCTCGACTGTATGTAATGAAACCTAAGATGACCTGGGGTACCAATGTAAGAAATAACACGTAAAAAAACAAAAAACTGCATAGTTTCCTAGGAACGCGAAGCGAGGCGGCCATCTCTGTCGGCGCCGGAAGTATACTAACTGTTCAATAGGCTAATAGGCGAATGACTTGGGGGTAAAAGCTGCTCAGGAGCCTTTTGGTCCCAGCCTTGGTGCTCCGGTACTGCTTGCCGTGTGGTAGCAGAGAGAACAGTCTATGACTTGGGTGACTATCGTCTTTGACAATTTAGGGCCTTCCTCTAGCACCGCCTGTTACAGATGTGCTAGATGGCGGGGAGCTCAGCCCTAGTGATGTACTGAGCCATACGCACTACCCTCTGTAGCGCCTTGTGGTCGGATGCCAAGCAGTTGCCATACCAAGTGGTGATGCAGCCAGTTAAGATGCTCTCAATGGTGCAGCCATATACCTTTAAGGATCTGAGTGCCCATGACACAAAAATATTTGCCTCCTGATGGGTGGGGGGGAAGAGACGTTGTCGTGCCCTCTTCACGACTGTGTTGGTGTGTTTGGATCATGATAGATCCTTAGTAATGTGGACATCGAGGAGCTTGAAGCTCTCAAACCGCTCCACTACAGCCCTGTTAAATGGGGGTGTGCTCAGCACTCTGTTTCCTGTAGTCAACGATCAGCTCCTGTCTCTCACTGACGTTGAGGGAGATGTTGTTGCCCTGGCACCACACTGCCAGGTCTACCACCGTCTTGTCATCGGTAAACTTGTCGGTAAATGTGCGACCAAGCAGTTGTGGGTGAACAGGTAGTACAAGAGGGGACTAAGCACGCACCCCTGAGGAGCCCCCATGTTGAGGGTCAGCGTGGCGGATGTGTTGTTGACTACCCTCACCACCTGTGGGTGGTCCGTCAGGAAGTCCAGGATCCAGTTGCAGAGGGAGCTGTTCAGTCTCATCTCCTTAGCTTAGTGATGAGCTTGAAGGGCACTATGGTGTTGAACGCTGAGCTGAAGTCAATTAACAGTATTCTCAAGTAGATGCTCCTTTTGTCCAGGTGGAAAAGGGTAGTGTGGAGTTCAATAGAGATAGCATCACCTGTGGATCTATTGGGGCGGTATGCGAGTTGGAGTGGGTCCAAGGTGTCTGGGATGATGGTGTTGATGTGAGCCATGCCAGCCTTTCAAACCACTTCATGGCTACAATGCGAGTGCTACATGGCAATAGTAATTTAGGAAGGTTACCTTGGCATGCTTGGGTACAGGGACTATGGTGGTCTGCTTGAAACATGAACTGTAGGTATTACAGACTGGGTCAGGGAGAGGTAAAAAATGTCAGTGAAGACACTTGCCAGCTGGTCAGCGCATGCTCGGAGTACGCTTCCTGGTAATATGTTTGGCCCTGTGGACTTGTGAATGTGAAGTTGTTTTAAAGGTCTTACTCACATCGGCTATGGAGAGCATGATCACACAGTGGTCCGGAACAGCTTGTTTTTCTGGCCATTGCTCAGGCCAGAAGTCCATAATGTCACTTGTGCTCATCTTCCCGTAATGTCACACTAGTTGCATATGTTGTTTATTCCAGATTGCATGCTTTATTCATTTTAACCTTGAGGTTCTGGCCCATTGTATAAAAATAAAGGAAGTCGCACACTGAATATACAATTTAAAGGGTACACCTAACCAACGTTTCGGCACGCAGTGGCTGGCACATTGCTTTTGTTAATGTGAAATAACAACTGTCCCCCGATCCAAGTGAAAATGCCCATTCATCAAATTGAAGAGAAGGACAATCATTTCATTTCAGAACTGGCTTCATGGTTAGGCACAAGATAACACTGAGAATGAAGTAGAGAATACTGTATTCACTATTCAGTTAAAGGAACACAAAAACGAAACTTTGAAAGCCATCTGCCTATCTCATTGTGAACACTATTTCAAATCCACAGTGTATATCTGACTTTGGCAGTGAGGGATCTACTGTGATATACAGTAGGGCAAAAAAGTATTTATTCAGCCACCAATTGTGCAAGTTCTCCCACTTCTCCCAAAAAGATGAGAGAGAGGCCTGTCATTTTCATCACAGGTACACTTCAACTATGACAGACAAAATGAGAAAAAAAAATCCAGAAAATCACATTGTAGGATTTTTTATGAATTTATTTGCAAATTATGGTGGAAAATAAGTATTTGGTCACCTACAAACAAGCAAGATTTCTGGCTCTCACAGACCTGTAACTTCTTCTTTAAGAGGCTCCTCTGTCCTCCACTCGTTACCTGTATTAATGGCACCTGTTTGAACTTGTTATCAGTATAAAAGACATCTGTCCACAACCTCAAACTCCACTATGGCCAAGACCAAAGAGCTGTCAAAAGACACCAGAACAAAATTGTAGACCTGCACCAGGCTGGGAAGACTGGATCTGCAATAGGTAAGCAGCTTGGTTTGAAGAAATCAACTGTGGGAGCAATTATTAGGAAATGGAAGACATACAAGACCACTGATAATCTCCCTCGATCTGGGGCTCCACGCAAGATCTCACCCCGTGGGGTCAAAATTATCACAAGAACGGTGAGCAAAAATCCCAGAACCACACGGGGGGACCTAGTGAATGACCTGCAGAGAGCTGGGACCAAAGTAACAAAGCCTACCATCAGTAACACCCTACGCCGCCAGGCACTCAAATCCTGCAGTGTCAGACATGTCACCCTGCTTAAGCCAGTACATGTCCAGGCCTGTCAGATGTTTGCTAGAGAGCATTTGGATGATCCAGAAGAAGATTGGGAGAATGTCATATGGTCAGATGAAACCAAAATATAACTTTTTGGTAAAAACTCAACTCGTCGTGTTTGGAGGACAAAGAATGCTGAGTTGCATCCAAAGAACACCATACTTACTGTGAAGCATGGGGGTGGAAACATCATGCTTTGGGGCTGTTTTTCTGCAAAGGGACCAGGACGACTGATCCATGAAAAGGAAAGAATGAATGGGGCCATGTATCGTGAGATTTTGAGTGAAAACCTCCTTCCATCAGCAAGGGCATTGAAGATGACACGTGGCTGGGGCTTTCAGCATGACAATGATCCCAAACACACCGCCCAGGCAACAAAGTAGTGGCTTCGTAAGAAGCATTTCAAGGTCCTGGAGTGGCCTAGCCAGTCTCCAGATCTCAACCCCATAGAAAATCTTTGGAGGGAGTTGAAAGTCCGTGTTGCCCAGCAACAGCCCCAAAACATCACTGCTCTAGAGGAGATCTGCATGGAGGATATATGAATATGGAATATGAGAGAGGCCTGTAATTTTCAAGTGGGAGAACTTGACTAAATATTTTTTTGCCCCACTGTACAAGCTTTTCTCCCTCACAACATTTGATGTTCATTAGATACAAAGAGGGAAGTACATTATTCAGGCTAAGGCTGCCAAGTTATTCTCCCAAGGTGTTTCCAAACTGGTAATTAGTCTCACTGCAAACAGGGTGCTTGCTGCTGTGTTATCCTCCCTCTTCTCTCGTCCGTGCCCTAGCCAAGGCACTAGCTAAAATCTCCAGGAGATACAATAGAATCTATGACTCCGTGCTAAAAGGCTAACTCTCTCCTTTCACACCCGTTTGCCCTCAGCCACAGAAGAGGGTTGCCACAACAATTTGACTGTCAACCATTTTCAAGCACTTTGTTTCCCTAGTGTTCTGCTGGATTGCAGGCAGGCAGAGTGGGTCAGTGTTATTACGACCTCCCTGTTCATGACAGAGCTGTCCTGCCATCACTAGCATTATCCTAAAAGCCCAGAGTCAAGAGCCTCTGCTGTGCCGGTTTAGATTGGTCCACAACTAGAGATGCTAGGACAGGCACCTCCTGAAATGTCTGCAATGATGCCAGATGCACCATTGAATTGAATGGGGATGATTCAACACCAGTTGTACCTATTATACGAATGTGTGAACTGTTCATGATTAGGCCCAGGCCACTGAGTGAGTCATTTCAGTAGTATCATAATGTACATTAGATGATTAGGGGTTGTGTTGGATCAGCTGGGGTTTAAAGCTGGGGAAGGGGTAAACATCCATATGGCCTTTTTGTGTGCATTTAAATACATCAGAGGCATCCATGGAAATTGTTAAAATGATGATGATGATGATGATGATGATGATGGCATTAACCCTGCTCTCATTTCATATGGCCACTCATAAATGTATGGTGATGGTGTGATAAGTTTGAAGAACACAAGGGGGAGTATAAATCTAAAAATGCTCTTTGGAAAAATATTTCTCAGATGGCCACAGTTCGCTTCACGAGCATGACAAATGGTTGTCAAAAGAGAATGCATCATCAAGGCTGTCTTTTAATATAATTATCTAGTTGAGTCACTCACTTTTTAAATGGTGGATGTGGAGGGACATTGCCAATGGCAGTTTTCCTGATTTACTCTGACTTAAGTTTTCAGTTGATGGTCACGCACATTCCCTTCCCCTGCCAGGTGATAATTATCTTTTGTATATAGAAGAACGTATGGGGACTTGGCCAGCCTTTCTAGCCATCGGCACTATGTGCATGCTATGCCATTTTCTCTCTGCGTCTGTCGGGACAACTTCAGATTTCTCCGGCGTTTGACACACATGATAGCAGAGCTAGTTTGCTGACAGGGAGCGTGTGAATGAGACACGCCACCACCACCAGCCCCGTCAAATCAACATGGGGAGGCAGAATGTGACTCCCTATCCATCCATCACATGCTGCTGTAGTAGTTAAGTGGGCAGGTTAAGAGCCCAGTATCACTCCATTATTCAACAACATACAGGCTGACATCCCCGGTAAGGGCCTGTGACAGGCAGGTAGCTGATTGCTATGTCACAGTAATGACATCTAATGAAATAATGCATCTACTAGAGCGTGACACCTTGTCGACTGTGTGACTGTCACCTCCTAAATGCTCTCCGGTGAACATAGCAGTAACTTCAGTGTTGCCAAAGAGGATATCTGGTCCCCGAGGATTTGATTTCTCCCAGCCACACTAGAATGGCATTTATTGGGTTATGCTTACTATGTATTAGAATCTGTAGCATACCATTGTTTATGGTATCACCCTATGTAGGAGACCATAGCAGACTATGGCTCATTTTGCAAGACCTGATTCACTACTGGATAGAAGCTTCAGAACTCAAATCACATTTCTGCAGTAGGCTGAGGAATAAGCTGTGCCAAATGTGTCACTCAAGGTTCAGGATGCTTGTAATAATGTTCACAGACATGGTGTCATTGATAAGCCACAGAAAGCGATGCTTTTGCGATTAGATAGGCATCGCGGTCCATGACGCATAAGTCCATACACTGACACATCCTGTAACAAATTAATCTATGCCCCAGCTTGGTTTACAGTACCTATTAAACCTGCACATGCCTACATGTACTGTAAGCTGTGTTCAATAAATGGCACAGATGCACATATTCAGGACAAATAGTGCAGCACATAGCCTCACAATGTATCATGAAGCAGGTGGGATATCGCTGCCTGCACCTTGTGCTGAAGGGCAAAAAAAAGATCACTGAATCTGCAATGAGTAACCTGGCATTCTAGATCAAATACATACCAGATTAACACACACACACTCTTAGGATATCTAGAACTTTACCCAAACACTTATTTTCAAACGCTGGCTGCAAACAGCTGTAGTATGCAGGGTTTATTTAGTGCTTTTCAGGGTATTGTAAGGCGTTCTTCGTTTGTTGAGAGAGAGTCGGACCGAAATGCAGCGTGGTGGTTACTCATGTCTTTAATGAAAAAAGTGACGGTACATGAAATAACTTAATAAATACAAAACAACAAACGGAACGTGAAACCTAATACAGCCTATCTGGTGAAACTACACAGAGACAGGAACAATCACCCACGAAATACAAAGCGAACTCAGGCTACCTAAATACGGTTCCCAATCAGAGGCAACGAGAAGCACCTGACCCTGATCGAGAACCGCCTCAGGCAGCCAAGCCTACACTCGACACACCCCTAATCAACCACAATCCCAATGCCTACAAAAAACCCCAATACGACAACACAATAACCCATGTCACACCCTGGCCTGAACAAATAATTAAAGAAAACACAAAATACTAAGACCAAGGCGTGCCAGGTATTGTATTTCAGTGGATATACTGTGTTTGCAGTGCAACATATCTTCCCAGAGATAATGACATGTATTGCTCTTCTCAGTGCGTACATTTACTATAACACTTTCAAATGACGCACCAGCAGGCACGTTGTTACAATGAACAGATACACAACCATTTGGCACGTCAGTATGATATTATGCATACCCAGTATTCACAGAATAATTCATTTACATTCATAAAAATCACATTCGCAGCAATACGTTTGCAGCCAATTTGTCTCCTACAAATGAAATTTGAGATGGTGAGTACAATGTTTACAAGGAAGAATAAAATGCTTATCAAATAAATCTGATGGAATGGCTGCTAATTATTTTAGACCATATAGAATGTAATATATATACACACAACTGAATTAAAAGGAACATACTTCATGTATAGGTCGTTATCAATAAAATATCACAATAAGGTGCATAGCATTCGATTTGCCTGCTGGGGGGCAAGGAGACTCCCAGCTCTGCTGAAACCATTGACAACTGTCATGTTCTGACCTTTATTTCCTTTTGTTTTGTCTTTATTTAGTATGGTCAGTGCGTGAGTTGGGGTGGGCAGTCCATGTTTGTTTTTCTATGTCTGGTTTCTGTTTCAGCCTAGTATGGTTCTCAGAGGCAGGTGTCGTTAGTTGTCTCTTAGGTAGCCTGGGTTTCACTGTTGGTTTGTGGGTGTTTGTTTCCGTGTGTGTGTTTGTTGCCACACGGTACGGTTTCGGTTTTTGTAGATTTCACGTTATCGTTTATTGTTTTTGTTTGAGTGTTAATTTGTCTTAATTAAAAACATTATGGACACCTACCACGCTGCATCTTGGTCCGATCCTTACTCCTCTTCAGACGAAGAGGAGATCTGCCGTTACAACAACTGTGTGCCGTTTTCAAAGGATTGTCAAATACATGTTAACTATTTGGTTGTATCACCTCTTGAAGAGCATAGTCAAATCTACACATTTCAGATTATTCCATGCAAAATTATTTTGCACATTTAGCTCAGAGTTACAAACTGCATGCTTTTCATGATCAGTAAACATCAGCTGAGGGTAGCCTCAATATTAGCCACCATTAATTGGATATTTGAGTGGCCTACAGTGCCTTCAGAAAGAATTCACACCCCTTGACCGTTTCTACATTTTGTTGTATTACAGCCTGAATTTGAAATGGATTACATTTAGATTTTTCCCCACTGGCCTACACACAATACCCCATAATGTCAAAGTGGAATGATGTTTTTTGAAATTGTTACAAATAAATAAAAAACAACTGAAATGTCTTGAGTTGATAAGTATTCAAAATTCCCTTTGTTATGCCAAGACTAAATAAGTTCAGAAGTAATGTGCTTAACAAGTCACATAATAAGTTGGATGGGCCCATTCTGTGTGCAATAGTGTTTACCAAAATATTTTGTTAATGACTTCCTCATCTCTGTACCCCACACATACAAATTATCAGTAAGGTCTCTCAGTCAAGCAATGAATTTCAAAACAGATTCAACCACAAAGACCAGGGAGGCTTTCCAATGCCTCACTATTGGTAGATAGTAAGTTAAAAAAAAGAAGCGGACTTTGAATATCCCTTTGAGTATTGTGAAGTTACTAATTACACTTTGGATGGTGTATTAATACACCCAGTCACTTCAAAAGATATAGGCCTCCTTCCTAACTCAGTTGCTGGAAAGGAAGGAAACGACTAGTGGATTCCACCATGATGCCAATGGTGACTTTAAAACAGTTACAGAGTTTAATGGCTGTGATAGGAGAAAACTGAGGATGGATCAACATTGTAGTTACTCCACAATGCTAACCTAATTGACAGAGTGAAAAGAAGCTTGTACAGAATAAAAAATATTCCAAAACATGCCTCGTCTTTGCAACAAGACACTGAAGTAATACTGCAAAGAAAATGTGCAAAGCAATTCATTTTTTGCCCTGAATGCAAAAGTGTTACGTTTTGGACAAATCCAATACAACCCATCACTGAGTACCCCTCCCGCCTATATTTTCAAGAATAGTGGTGGCTGCATCATGTTGTGGATATGCTTGTAGTCTTTGACCGGGGAGTTTTTCTGGATTAAAAATAAAGAAAACAGAATATAGCTAAGCACAGGCAAAATGCTAGAGGAAAACCTGGTTCAGTCTGCTTTATACCAGACACTGGGAGATGAATTCACCTTTCAGCAGGACAATAACCTAAAACACAAAGCCAAATCTACAATGGAGTTGCTTACCAAGAAGACACTGCATGTTCCTGACCGGCAGAGTTGCAAATTTAAGTCAAAACTGTAAGACCTGAAAATGGTTGTTTAGCAATGATCAACAACCAATTCAACAGAGATTAAGAATTTTGAAAATAATAAATGGGCAAATATTGTATAATCCAGGTGTGCAAAACGCTTAGAGACTTACCCAGAAAGACTCATAGCTGGTATCGCTACCAAAGGTGATTATAACATGTATTCACTCAGGAATGTGAATACTTATGTAAATGAGATATTTCTGTATTTCATTTTCAATACATTTTCAAAAAAATCTAAAAAGATGTTTTCACTTTGCCATTATGAGGTATTGTGTGTAGATGGATGAGAAAAAATATAAATGTAATCAGATTTGAATTCAGCCTGTGACACAACAAAATGTTGAATAAGTCAAGGAATATGACTACTTTCTGACGGCACTGTATACCTGACAAGCATGAGTGATTTAGGTTAATTTCCCATCCTTTGTGAGCTCTGCCTGTCAAGCAGGAGATGGGCGCATTTGCCTATGTACTGTTAGCTGATAATGCTTACCTTGCAAGCTACCGGTAGAAACTGTGTACAGTTGGCTAAACAGTGATCAATAGACCTAGTAAGGTATTTTTTCCCCTCCAACCAACATAGGCCTATCTAGCGAAGTTAGATAACATTATCCTCTTTTCAACATTGTTTTGAAGTGTTTAATCACGATTGCTGCTGACAGACATGATAGACTATATTGGTTGATGGACAATGACAAATTGGCTAGCTAGCTACTGTAGCTAATAACGGATTGTGTCAATATGGATAGTTAATAAGCTACAGTGCAGTCGGTAAGTATTCAGAGCCTTTGACTTCTCCCACATTTTGTTACGTTACAGCCTTATTCTAAAGTGGATGAAATTGTCCCCCCCCCCCACCCATCAGTCTACACACAATAACCCATACTAAACAAAGGCAACAATTTTTTTTGTTGCAAATGTACAAAAAAAATCTAATAAAAAAAAGCAAGTATTCAGACCCTTTTCTCAGCACTTTGTTAAAGCATCTTTAGCTGCGATTACAGCCTTGAGTCTTCTTGGGAATGATGCTACAAGCTTGGCACACCTATCCAGTGGGGCAAAAAAGTACTTAGTCAGCCACCAATTGTGCAAGATCTCCCACTTAAAAAGATGAGAGGCCTGTAATTTATCATCATAGGAACACTTCAACTATGACAGACAAAATGAGAAAAAAAATCCAGAAAATCACAGACGACTGAATCTGCAATAGGTAAGCAGCTTGGTTTGAAGAAATCAACTGTGGGAGCAAATATTAGGAAATGGAAGACATACAAGACCACTGATAATCTCCCTCGATCTGGGGCTCTATGCAAAATCTCACCCCGTGGGGTCAAAATTATCACAAGAACGGTGAGCAAAAAACCCAGAACCACATGGGGGGACCTAGTGAATGACCTGCAGAGAGCTGGGACCAAAGTAACAAAGCCTACCATCAGCAAGGGCATTGAAGATGAAACGTGGCTGGGTCTTTCAGCATAACAATGATCCCAAAAACACCGCCCGGGCAACGAAGGAGTGGCTTCGTAAGAAGCATGTCAAGGTCCTGGAGTAGCCTAGCCAGTCTCCAGATCTCAACACCATAAAAAATATTTGGAGGGAGTTGAAAGTCAGTGTTGCCCAGCAACAGCCCCAAAATATCACTGCTCTAGAGGAGATCTATTTTCAGGTCTCTCCAGATGTTATATCGGATTCAAGTCCGGGCTCTGGCTGGGCCACTCAAGGACATTCAGAGACTTGTCCCAAAGCCACTCCTACATTGTCTTGGCTGTGTGCTTAGGGTCATTGTCCTGTTGGAAGGTGAACCTTCACCCTAGTCTGAGATCCTGAGTGGTCTGGAGCAGGTTTTCATCAAGGATCTCTCTGTACTTTGCTCCGTTCATCTTTGCCTCGATCCTGACTAGTCTCCCAGTCCCTGCCGCTGAAAAACATCCCCACAGCATGTTGCTGCCACCACCATGCTTCACCGTAGGGATGGTGCCATGTTTCCTCCAGAAGTGATGCTTGGCATTCAGGCCAAAGTGTTCAATCTTGGTTTGAACAGACCAGAGAATGTAGTTTCTCATGGTCTGAGTCTTTAGGTGCCTTTTGGTAAACTCCAAGCGGGCTGTCATGTGCCTTTTACTGAGGATTGGCTTCCACCTGGCCACTCTACCATAAAAGCCTGATTGGTGGAGTGCTGCAGAGATGGTTGTCCTTCTGATGGTTGTCCTTTCTCCCATCTCCACAGAGGAACTCAAGAGCTCTGTCAGAGTGACCATCAGGTTTTTGGTCACCTCCCTGACCAAGGCCCTTCTCCCCCGATTGCTCAGTTTGACCGGGCGGCCAGCTCTAGGTGGTTGGTGGTTCAAAACTTCTTCCATTTAAGAATGATAGAGGCCACTGTGTTCTTGGGGACCTTCAATGCTGCAGAAATGTCTTGGTACCCTTCCCCAGATCTGTGCCTCGACACAATCCTGTCTTGGAGCTCTACGCACAATTCCTTCAACCTCATGACCTTATATAGACAGGCGTGTGCCTTTCTAAATCATCTGCAATCAATTGAATTTTCCACAGGTCAATCAAGTTGTAGAAACATCTCAAGGATGATCACTGGACACAGGATGCACCTGAGCTCAATTTCGAGTCTCATAGCAAAGGATCTGAATACTCAAGTAAATAAGGTATTTATGTTTTGTCATTATGGGGTATTGCGTGTAGATTGATGAAGGAAAAAGTCCTCAATGGCTGACCAGGTGAATACAGGAGTCCCATCTCCCAAACAGCTGGAATTGCAGATTAAGGCTGTAACTGATAACGAACTATATGCACTCACTAATGTAAGTCTCTAGATAAGAGCATCTACTAAATGACTAAAAGGTCAAATGTAACCCTGAGACTCTAAGGAAGACATTCTCACAAAACTGCATGTAACTATTTATCAACTGTACCCAATCTGCAATTCAAATCAGAGACCAAATAGCACTAAATAATTCATTAAAGATGCTAAGAGATGCCCAGTTTCAAGTAGCATGGCTCTTTGAAATTCCACCGCTTTCAAGAGGCAACAGAGGGAGAGAGACAGGGAGCATTTCAGAAGGTTTGCCAAGCCATGGTTTGGTCATTAGCATTTGATAATACATACAGATTGCAGGCACCCCATTATGTGAGCCTGGCGTAAAGCCTAAGAGAGAGACATTTCCTCTGAGGGCCTGTGGAAGAAACATCTGCTCTCCTCAGGGAAGTCCCCAGTAACTACTTCAGCAATCCAGAAAGATAGTAGCTACACTCCAAAAAGCTCCAATAGGGTTCTTCGGCTGTCCCCATAGGAGAACCCTTTTGTGTTTCACGTGGAACCCTAAGTGTAAAGGGTTTTACATGGAACCCAAAAGGGTTCTAACTGGATCCAAAAAGGGTTATTCTATGGGGACAGCCGAAGAACCCTTTTAGGTTTTAGATACTGTTGCACCTTTTTTTCTAAGATTGTACTGTACTTTGTGTTGTTGTTTTCACTCAGTGGCACTTGCTTCAGGTTAGTATAATTTTAGAAGCCACATGAGTAATATTTAAAAATCATGACAGAAGGAAAGAAACTTGTTTGTTTTTTTGCTCCATTGCACCCCAGTATCTCTACTTGCAAATTCATCTTTTGCACATCTATCACTCGTGTTAAATTGCTAAATTGTAATTATTTTGCCACTATGGCCTATTTATTGCCTACCTCCCTTATCTTACCTCATTTGCACACACTGTATATAGACTTTTTATCTATTGTGTTATTGACTGTGTGTTTGTCTATTCCATGTGTAACTGTTGTTGTTTGTGTCGCACTGCTTTGCTTTATCTTGGCCAGGTCGCTGTTGTAAATGAGAACTCGATCTCAACTAGCCTACCTGGTTAAATAAAGGTGAAATGAGCCACCTTATATAAATAGTTTCAATTTCTAATGACAATGTCAACTTCAAGTCATCATTTTGAGCAAAAAAGTTGTTTGTTTTCATGGTAGCATTAGTCATCATTCTATTTCAGTTATATCATGCTAAACCACAAAGTATTATAGTGAAAGACCAAATTGTGCCTCAAACCAGATGCCACCACAGCAATCACATGACATTTTCTCCATAATTCATACACAGTAATCCCTTGGAGTTACTGTCTAGTGCCGTCCCCTGAGATAATGTAACAGGGTGAAGATTGCCCTGTTACTATTGTCTTCCTACTTGCAGGTTAATGAGGTGATTGAGCATACCTGTGCCCCTCCCTTTAATGGTGTGCTCTGGGTGCAGAAGCCAGGTCGGGGAGAGGTTGGCAGCGGTGGGTGGCGAAGCTGCCATGCCTCTCTCCCGCAAGGGTGATTGTTAGTATTGTTATTGATCTTAAGTGATATTAAGGTAAATGTGATTCTTTGTTGCTTGGTGTGGCAACTTGGAGAGCAACCAGGTACAACGCACTTTATGCTTGTATTGTATTTCACGCTGTGCTCTCTTAAAGCACAAGGCTACATTTTACATTTGCCTAACTATATAGTACTTGTACTTGTTATTAACTTTGCAACTTTTGTGTTTGCTGTGCTAGTTTGCTGTGTATTCACTAGAAATCTGCTGTGCTATACCCATTTCACTTTGGTGTGCATCTAACCTATGCAACATAAAGCTGAATTATCTAACGCTTTGGGTGACCCAACCAAATTCACATAGCTATAGATCTGCCATTCTCATTGAAAGCAAGTCCAAGAAGCGGTAGATCTCTTCTATTTTTGCGTCTTTAACTTTCGGTTTTGTACACCAGCTGAAAATACAATAGATGGTATACTTGCTTGTTTTGTCACATAACACTAAAATTAGGCAAACTATTTCAGCAACCAGAAAATGTCAGGGCGATTTCTGCATAATGCATCTTGAAATACAATAAGTCTACTTTTTTTGGGGCTCCTGCGTTAGGCAAGAAGATTGTTAACCACTTGAGCTTCATGCTTTCTTTTATTGAAACTGTAATAACATTGTAATAAATATATATTTTGTAATTCTGTGGTTGTGTGATGTGTTTAAGGCCTTGTACCCAGTCAAAGGCCTTGTTGACTCTGCCCTATACGGCAAGAATCTGTTTGTTACAAGATGACATGTGGTGAGGATTCCTTTGATTATAGAGCCTTGCTAGAGAGATTGAAGCCCTTGGGAGAAGGTAATGAATGGAGAGATGCAGGTAGTATTGGTAGCATTGTACCCCATCAACAGACAAGACTAATGAGGCTCTAAACTTCATGAAACTTCAGAAAGCACCCAAAATAAAGTAAGTATCAAGCTGTCCAATTCGTTTTTTGGGGGTGGGGGGGTGAGTGCATTGTGAAGCTAAGCCACGTGGTGCAGATATCGATCAGCTAAAACAAGTTATTCTGAATGTTTTGGGTTGCGAAAGTAAGTTGTCCGCCGATTCGCTTTCTCTTCGTGTACGAATTGTCCACGTCGTCCCAACTTACAGTAGCAGGAAAAACGTGGATTGCTGCAGCATCCACCAATGCAGCTGCATAACAACGTATTACATACACCGCAAGGATACTTCTAGAGAATTCTTGGGAAATGTTTAATGGCCATGAGAGAGACACACAATCATGTGATGTGCGGAATATTGCGATATAGTCAGATGAGTGCATGACCGGTGACGTCACAGAGAGTCCATTTATATTTCCCGTAGCACCTTTACATGCAGGTAAGCAGCTTTTGGAATGAAAAGATCAAAGAACAAAATAGAGAGAAGGTGAAACATGGCCATGACCCACTGCATCAGACTGCTGCCTCTCATTTACAGGTGTAATCAGCCTGTCTAGAAGGAATGGACATCCTAATGCCTCCACACATGGCTGGGTCCAAATCATCCTGAACAGCTTGAATGGGCAACGGGCTTAACCCAGGGAGTTGACACATCTCCATCATTTCAAGTCATCTGAAATGGGAATCTCAAATCCTCACTGTGTATTCATCAACGGGCAGTCCTGAGCCTAATCAATCTGACACGCCATCTGCCTTCACTTCATAACCATCTGCACCGCAATCGGTCCGAGGCATTCTCTCTCTCCGTGGCCCCAATCTCCTAATATTGTGTTGGTAATATCAACTGTGCTACTAATTAATGGAATTGTATGGTAGAGAATGATAAACAGATGGCACCTTGGGGTAAACACAACTAAATACAATTATGTCAAAAACAGTCAGTGACAAATTCTAGAACATCCTATGATTAGAGATGGGGCGGTTGTTGCAGGGTGATTCTCAATAATGCCTCTAGGAAAAAATACAGGTACCAGCATAGGAAACCATTTGTGTATAAACAAATTACGGTGGATTGCTCTTTCTAGACAAATTATGTTAATCAGATGTGGCCAATATGAGTGAGAAACAATCATTTAGATCCGTGCTTAATTTGATATTTCACGATTCATATGTCCCATTCAGACGTCAGGTCAGTTGAGTAAACAGGCTTCGGTAGACTGTCTAATTTTGATATCCCCATTGGACATCATTATCACATACCAGCATGAATTTATGACCCACATTAAAGAGCTGGGAGCTTGTATGAGCTAATGCTTATTCTCCCATCATTGCATTCATTTGTCTAATGACCAATAGTTGGTTTTGAATTCAGGCCAGGCCACAAATAAAAGCAGGAAGAAACCATTTCAAAGGCATTGATGTGCACCATTAAGAGAGAACAAGGCGTTTCCGTGTCACCGGTGATTTACACATGCGTTATACATACCGTGCAGCCTTTGTCAGGAGATGTGTAAGCAGTGGAAGAATCCATTGAACAACGAGAAACTTTCTGGTTCCCCCCTGGGGGCCAGGCCTTTGGCGTAACCCGCCTTCTGACATTTGTGTCTCCTTTTCCACTGAATGCACAAAGACATGTTATGTCTCATTGGGCTGTAGCAATCAGCATCAGTAATGAGTTTTAACTTCTGACATAATGAATTTACAGATGGGGGTCACAGAGTCCTGTTGTAGCTGTCTGGATTTGCCTCCTCTGTGGCTAGACAAAAAGTTTAGGCAGTGCTGCTCTCTCAATGGTGGATTCAATGTTAAAGTAAAGTAGAATCGTCACAGCAAATAAAGGGCTATTATGTGGCAGAACAGCAAACCTCTCTAATACAAACTACACTTCTATCACATAGAACATTGTTTTATCTGTTCATGTTAAATGTAGTTTATTTTTATTAAGTTCTAGAAATGTGTGATGGAAGTTTCTCAGGGTTACAGGGAAAATAAGAAATAGATTTGGGAGTAGACTGATACAAAAGTTGGGAGTTATCCAGTCAGTAAGCAAGGAGGTTTTGTTTAACTTTTCTCAACAAAAAAAAGTATAGTGATCTGGCAGTGTAGCCTAGTGGTTAGAGCATTGTACTAGTAACTGAAAGGTTGCAAGTTCTAATCCCCGAGCTGACAAGGTACAAAATCTGTCGTTCTGCCCTTGAACAGGCAGTTAACCCACTGTTCCTAGGCCGTCATTGAAAATAAGAATTTGTTCTTAACTGACTTGCCTAGTAAAATAAAGGTTAAAAAAAAAAATATATATATATATATATATTGCCCAAGGCATGGTTATGGAGCAGAACAGATAACAGTACAGCATAGAACAGAAAGGATTCACCTAGATCTTTACTCATAATTATGGATGCTGTCCAGATTGGGATTAATTTGATACCCAAGTAGAATGTATGGTGTCCATTTTAGGATATCCTCAGCCAATCTAAGGAAAATGAACCACAGCATCAATAGGAACAACCTATTAGAGTTGCAAACACAGGTCAACACGTTACAACTGGGATTGAGACATCTTGCTATCCGGCTTGAAGGATAGAGAGACTTATTCTGAATCAGGTTCCCCCTCTTCTCTTCATAATATACACTTATATATGATAACATTTACAACAATTGTTAAATTGCTGGATACTTGGGGGAAACACAAATAGGAAAAAAGGTAAGGAAGGTGTAGCGGCATTTAAAGTTCAAAGTCCCTTTAGTTAAACATTGCAAATGACATTTAAGAATGAATTGAAACAAGGGAAGTAATTACCTTATCCGTCATAAATGCTCAATTCCAACTTCGTGTGTTCATGGTACTATGCATCTCAAAGGAATAGCAGCTTGAAATAAACTTGAGCAAAAAATTGCTTAGAAAACAATTTAAAAAACGGTCAACAGTATAAAAACTCTCAAATGTTTACTAATATCTGTGTTTATGCTTATCCAATCCATTATTTCCACTTCATCACTTCAGAATGAACTCAATGTGCCCTATTTGTAATATTCTCCCTCAGTCAGTCGATCGAACCAGTTGATTACCATCCTATTTATTCTTCATTGAAACACTATTGAATATTGAAACCTCATCACCCCCCCTGCTAAAAATATTTTCAGAATACTTTAAAATCTCAGGATATAAAATTACATGGAAAATAAATAAATAATGGCATTAGGAAAAATCTAAAGAATAACTTGTGATCTACAGCAATCGTTTAAAAGCCTATTAGACGCAAAGTCCCCTGTTTAGGGGACCTGTGTGCTTCTGACCTACATTTTTGCTTATAAATCAATCTGTGGACACCGTAGATCGTAATGGCTTGCATTGAGCTCTAGCCCTGGTTCCCACAGACACAGTAGCATATTTTCTGAGCCTCTGACATAGGATGTGAAATCTGAAAACACTTGAAGCTGGGATGTCCCTCCTACCATTTAAAATCGCTCTCCCGACTGTCCATGAACTTATGTCTGAACCCTACTTTACAAACATGCAGGAGAGAGTGGTTTCATCACTGTATCTCAGAGATTGGTCGAAAATAATTCATAGATAAAAAAGATATTCATAGATAAAAATAAATAAAAAACTCTGCTAGAGATGACAGACCAGCTCCTAATGAGTTCAGGAAGCCAAGCTGGAGTTGTTAGACATTCACAGCGATGGGGGCCGAGGTTGATCAAGAGAGACTTTAAGAAAATGCATATTTTCTCTAACAGTAAACATACAAATATGTATTTTACAGTTATAAGGATGGTGAAATCTTAGTCATTTTATAGTTTGTGTACTATATTAAAAAAAGCATAAGTAATTTCAAACCTTATTAATACAGTTTTGTTGAATAGGAAATACATCATATAAAATGTCATTTTCTCATATTTGCGCTGTGTACCTGAGCTTGTGTCCTCAAAAGGGACTACACATCAGCAATTAAACATTTTTTTTTTACCAGAAAGGTGAGATCTTGCAGCATTACTAGTTGTTGTTTATGGCCCTCATGATGAATAATTACTTTTGTGGATTACGTAGATTCCATTTAGTTTCATTTGTAAGAATATTCTGAAGGTAAATACACAACGCAGAGGTCAATTGTTGCAACTTTGTACTTGAGGTGGTTAAGGTAGTCAAGCTCAGAAGAGCAGAGATGTCAATTTAGCGTCTTTAATAGGCAAGTCCAAAAATGGGTCAGGTACAATACCAATAAACGCCCAAGACATAGGAACACAGTCACTAATGGAAGGAGAAAAACGCTCCTTACTTATCCTACAACACTGTACACAAGTGAATAAACTGAGAAAAACCTCAATGAGCAACATGAAAAATAATCCCGCACAAACCACATACACACAGAAATTAAAGCAAATGATAACCAGGTGTGACTGAACCAAAGACAACAAACGGAAAAATAACAATGGATCGGTGATGGCTAGTAGGCCGGCGGCGTCGACCGCCGAGCACCGCCTGAACAAGGAGAGGAATCACCTTTGGTGGAAGTCGTGACATCAATAGAGTACTAAAGGTCAAGAGGACTAAAAGTCAATCGAGTACTATCGATCAAGAGGACTAAAAGTCAATCGAGTACTATCGATCAAGAGGACTAAAAGTCAATAGAGTACTATCGATCAATGGAAATAGGGGTTTTCCTTGGAGGAATTTCAGCCCGGGACTCATAGCTACATGATAAGTTCTCATTGGTCCAAATTGTTTACACATTGAGCCTGAAATAGGATACTTGTTATTTGACCATTGGCCCAGTTTTATTGCAAGGAATTCTAATTGGTCAACCACAGGCTAGGGCTGGGTTATAAAACTACATCCTGTCCCTTTGTTCTGTGGAGAGAATCACTGAGGACAGGGGAGAATGAACATCTACCTCAGCATAACCTATTTTTCTCCTCCTGATTTGCTTTGGGGTCTGTGTTATTGAAGAGTAGTATCAACTGCTAACACTTGGTGCCATGACCCAGATGAATTGGTCTTGAAAAACTCAACTGTGTGTTGATCCAAAAGAAAGAGAGAAGGCTGAGCGCAACCCACAATGGGAGTCAACTCTTAATCTCCTGATTGACTACTAACATATGGGTGGGTGAGTCTAGACCAATGTCATTTAAAGGAACCAAATCAGGTTCAAATATGGGCATGCAATGAGTGACACATATCTGTGATGTAAAACTTGCAAGACTTTTGTTCTGTTACAGGGTTCAGAAATTGGTGGTCAGTCTCGGGTGAAGAAGCATAGTAAGATGATCAGAATCTGATAAGCTTCTATGTTGTACACCGCAGTCATCATGTTAGGGATATCTAGGTGAAATGTCCAACTTTTTGTGTCTGAATGTGGTAATTGCACTGTTTTTGCACACTAGATACGCTTAAGTTATTATGCACTACAAAAATTACATTTCAACAACACCAACCACTCTCAAACATTGTGGAGGTGTCAGGGGAGATACAGGGGAAATCCAGGTGTTTTTCCAACCTCTCCAAAGTGCCTGAACATTTGGCCTAGGCATATCCAATGTATTGGTCCCACATACAAATTAACTGTTCACAAAAACAATATAAAAGCAACAGATATAGGTAAAAAAAAAATATATATATAATATCTTATCAAACACAAACTTGGTTATACACGTGTCCTTCACTAAAAGAAAGGTGCAAAGCTGAACTATTTACAAATAATGTTCGTTTCACCTGGGATGTAAAACGTGTTCGTTTTACATCCCAGGTGTAGATGATTAGATTTCACTTACACCGTAGCTTGTGCATGTCGTTATAGGGAACGCTTCAAAGACTCTCTGCCAGGAAACAAGAAGCAAACTGGCATTACGAAAGCACAAAAAAACAGACAACTTATAAAAAACGAAATACATATAGTAAATTGGCTATATGAAGTAATGAAAATAATTTACTTGATCTAAAAGTGGATCCAATCCTTCTAGGAAGCAATGTTCGTCGGCCAAGTCAAAAATCTCGTTGTCCAAATCACTCCCCTGATCCGAGTCAGATCAGTATTTTATTCAAAGCTTCTATGTCGATATACTTATTCAAATCGGGCCTTATTATTTTTTCCTGTACGATATTCTTTGTTTTTTTATCCCCTTGAGAAGCCATCTTTCATGCTAACTCGATTAAATCTGTTTACAATGTAGCTTGCTCAGTGCGTCTCGTCTCTGAGCCAGGTAGCAATAGTTCACATTACGCATAAAATATTCTAGGCCTTGTTTTGTCCCACCCAGGTAAACAGCATATTCCTGAAAAGCGTGTCTCATTGGCTACAAGACTGTCAAGGTAGCATAGTAGCCAATCCCCGTAATGGATGCCTACAGCACATAACCATTCAATGTCATTTTTTTGATGCACAAAGATAGTCACTCGATGTTGGACATTCGATGTTGCCATTAAGCCATACATCATTAGATAACATTGGCAATAGGCTAGATTTGTTCCTACCAACCTAAGGCTCAATTTCCTACCCCTCATGTAGCTATAGCTCAAACACAGACCAAATCGAACCTTAACTTATAAGATGTTGTTTGGTGAAAACATTGTGTAAAATAAACGTTTTGACTCTCTGGGCTGGTGATCAATAATGGTTGGTCACAGGCAGACAAATAAGACACCCTCATGATTTGTGGAGTCCCGGCTTTCGGTGTGTATCAACGTATTCAGTGTTTATTTCATTTATGCTTCACAAAGCTAACCAGAATGTAGGTAGCAGCCATCTTGAAATTAGGTCATCAGCTCAGCCTGCCCTAAAACATTCGTATGCCCATATGTGGTAGTAAGTCACAAAGGTTTTAATGCACAGATCAATAGCTAACATACTCAACTTTCCACAGACACCCTGCATTTGCAGATAGGGGCTACCATTCTCATACCAAATTGAATGGAATAAAACAAATCTAATCCCCAAATACGGGGAGTTTACATTTAAGACATCAGAGCACTCTTGAAGTGAATCCTATTTGAGTCAGTAAAGGATATTCATATGATCGGTAAGCTATACAAAACCTTGCAGAGAGCCTATCCAACTGACAATCTCTTAGAAAAAATATAAACTATTGGAACCAAGACTTAAAAATAACTGATATTGGTACAAGATGGAGGGAATGTTGGAACATAACTAATGAAATTACAGCTAATGAAAATGTACGCTTGATGCAGTATAAACTAACATATAGAATTTATTATACAAGAGACAAACTTCAGAAATTCTAGAGCACAACGGCAGAGTAATTTCTTAAGTGTAAAACTAACAATGACTCAATATCAATGCCTTCTGGGAATGTTATGAAGCCCAAAGGTTAGGGGCGAAGTATCACAATGTAAATGTACTTTTAATTCATCTGCATATTCCAAGACATGGCATATGATGGTGCAGTGAGATACCCAAAGGATTGGCCGATACTTTTCTCGTCAATCATTTTTTAAAAACGTATAATTAAAAACTGGAAATCAATCAATTCTCCATCGTGAACACAATGGAAAGGTAAAATGCTCATTATCTCTTTCTAAAATTATCTGCTGAAATTGTTGCAACCCTTATTACTAGCCTGTTCAACCTCTTTCGTATTGTCTGAGATTCCCGAAGATTGGAAAGCTGCCGCGATCATCCCCTTCTTCAAAGGGGGTGACACTAGATCCAAACTGTTACAGACCTATATCTATCCTACCCTGCCTTTCTAAGGTCTTCGAAAGCCAAGTTAACAGATTACCGACCATTTTGAATTCCAACGTACCTTCTCCACTATGCAATCTGGTTTCAGAGCTGGTCATGGGTGCACCTCAGCCACGCTTAACATCCTAAACGATACCATAACCGCCATCGATAAGAGACATCACTGTGCAGCCGTATTCGTCGACCTGGCCAAGGCTTTCGACTGTCAATCACCACATTCATATCAGCCTTGGTTTCACAAATGACTGCCTCGCCTGGTTCACCAACTACTTCTGTGAAAGAGTTCAGTGTGTCAAATCGGAGGGCCTGTTTGTCCGGACCTCTGGCAGTCTCTATGGGGGAGCCACAGGGTTCAATTCTCAGGCCAACTCTCTTCTCTGTATACATAAATTATGTTGCTCTTGCTGCTGGTGATTCTCTGATCCACCTCCACGCAGACAACACCATCCTGTATACTTCTGGCCCTTCTTTGGATATTGTGTTAATTAACCTCCAGACGAGCTTCAATGCCGTACAACTCTCCTTCCGTGGTCTCCAACTGCTCTTAAATACAAGTAAAACTAAATGCATGTTCTTCAACCGATTGCTGCCCGCACCTGCCCACCCAGCATCACTACTCTGGACGGTTCTGCTCCAGCAGGTATATCTCACTAATCACCCACAAAGCCAATTCTTCCTTTGGCCGCTTTTCCTTCCAGTTCGCTGCTACCAATGACTGGAACGAACTGCAAAAATCACTGAAGCTGGAGACTCATATCTCCCTCACTAGCTTTAAGCACCAGCTGTCAGAGCAGTTCACTGTACTGCACCTGTAAATAGCCCATCCAACTACCTCATCCCATACTGTATTTATTTATTTTTCTTGCTCCTTTGCACCCCAGTATCTCTACTTGCACATTCATCTTCTGCACATCATTCACTCCAGTGTTTAATTGGTATATTGTAATTACTTCGCCACCATGGCCTATTTATTGCCTAACCTCACCTCATTTGCACACACTGTATATTGTAACAGTTGTCTGTGGTGGAAGAAGGTGAGGACCAATGCATAGCGTGGTAAGTGTTCATGTTCTTTAATAGAACTCAGAACACTAAAATACAAAACCAACAAGAGACCGAAATGAAACCGAAACAGTTCTGTCTGGTTCAGATACGAAACAGAAAATAATCACCCACAAATCAAGGGTGAAAACAGGCTGCCTAAGTATGGTTCTCAATCAGGGACAACGATTGACAGCTGCCTGTGATTGAGAACCATACCAGGCCAAACACAGAAATACCAACTCATAGAAAAACAAACATAGATAACCCACCCAACTCACTCCCTGACCATACTAAAACAAAGACATAACAAAAGAACTAAGGTCAGAACGTGACATATAGACTTTTTTCTACTGTATTATTGACTATATGTTTGTTTATTCCATGTGTAATTCTGTGTTGTTGTATGTGTCGAACTGCTTAAATGAAATTAATAAATAAAAGAACAAATCTAATGTTGAAAGTGGGTGGGCGACGAAGGGAAACAAAATGGTGCAGATTGTGGCCACGTGGCGGACAGTGATGTGGACGATGGAGATGGGGTGTGATGTTGTGGGTCTGAGCAGGCGTGATGTAGATTATGTTTGTGTGATGTCGTTTGTATGTGTATGTTTTGTTTTGTTAGATTTTTTTGATATCTTACAAAACAATTCCATAAAAGGAAGCACAAAGGTGATGTACTTAATACAAACTCTTTGTGGTTTACCTTTTTAAATCTAACCCTTAATCGATTCAGAGTGGGTGCTGAAGCCTTGTGAAGTCTAATGTTTGATTCATGACTGGCTATGACCCCTCATGCCTGCCCTGATTATATCTCTAATTATGGGGAAGCCAATCTCAGACACTGGCTTACATCAGTGGATTACACTCTGCTAGACTCCTTGGGCCTAATTGAATCTGTGGACTCAATCATTCCTGTTTTTATTCAATTAAAGCAAATCTGGGATGGTGGGCTTAATATCTGTCCTGGTAGTGCCTGGTGGTCTCATGACAAATTACTAAAGCGAGTGCATAGAATACAAATAATGTTCCCATACCCCTTACCAATGGTTTTCAGTTCAGATTCTATGAAGCTAAAGACCTACACTATATGACCAAAAGTATGTGGACACCTGCTCATCGAACAGCTCATTCTAAAATCATGGGCATTAATATGGAGTTGGTTGCCCTTTGCTGCTACAGTATAACAGTCTCCACTCTTCTGGGAAGGCTTTCCACTAGATGTTGGAACATTGCTGTGGGGACTTGCTTCCGTTCAGCCTCAAAGGCATTAGTGAGGTCGGGTGTTGGGCGATTGATGTTGGGCGATTAGGCCTGACTCGCAGTCGTCGTTCCAATTAATGCCAAAGATGTTCCATGGGGTTGAGGTCATTTAATTAAGCTCCCGACGAACAGTTCTTGCGCTGACGTTGCTTCCAGAAGCAGTTTGGAAATCGGTAGTGAGTGTTGCAACAAAGTACAATTTTTTCGCACTACACACTTCAGCACATTCTGTTTCCTACCACTTTGCGGCTGTGCTGTTGTTGCTCCTAGACGTTTCAAGTCATTGAGCTCTTCAGTAAGGCCATTCTATCGCCAATGTTTGTCTATGGAGATTGCATGGCGGTGTGCTAAATTGTATACACCTGTCAGCAATGGGTGTGGCTGAAATAGCCGAATCCACTAATGTGAATGGGTTTCCACATATTTTTGTATATATGGTGTAAATAACACTAGATGCCATAAAATACAAAACACAGTGCAAGGTGATGTGATGTTCTACTTCTGAATAGTTTTATCAGGCTACAATGAGAAGCCTATTAGAGGAGATGTCTTTGTTGTGGCAGTTTCCGCACTGATATCAGAGCTTGCTTTCAAAACAATCACAGCGGGGAAGCAAGCACACACAACCCTATTTACATTTAAGAAAAATCTTCTTGCTGGCCCCCTGAATTGGACTTTGTTACACTGCGAGCAGATGTGTCAACAGATGTTGACAATATTCGAGCTAAGACTGGTTGACGCAGTGGCTGAATTATTCCACTTTACAAGACACTGATGCAGACGGAAGACATCGGTACGAAAGCAATTAGGTACGAGAGAAATTAGATCAGACTATAAATAGGTTTGTCACCAATCCAATTCTACAAAATAACAGAAGATAGAAACAGACAGACAATAATGTAATTGACAATCAACAGTGGTTGACAATAACTGGATTTGGTGCCGGCGATGATGCGGGATCGGTGCAAGACAGTACAGATACAGACATTATACAGCACAGTATAATATAACAAAGTACAGCAGGTCTCTCCAACCTCGTTCCTGGAGAGCTAGCATCCTGTAGGTTTTCACACTCACGCCAATCTGATTCTAAAAATTAGCTGGTTGATAAAATTAATAGTTACAACTGGAGTTTGGAGCAACAACCTACATGAAGATAGCTCTCCAGGAACAGGGTTAGAGAGCCCTGTAGTACAGCAAACACCTTCCAGGTGTTGATGCTAAAGTTTTGGCAGAGAGTCTTGTGACATTGTCACCTTGCCATCTGGGGCAGGTGATACAGGATCCTTCTCACCTGTCAGTTCCTCAACCACAATGTGTCCCTCACCTCCGCTCTGTCCCCCTAAGGTTCACCACTCGTTGTCGATCTGCTTTTCCACAGTTGGAGGTGATTCCCAGTCTGGCCATCTTTTTTTTCTTACTTTGCTCATATTGTCAAGGGGGCAATGTTGCCGTCCTTACCTTGTATTATCACACACTCTGTTTGTTGTCGTCGATTTGGCGAGTTTGGAATCATTTAGCATTTAGTCACACAGAAAAAAGTTAAATAATGTTATATTTGATGCTTTTCTAGAGCTATAGTGTTTTGAATCTTTGTTGCAAGGCCACGCCTTACCTGAATCTCAGATAAGAAAGTCAATAGTTTTCAGGCAGAACCCACACTCTTTTTCTAATCAAGGGCTTTGATTATTTGCACTATATGGACTGATGCATGTGCCCTCAGTACCACTCAAACGTGCAACCTGCTTTCTAGAAGGTACTGGGTCAGCCTAGGCTACATCTGATTTCTCGACGGTAACTGGCAAGGCTACTGATGTCAGTTCCCATCGCCTGGAGTGATTATGTAGCCCCTGTTGTCTTCCAAGACTCTGGCTAAATTGGATGTGGCAACAGAGAATCAATGAGAGCTGGGGAGTCCTGAAATAAATTGTCTTGGGAGAAACACTGGCATGCAGATTGAGCTGCTGTGGGGCGCTCTGGGACATCGTGCACCACTGCTGCTGCCTGTATTAAGACGTCCTCCACTGACACCTTGGAAAGAAGGGGAAAAGACAAGGCTTTGGTTTTTTATCAGATTGGCATTCATCCCTCTCTCCCTCCCTCCATCCCATGCCCCACGTTGCATACAGGCTATGCCAAGCTCATTGGTACAAAACACAATATAGAACAGAAAGTGCTTTGTGGATGTCTATGAAAACAAAGGAAAACTAATTTAGATGGAGGGAGTACACAGTCTTTGCCTGCAGAAGATGAATATGTCATTAGCCTGGTTAACCCTGGCAGTAAATTGTTTTAAATCCAGAGAGCGCGAAATGCATTATATAAAACTGCTCGGATCAGATCTGGACCATTGCTTTAAAGCAGACATTCTGCAACCCAATTAATTTGAAATGATTGTTCATAGAGAACAAAAGAAAAACTCATTTATTTTTGTTTTACACGTCATATTGATTTCATGCTCGCACGACTAACCTGGCTCGATAAAACTGAGTTCTTCAAAATTAATTATCCTCTCTGGGATTTGATACATTGTTCTTTTCATGTCGACAGCAACTCCAAATACGCTCAAAAGCGCTTGCAAGCGAGTCAAATAGAAAATGTATCTCAGAACCATTTGCAGTTTGTGTTAATACGCGTTGACCTTTCAGGTTTAGCAATTGTAATTACTATGTAACAATGTGTACCTACTGAACCTATGGAACTACCATTAGGGATACTTACTGTTAAGTGGGACCAATCTTCCTGAAAGGACACAGAGAAGGCAGAGAATCTGATTGGACAAAGGGACAGGCCAACGAGAATAGAGCTGCCATATCACTTTGATTATAAAGACAAGTCTCTCATTCATTGTAACACCAATGCCTCCATTGATTTTCTCCATCAAACATCCAGACCTTCTATGTACCCTTTGCCATCTGTCCAAAAGAAGCTCCAAACCCATATCTCAACACTCAGCTATGCAGCGGTGGGCCAAGTATTCATTTCTCTGAAGTGGAGAGGCCTCCCTGCTGATCGTTCAGTAACGGCAAGCATGTTTCCTGTAATTTTTCACCTGCATGACAACCGTCTGCGTCTTCTCGAGGTACACTTGTGTTCCTTAAGTGCCCGTGAGACAAGTTATGATTTTACAACCAAAGCGCAGCAAGCCGTTTATCGTGCCCGGGAGTCACGTCAAGTCATAAGTCGCTCCTAACGGACAGACGGTTCGTAACCAGGTAGCTGGCGGCTCTTGACAGCTGCTCCCCAGTTGGAACATCAATTTAATTTGTGCCGTACCTGCCTGCCTCTTAGAATCTCCTAGCAGTTTTGACGTCTGTAAAGCATTCACAGTGGGATGTTGGTATTAATAAAATGTGGCTTTGAGTTCAACCCATGTACAGTGATGTGTCAGTGTTTTCCTTCCGGCTAATAATGTGTGTTATGCCTGTAAGTGACTACGTAATCTCCGCTGAGATTTTACATAACTTATTTGAATAACGATTGTGCATGATGTGACAGTCACAACAAAACAACAACCACTGGTCGACAACAAATACGATGACTCATATAACAGTCATACATGCCATTGTAAAAAACAAAACTCCACCAACGATCCAGTTGTTATCCATACACAGGTGCTATCTAGAACCTAAAATGTTCTTTCGGCTAACCACATAGGACAACCCTTTTTTGATACAGGTTAAACCCCCTTTTGGTTCCAGGCAGAACACGTTTTGGGTTCCGTGTAGAACAGAGGGTTCTACATGGAACCCAAAAGGGTTCTACTTGGAACAAAAAGGGTTCTACTTGGAACAAAAAGGGTTCTACTTGGAACAAAAAAGGTTTATCCTATGGGAACAGCCGAAGGACCCTTTTGGAAGCCTTTTTTGTATCATACTGTAATGCAAGCACAGTGGATTGTTATTGTTCCTATGACTCCTCGCTCTTATGAAACCAAAATATAACCGCCTTTACTGTTAGGAGAGCTGACATTGGATAAAACAAAAGTTAGAAATGTGTCATGCTTTACATAAGATGTGAGGACGAAGTCATTTCCCCCTATCTGTAGCAACAAGCCCAAAATAATCAGATGAAAGTGAATAAAAAGTTCAGAAAATATCCCAACTTGCTGTATAGTTCAACCTCATGTTACATAAGTTGTAAAAGGAGATATTGAAGCTGAAATATAAAAGATGAATCCCCTGTCAAGAGATTCAGATATCTAACTTCATAGAGGAGACAATCAGACGTGATAATTTCCATATAGACAGTTCTGACGGCATCCATAATACACACTGCTAAGGAGCTCCTCTCACACTGACATCGCCCATGAAAAATTCAAATCGAGGAAGAACATTTTCAAATATACTTTACATCTGCTTTACTTGAACAACATTTAACAAGTGAAAAACAGCTACTGCTGAACCTCATTTGTAAACAGCCATGTTTTTGACCTGCGATTGATTGATATTAGCCAGGTACTGTAGAAGCCTTTGTGGTTGAAATGCTAAGCTCAAGACTCCAGGGAAATCCTTCAAACGATCATTAAATCAACTGGCTTACAGAAAATTCAATAGAATGGATGGGGGAGGGTGGAATTAGCCCTTGAGAGTATGGGAAATAAGGTATGATGTGCTCAGCTTTGCATTTTCTCATGAAAATATGTCTGTTTTGTGAAAATACTGTTGAGTTAAGAAACTTTTTCAGTTGGAATATTTTTGAATCTAGATACACTCTTTCCTTTGATAAAAAATATAAAATGCATGCACAGCATGGTGTAATTTTGTACTTCACAAACCCACGGAGAGAACTGTGATTAGAAATTTGGTAACACAAAATAACCAAAAATGTCAATTAATCTCTTTGAGAATGCTAAACTTTGATGGTTAATGCAATTCAATGAATTGACTAAAGCTTTGAAAGGCGTTAAACAGACAAGATTGATTTAAAGATAGCCAGACTCTCCACGCCTTTGAATATCGGCCCACTCATGAATAAAAACGTTTCCCTCACAGAAGTGGATAAAACGTTGTTTATACGTATTGCAATTAAGTCCACCTCCGAGATGATTGATTTCATTTGAACTCATGTATAATTCTCTCTGACCTCGGTGTTACTGAAGGCCAGCACAGATACAGTGTTTCATCAGGCTTAGTGAACAGATGTCGTGTTAATGTGTTGACAATAACTACGTTACATGTTTTTTTTCCTCAATCATCTCTTTTAGTTGCTCCATCCCTCTAAAAATGGTTTTGTCAGAATACTTTGTGCAGCATTCAATGAAAGCATCTTTATCCTGTGAACGTCTTCCATTTAAGTGTGAGCGTTTATGTGCACGCCATATGTCACGTCCCATTCAAGGAATTTGAGCCTTACGACAGTTTTATGAAGAATGATAAAAAGCCCACTTCACTGCTTATCCCACATACAAAAAAAAGAGAGACTTATCTTCTCAGTTAAATTTCAATTCATGAAAGGCTTAACCTCCCTGGCAGATATGCCTCGCTTTCATCACAGCCAACTTCTATTTGCTTGGGTTTATCTGTCACCAGACATCTGCAATGTGACAGAAATACATTACACAACTGTAACGATGGCAGGAACAAATCTAGCGGAATAACGTACAGTAGCGGATGCTGTGCAAACTACAAAGATGTGCATTAGTCCACATGTGTGACGATGTGTCCCCGATGGTGCATTACGAACCCAAACAAACACTAGGTCTTATATCACTGCTTACCCAAACCTTTGCACCTTCCAGTCCCCTTTGGACATGTGGGACACATTATTACCAGGAAGCTGATACAGCAATTAAAACCTGGGAAATACTTTTCGAAGTTCAACATTGTGTCAAAAGGTGACGTACTGTGTAGGCTGCTGTACCGGCTTTATAGGCTGTTTCTGTGATACATCTGGTAATAGGACGGGTGACACTCATGTCATTCATTCAAATCTAATTGTATTTGTCACATGCTTCGTAGACAACAGGTCTAGACAGTGAAATGCTTACTTATGGGTCCTTTTCCAACAATGCCGAGTTAAAGATGAGATTACAAATGTGCATAGAAAAGGTGACATGAGGAATAAATACTGCGCTACCAAGCGAAAGAGCAGTAACTGCGCCTTTGGTAAAACATTTGTTCATGCCATTCTTGATACATTAGATACGTGCTTTATCATGTGCACAAAATATCCTGCCTCCGTTGTGTCGTGGAGAAAATGGGAGGTCATGTTTGCAGTCACTGCAAAAAGTTACAGTAAAACCAAGGAAAAAAGCAATAAGTACGTCACTCACGTCAGTTACTGCCTTTTACCTTGGTTTGACCAAGCTTTGGGATTCAGCGTCTATGGTTTACCTTAGTATTATTGATTGTTATTTGCTGATACAAGTATAAAGCTATATGAAACTGACAGCCATGTTAAAATACATTTATGAAAAAAAACTGTAGGTGCACCAAGCAAAAGGCAGTAACTGCCGTGAAGGGTAGATATCAGGGTCAATATGAATAAAACATTACCTCATCGTAAGACAACAGATAATCACATTTCCACTGATCTGCCTGCAACTCATTTGGCTGAACAATGAAAAAACTTGAAATCCATTTTTCTCAGTTACACTCAACGAGCAGTTACTGCCCTTTTGCTTGGTAGGGCAGAATACACAGTGAATAATGGATCAAAAATAATGGCTATATAGAGGGAGTAGAAAATAACATGGCTATATATAGGAAGTAGGAAATAACATGGCTATATATAGGAAGTAGAAAACAACATGGCTATATATAGGAAGTAGGAAATAACATGGCTATATATAGGAAGTAGAAAACAACATGGCTATATATAGGAAGTAGAAAACAACATGGATATATATAGGAAGTAGAAAACAACATGGATATATATAGGAAGTAGAAAACAACATGGCTATATATAGGAAGTAGAAAACAACATGGCTATATATAGGAAGTAGAAAACAACATGGCTATATATAGGAAGTAGAAAACAACATGGCTATATATAGGAAGTAGAAAACAACATGGATATATATAGGAAGTAGAAAACAACATGGCTATATATAGGAAGTAGAAAACAACATGGATATATATAGGAAGTAGAAAACCACATGGCTCTAAAATATAAGAAGTAGAAAATAACATGGCTCTTGTTAGGGAGTAGAAAATAACAGGCTATACAGTGCCTTCAGAAAGTATTCAGACCCATTGACTTTTTCCACATTTTCCACATTTTGTTATGCTAAAATGGATTACATTTTTAAAAATCCTCAGCAATCTACACACAATACCACATAATAACCAAGCAAAAACAGGTTTTAAGACTTAAAAACAGAAATACCTTGCTTCAACAAAGCACCTTCCACTTATGTAAATGTGATATTTCAGTTTATTTGTATTTTTTAAAATAAATTAGCAAAAATGTCTACACCTGTTTTTGCTTCGTCATTATGGAGTATTGTGTGTAGGTTGATGAGGGAAAAAACGATTGAATACGTTTTAGAATAAGGCTGTAACCTAACAGAATGTGGATGAAGTGAAGGGATCTGAATACTTTCCCGAAGGCACTTGATGTATATAGGTCATAGAAAATAATATGGCTATATACTGTATAGGGAGTGGAAAATAACATGCCTACTGTATATTCAGGGAGTACCAGTACCGAGTCCATGTGCAGGGGTACGAGGTGATTGTTGTAGTGGTATACTGTACATATAGATAGGGGTAACGTGACTAGGCAACAGGATAGATAATAGACAGTAGCAGTAGCGTATGTGGTGATCGTGTGTGTGGCGTCAGTATGCATGTGTGTGCATGTTATGTGTGTGTGGGCATGGGTGTGTGTGTGTGTGTGTGCGTGTGTGTGTGTGTGTGCGTGTGTGTGTGTGTGTGTGTGTGTTGGGGTGTCAGTGTAAGTATGTGTGAGTGTGGGGTTAGAGTCTGTGTGTGTGCATAAAGTCAGTGCAAGAGAGTTAGTGCAAAAAGGGTAAATGCAGGTAGTCTGGGGAGCCATTTGATTAGCTATCTAGCAGTCTTGTTTAGATGTCTTATGGCTTGGGGCAAGAAGCTTTTCAGGTCCCAGGTTGTTCCAGACTTGGTGCATTGGTATAGCTTGCCGTGCGATTGCAGAGAGAACAGTCTATGGCTTGGGTGGCTCGAGACTTTGACAATTTTTGGGGCCTTCCAGTTGGATGGGTGTAATTTTTTGGGCCAATGAGAATACAGCATGGAGAATGTCTACATAGCTTTCTGAGTCAGATGGATCACACACACACAAATACACACACACTTAATTGTTCATTGAATTGTGTCCCAGGGCCATGTAAGAATGACAGGGTAGCACTCTCTTTCTCAGCGCAGTCCAACCGTCTCCTGGCTGACGGTTCAGAAGAGTTTGCAGTGCCACTTCTGGTCTGTGCCTGACCTTTTCAAAGTTATACATACAAAATGAGATTCTGCTCCTGCAGGACTATACCATTTGGGACTGATTCCATAACTTAGTAGACACTTTCTGCGGTGTGAAGAATTCCAAATGCCCATAGAGACGCATTGTATAGTTTTTTTCCTGCTACAGTCATTTTGCGCCTCAGATCTCACACATCCAATATTAGGGGTAATATTCCAATGACCTTTTCTCTGCTATATTTGGGGAAAATATTGTTCCATCATGCTTCTCCAACTGCAATTTCAAGAGCTGTGCCTGGTTGGAAAAAAGTACAACTTACCCCTTCCAAACTCATTAATAAACCAGTTCTCTAAATAAATAAATAAAATAATTGCCTCCTAATCTAAATAGCTACATTACATTTTTCACAGTTTAGAATATTGTTGTCAATACTGTTGGAAAGATAGCTGAAGAAATATAATTTTAACTCACTTTCCACAAGTCTTGCTACTCAGCCTAGTCTGATATGACCAATGATATTTACATTGCGTGAACGCACTCAGGATCATAAATAAACGTGTTAATTTTAGTCCTGCTGTTTCGAATGACAAATTACCCACCTTGTAAATGTTGTCAACAGATGGCAAAATTACTGAACCACAGTACATGGCACTTCAGGGATATGTAATGTGGAGTTTGCCTCTCATTATGGTGCTAAGTGATGCGCGGTCTCCATTCTTCTCACTCAGGTCTATTTTCCAACACATCAATATATCATATTAGTATTATGAGCTTCCCAGACAGAGAAATGTGAACAGAACAAGATTCAAGTGGCAGTATTTTAACCCTCAGATATCCTGCCAATGCAAACCCACCCTACATATATTACAAGACGTGTTGTCCCCAGACAACGCTACACAGCGTGATCAAAAGTGGCTACAGCAGTTACACCGTCGACTGTCTGCACCGAAATGTAGCTAGAATTATTCACTTTTCACAGGTTACACAACGGTGTTGTTAGGCAACAGGGTCTGGAGGAGGTGTGGATGAGGTCAGTGTAGCGTTATATAACCCCCCATCAGCTGCTTGAAGGAAATTATCTGGACTGATATGCTGAGAAGCATCTGAATATGTCTCTCGACACACAAGTGCCCTCATTGTGTCCCTCTGAGCAGCAATTACCTGACTCCCTCTGTCACTCTCGTTTCTCTTCTTTCGCTTCTTGCCGCAATTGATGGCGGGGACAGACTTGGATGATGGTCACAGATTTTCAATAGCATCCGTCTGCAATAGCCTGGTCATCTCAGCTAGCAGCTCTGTGATGTGTTTTTTTCTCTCCCATCATTCAAAAGTGATTGTCCCAAAATATTGTGTTTCTGCTTGGTGAGGCCTGCAGTCTGTTTTGGTTTAATATGGCCTTTTGCTTTTTTATAATCTATTATAAAACTATCAATGTAAAGAATGATCCAAATGTTTCTCAACAACAATGTTTGAAGGTCACCCCCTTTGGCCCCATTAATCTCTCGAAGGGACTAAAATAATATGAACTGATAAACTGTTCTAATAACTCGTAATAGATGTTTATCAATTAATTGGCCACCATTATGAAGTTAACTTTGCTCAAACATTTTGATAGACCATGTTCCCTATTGTTCTAGCGATTGTGGTCAGTTAAGTTCCCTTCTGCAGAGTCTGCAAGCAGGTTCTAACACCGTTGCAAAGGAAAATGTCTTTATTGTTCTCTATGGGTTGTTCCACCTCAAAGAGCACAATTAAGAGGATTTTTGACACCCACCGTCTCAGATTGTGCTAAGATCGTTCTTGTGGTTAGAAAGAGATAAGATTCAGATTTCTGAAACATTATTTTGTTTAAATATAATTGGATCTCTAAGAAATGAAGCTAATTGGTATTTGGTATTTTATAAGGATCCCCATTAGCTGTTGCGAAAGCTACTCTTCCTGGGGTCCCCACAAAACATGAAACATGACATAATACAGAACATTAATAGACAAGAACAGCTCAAGGACAGAACTACATATATTTCAAAATGACACACGTAGCCTATATATCAATACATACTGTACACACAAACTATCTAGGTCAAATAGGGGAGAGGCGTTGTGCTGTGAGGTGTTGCTTTATCTGTTTTTTGAAAGCAGGTTTGATAGCACCCATTTATAGGATCTTAGGATAAAATCTTCAATAAGATTAGTACCGAATACAGTATAGTCCCGAACATTCGATTTCAAAATCAAATCAAATCAAAGTTTATTGGTTGCATACACATATTTGAAGAAGTGAAATGCTTGTGTTTCTAGCTCCAACAGGGCAGTAACAGCTAGCAATGCAAAACAATTCACACATTATCCAAAAAGTAAAAAGAATGTTATTAAGAAATATCAGAACGAGTAATGTGTGTATAGACAGTAAATCAAATCAAAATCAAATCAAATGTATTTATATAGCCCTTCGTGCATCAGCTGATATCTCAAAGTGCTGTACAGAAACCCAGCCTAAAACCCCAAACAGCAAGCAATGCAGGTGTAAAAGCACGGTGGCTAGGAAAAACTCCCTAGAAAGGCCAAAACCTAGGAAGAAAGCTAGAGAGGAACCAGGCTATGTGGGGTGACCAGTCCTCTTCTGGCTGTGCCGGGTGGATAACAGAACATGGCCAAGATGTTCAAATGTTCATAAATGACCATCATGGTCAAATAATAATAATCACAGGCAGAACAGTTGAAACTGGAGCAGCAGCACGGCCAGGTAGACTGGGGACAGCAAGGAGTCATCATGTCAGGTAGTCCTGAGGCATGGTCCTAGGGCTCAGGTCCTCCGAGAGAGAGAAAGAAAGAGAGAAAGAGAGAATTAGAGAGAGCATACTTAAATTCACACAGGACACCGGATAGGACAGGAGAAGTACTCAAGATATAACAAACTGACCCTACTGAAGCATAAATACTGGAGGCTGAGACAGGAGGGGTCAGGAGACACTGTGGCCCCACCCGAGTACACCCTCGGACAGGGCCAAACAGGAAGGATATAACCCCACCCACTTTGCCACAGCCCCCACACCACTAGAGGGATATCTTCAACCACCAACTTACCATCCTGAGACAAGGCCGAGTATAGCCCACAAAGATCTCCACCAAGGCACAACCCAAGGGGGGGCGCCAACCCAGACAGGAAGATCACATCAGTGACTCAACACACTCAAGTGACGCACCCCTCCTAGGGACGGTATGAAAGTGCCCTAGTAAGCCAGTGACTCAGCCCTTGTAATAGGGTTAGAAGCAGAGAATACCAGTGGAAAGAGGGGAACCGGCCAGGCAGAGAGAGCAAGGGCGGTTCGTTGCTCCAGAGCCTTTTCGTTCACCTTCACACTCCTGGGCCAGACTACACTCAATCATATGACCCACTGAAGAGATGAGTCTTCAGTAAAGACCTAAAGGTTGAGACCGACAGTATGGTGTGTCTCAACTGTATGGACAGTATATGAATAGAAAAGGTGTGTACAGCAGTAGTTATGTAGGATGAGTCATGGCTAGTACACAGTATATACACATGAAGTCGGTAAAACCGTATGTAAACATCACTAAAGTGACCTGACCAGTGTTCAATGACTATGTACATAGGGCAGCAGTCTCTAAGATGCAGGGTAGAGTACTAGGTGGTTGCCGGCTAGTAACAGTGACTAAGGTTCAGGGCAGGGTACTGGGCGGAGTCCAGTTTAATAACAGTCTGATGGCCTGGAGATGGAAGCTGTTTTTCAGTCTATCGGTCCCAGCTTTGATGCACCTGAACTGTCTCCGCCATCTAGATGGTAGCGGGTGAACAGGCCAATGCGATTGGTGGCTGAGGTCCTTGATGATCTTCTTGGCCTTCCTGTGACACGGGTGCTGTAGATGTCCTGGAGGGCAGGTAGTGTGCCCCCGGTGATGTGTTGGGCTGACCGCATCTGCCTCTGGAGAGTCCTGCGATTGCGGGCGTTGCAGTTGCTGTACCAGGTGCATCTATAGAAGTTGAGGATCTAAGGGGGATAGCCAAATTTTTTCAGCCACCTGAGGTTGTAGAGGCGCTGTTGCGCCTTCTTCAACACGCTGTCGGTGTGTAGGGACCATTTCCGGTCCCCAGTGAGGTACACTCTGAGGAACTTTTGACCCTCTTCAATATGGCCCATTGATGTAGATGCGGGTGCGCTCTCTCTGCTGCCTCCTGTAGTCCATGATCAGCTCATTTGTTTTGTTGACGTTGAGGGAGAGGCTATTTTCCTGGCACCCCTCCGCCAGGGCTCTCACCTCTTCCCTGAAGGCTGTCTTGTCATTGTTATTAATCAGGCATACCGCTGTTGTGTTGTCAACAAACCTGATAATTGAGATGGAGAGGTGCGTGGCCACACAGTCATGGGTGAACAGGAAGTATAGGAGGTGGCTCAGCACACACCCCAATGGGGACCCCGTGTTGAAGATCAGTGTGGCAGATGTGTTGTTGCCTACCTTTACTACTTGGGGTCAGCCCGTCAAGAAGTCAAGGACCCATTTGCACAGGGCGGGGTTCAGACCCAGGGCCCTGAGCGTAGTGATGAGCTTGAAGGTCACCATGGTTTTCTTACAGCATTCTTACATACAGTAAGTATTTATCTTGTCCAGGTGGGATAGGGCATTGTGCAGTGCGATGGCACCATCCATAGATCTGTTGGGATAAATTGTAGTGGGGCTACGGTGTTGGTTAAAGTTGGATGTGATATGATCCTTAACTAGCCTCTCAAAGCACTTCATGATGACAGAAGTGAGTGCCATTGGCGACAGTCATTTAGTTCAGTTACCTTCGCTTTCTTGGGTACAGGAACAATGGTGGACATCTTGAAGCATGTGGCAACAACAGACTGGGATAGGGAGAGATTGAATAGGTCTGTAAACACTCCAGCCTGCTGGTCTGCACATGCCCTGAGTTGTTGGGATGGGATTGGGACTGATGTTTTTTTTAGCAGGAAGAAGTTTACTCCAAATCGGATGTTGGATATTATATTTATTTAATATTATATGAATCCTATAAGTTAAAAGGGCCAATTTAGGTGCAATCAATTAGCTTAATTTCTTAGGGATCAAATTAAATATTCAACAAAATAATGTTGCAGGAATGCTGATCTTGTGTTTCTAACCACATAAACGATTTCAGAACAATCTCTGATGGTGGGTGTCAAAATCCTCTTTCTTGTACTTTTTGAAGTGGAACAACCCATACACCTATGCAGACATTTTCCTTTGCAATGGTGTTAGACTGAAAATAGACAATTTGCCCTATTTTTGCTATCAAAATGTTTTAGCACAGTTAACTTCATAATTGTGGCCAATTAACCATGTTTTATAAGTTATTAGAACTGTTTATCATTTCATATTATGTTAGTCTATTAGAGAGATTAATGGGGCCAAAGGTGTGACCTTCAAACATTGTCATGGCTTGCTGCAATGACATGGAACGACTCTCATGTCAGTTTATATCACCCCAATGTTTTTCTGTTTTACCACCAATGCAGCGGTGCTCTCAAGATCAATGTGTCTGATACCCATCAGTCAGAGAAGGTCAGTAAGAGTGCATCAGTGGGGTGGGGGTCGAACCAAATCTCCAGAATCTCACTATAATTGGTCAATTAACCTTAACAAACCTCTCAAAATGAAAAGGGTGAAAACTGCAGCTGGCAGTTAGAGATAGAGCTGGTAGATTAGGGTATGCTAATTGTTTCAATAACCCAGTTGGATCCCAGCTAGCGGGGATATCACGTTGGATTATTTTAAAACATGAGACGCTTCCTCATTCAAAGGAAATTGGAGAAACTTCCACGCTGAATAGATGGGTAATGAGGTTCCACATCCGACAGTAATTACAGTAGCTGTTTTTGACATATAAGCAACGGGTGTCTTATCCCCCTTCTCTCCACTGAATAACGTCTATTTTCACTACAAGAGGAGCATATCTCACGCTCCTGCTGAACCCTATGTTTGATTTCTACTTTTTCATAAGATGAAAAAAAAAACGGATTCTGATGCCTGGCCATATTTCATGTCAAGCTTTGTGACTTAGTTTGATACCTCTGAAGGTGATAGTGGGCATTGCATGAATACCAATTAGGCACCAATTTGTTTTCTGCTTCTGGAGATTGACTCTGATTTGAAGCTGGTCATTAATGGCATTAATGTTAATGCCTGTTGTGGTGAAAGTGAATCATTATCGTACTGAATAAAAATATAAATGCAACAATTTGAAAGAGTTACAGTTCACATAAGAAAGTCAATTGAAATAAATTCATAAGACTCTAATCTATGGATTTGACATGTTCGGGCAGGGGTGCACTGGGGAGCCAGGCCCAGCCAATCAGAATGAGTTTTTCTCCACAAAAGGGCTTTATTACAGACAGAAATACTCATCAGCACCCCTTGATGTGGAGGTCCTGGGCTTGTGTGAGGCCAGTTGGACGTACTGCCAAATTCTCTAAAACAATGTTGGAGAAATTAACATTCAATTCTCTGGCAACAGCTATGATGGACAATCCTGCAGTCAGCATGCCAATTCCATGCTCCCTCAAAACTTGATACATCTGTGGCATTGTGTTGTGTGACAAAACCGCACATTTTAAAGTGGCCTTTTATAGTCCCCAGCACAAGGTGCACCTGTATAATGACCATCCTTTTTAATTAGCTTCTTGATATGCCCCAACTGTCAGGTGGATGGATTATCTTGACAAAGGAGAAATGCTCACTAACAGGTATGTAAACAAATTTGTGCACAACATTTTAGTGGTATAAGCTTTATGTGCACATGGATAATTTCTGGATTTTTTTTATTTCAGCTCATGAAACATGGGTCCAACACTTTACAGGTTGCGTTTATATTTTTGTTTAGTGTAGTTGTGTAAGTTAAAACTGTCAAAACTGTTCTCATTCCTAACGATTATTCAGAAAAGTACTTTAAAATGTGAAAAAGCAGACAAGCTTTGCATAAGTGCACTTGCAAACAGTCCTGACTAGAACGGTGAGGTTTATCTACCCGTGTCTGGCAGACTGTCTGATTCATCACCCAAGGCTAATGATCGTTGGACCGTTTCAATAAGCAATTTTGGGACTCTTTCTCTGGAGAACACCTCAAGCTCTTGCCAATGTCCAGGCTTTTGCTATCGAGTAAGTAATGTAAACACTCTGAACAAAAAATCTTTAAGTCATGATTAACAAATGTAACTGGCCTCCAATTAGGGTGAAATTGATCTGAAAACAATTGTAATATCATTCTCATTTTTTTGTATTATAATCCCATGCAGGCAGGGGTCAGTAAACCAGAGGTGGGGCAATGGTACAGGTCGGCAGGCTCAGGGTCAGGACAGGCAAGGGTCAAAACCAGGAGGACGAGAATAAGAGAAACTGGAAAAATCAGGAGCTGAAACACAAAAAAGCTGGTTGACATTTTGACAAACAAGACGAACTGGCAACAGGCAAACAGAGAACACATGTGATAATGGGGCACCTGGAGGGGGGTGGAGACAATCACAAAGACAGGTGAAGGGTGTGACAGTACGCCCCTCTAAATAAATCAAATCAAATCAAATGTTATTTGTCACATACACATGGTTAGCAGATGTTAATGCGAGTGTAGCGAAATGCTTGTGCTTCTAGTTCCGACAATGCAGTAATAACCAACAAGTAATCTAACTAACAATTCCAAAACTACTGTCTTATACACAGTGTAAGGGGATAAAGAATATGTACATAAGGATATATGAATGAGTGATGGTACAGAGCAGCATAGGCAAGATACAGTAGATGGTATCGAGTACAGTATATACATATGAGATGAGTATGTAAACAAAGTGGCATAGTTAAAGTGGTTGTGATACATGTATTACATAAGGATGCAGTCGATGATATAGAGTACAGTATATACGTATGCATATGAGATGAATAATGTAGAGTAAGTAACATTATATAAGGTAGCATTGTTTAAAGTGGCTAGTGATATATTTACATCATCTCCCATCAATTCCCATTATTAAAGTGGCTGGAGTTGAGTCAGTGTCAGTGTCAGTGTGTTGGCAGCAGCCACTCAATGTTAGTGGTGGCTGTTTAACAGTCTGATGGCCTTGAGATAGAAGCTGTTTTTCAGTCTCTCGGTCCCAGCTTTGATGCACCTGTACTGACCTCGCCTTCTGGATGATAGCGGGGTGAACAGGCAGTGGCTCGGGTGGTTGATGTCCTTGATGATCTTTATGGCCTTCCTGTAACATCGGGTGGTATAGGTGTCCTGGAGGGCAGGTAGTTTGCCCCCGGTGATGCGTTGTGCAGACCTCACTACCCTCTGGAGAGCCTTACGGTTGTGGGCGGAGCAGTTGCCGTACCAGGCGGTGATACAGCTCGCCAGGATGCTCTCGATTGTGCATCTGTAGAAGTTTGTGAGTGCTTTTGGTGACAAGCTGAATTTCTTCAGCCTCCTGAGGTTGAAGAGGCGCTGCTGCGCCTTCTTCACGATGCTGTCTGTGTGCGTGGACCAATTCAGTTTGTCTGTGATGTGTATGCCGAGGAACTTAAAACTTGCTACCCTCTCCACTACTGTTCCATCGATGTGGATAGGGGGGTGTTCCCTCTGCTGTTTCCTGAAGTCCACAATCATCTCCTTAGTTTTGTTGACGTTGAGTGTGAGGTTCTTTTCCTGACACCACACTCCGAGGGCCCTCACCTCCTCCCTGTAGGCCGTCTCGTCGTTGTTGGTAATCAAACCTACCACTGTTGTGTCGTCCGCAAACTTGATGATTGAGTTGACTGCGTGGCCACGCACGCCTCCGTGGGTGAACAGGGAGTACAGGAGAGGGCTCAGAACGCACCCTTGTGGGGCCCCAGTGTTGAGGATCAGCGGGGTGGAGATGTTGTTGCCTACCCTCACCACCTGGGGGCGGCCCGTCAGGAAGTCCAGTACCCAGTTGCACAGGGCGGGGTCGAGACCCAGGGTCTCGAGCTTGATGACGAGCTTGGAGGGCACTATGGTGTTAAATGCCGAGCTGTAGTCAATGAACAGCATTCTCACATAGGTATTCCTCTTGTCCAGATGGGTTAGGGCAGTGTGCAGTGTGGTTGAGATTGCATCGTCTGTGGACCTATTTGGGCGGTAAGCAAATTGGAGTGAGTCTAGGGTGTCAGGTAGGGTGGAGGTAGGACGCCACGGAGGCTGATATCCCAAGGAACACTTGAAGGGTGAGAGGCCCGTGGCAGAGCAAGGAATGAAGTGGGCAGCTTTGGAAAACCACAGTCAGTATGGCAGTTTTGCCATCAGACGGGGGAGACCCGTCTTGTTCTGTGCGATGTGTTGCCTGTGTTGCCATTCCACTGGCAAAATCCTAGTTGGATAGGCTCGGCTTCAGGCTGTCTGCGGTGACTCTCGAGGAAGGTTGGGAAACCTTGGGTGCTCTCGACAACGGGACCATTGGGGACTTCCGGGATGACCCGGAGGCGAGGTGGAATCCCTGGACGTGCGAGCGAAATCAAACCTCCTCTACGTCCGTCATTCCTGTAGTCGCCCATCGATATGGATGGTCAAAGCGATGAGGGAGTCAAAATCTGTGGGTAAGTCCCGAGCTGCAAGCTTCAAATAAAATAAAATAAAATAAAATGTATTTATATAGCCCTTCGTACATCAGCTGATATCTCAAAGTGCTGTACAGAAACCCAGCCTAAAACCCCAAACAGCAAGCAATGCAGGTGTAGAAGCACGGTGGCTAGGAAAAACTCCCTAGAAAGGCCAAAACCTAGGAAGAAACCTAGAGAGGAACCAGGCTATGTGGGGTGGCCAGTCCTCTTCTGGCTGTGCTGGGTGGAGATTATAACAGAACATGGCCAAGATGTTCAAATGTTCATAAATGACCAGCATGGTCGAATAATAATAAGGCAGAACAGTTGAAACTGGAGCAGCAGCACAGCCAGGTGGACTGGGGACAGCAAGGAGTCATCATGTCAGGTAGTCCTGGGGCATGGTCCTAAGGCTCAGGTCCTCCGAGAGAGAGAAAGAAAGAGAGAAGGAGAGAATTAGAGAATGCACACTTAGATTCACACAGGACACCGAATAGGACAGGAGAAGTACTCCAGATATAACAAACTGACCCTAGCCCCCCGACACATAAACTACTGCAGCATAAATACTGGAGGCTGAGACAGGAGGGGTCAGGAGACACTGTGGCCCCATCCGAGGACACCCCCGGACAGGGCCAAACAGGAAGGATATAACCCCACCCACTTTGCCAAAGCACAGCCCCCACACCACTAGAGGGATATCTTCAACCACCTACTTACCATCCTGAGACAAGGCTGAGTATAGCCCACAAAGATCTCCGCCATGGTACAACCCAAGGGGGGGGCGCCAACCCAGACAGGATGACCACATCAGTGAATCAACCCACTCAGGTGACGCACCCCTTCCAGGGACGGCATGAGAGAGCCCTAGTAAGCCAGTGACTCAGCCCCTGTAATAGGGTTAGAGGCAGAGAATCCCAGTGGAAAGAGGGGAACTGGCCAGGCAGAGACAGCAAGGGCGGTTCGTTGCTCCAGAGCCTTTCCGTTCACCTTCCCACTCCTGGGCCAGACTACACTCAATCATATGACCCACTGAAGAGATGAGTCTTCAGTAAAGACTTAAAGGTTGAGACCGAGTTTGCGTCTCTGACATGGGTAGGCAGACCGTTCCATAAAAATTGAGCTCTATAGGAGAAAGCCCTGCCTCCAGCTGTTTGCTTAGAAATTCTAGGGACAATTAGGAGGCCTGCGTCTTGTGACCGGAGCGTACGTGTAGGTATGTACGGCAGGACCAAATCAGAGAGATAGGTAGGAGCAAGCCCATGTAATGCTTTGTAGGTTAGCAGTAAAACCTTGAAATCAGCCCTTGCTTTGACAGGAAGCCAGTGTAGGGAGGCTAGCACTGGAGTAATATGATAAAATTCTTTGTTCTAGTCAGGATTCTAGCAGCCGTATTTAGCACTAACCAAAGTTTATTTAGTGCTTTATCCAGGTAGCCGGAAAGTAGAGCATTGTAGTAGTCTAACCTAGAAGTGACAAAAGCATGGATTAATTCTTCTGCATCATTTTTGGACAGAAAGTTTCTGATTTTTGCAATGTTACGTAGGATAGAAAAAAGCTGTCCTTGAAATGGTCTTGATATGTTCTTCAAAAGAGAGATCAGGGTCCAGAGTAACACCGAGGTCCTTCACAGTTTTATTTGAGACGACTGTACAACCATTAAGATTAATTGTCAGATTCAACAGAAGATCTCTTTGTTTCTTGGGACCTAGAACAAGCATCTGTGTTTTGTCCGAATTTAAAAGTAGAAAGTTTGCAGCCATCCACTTCCTTATGTCTGAAACACATGCTTCTAGCAAGGGCAATTTTGGGGCTTCACCATGTTTCATTGAAATGTACAGCTGTGTGTCATCTGCATAGCAGTGAAAGTTAACATTATGTTTTCGATTGACATCCCCAAGATAGTGGTCCTAAAATGGAACCTTGAGGAACACCGAAATGTACAGTTGATTTGTCAGAGGACAAACCATTCACAGAGACAAACTGATATCTTTCCGACAGATAAGATCTAAACCAGGTCAGAACTTGTCCGTGTAGACCAATTTGGGTTTCCAATCTCTCCAAAAGAATGTGGTGATCGATGGTATCAAAAGCAGCACTAAGGTCTAGGAGCACGAGGACAGATGCAGAGCCTCGGTCCGATGCCATTAAAATGTAATTTACCACCTTCACAAGTGCAGTCTCAGTGCTATGATGGGGTCTAAAACCAGACTGAAGCATTTCGTATACATTGTTTGTCTTCGGGAAGGCAGTGACTTGCTGCGCAACAGCCTTTTCTAAAATTTTTGAGAGGAATGGAAGATTCGATATAGGCCGATAGTTTTTTATATTTTCTGGGTCAAGGTTTGGCTTGTCCTTAACCGCCTCCGAGACGCCGTGCAGGAACATGTCGAACAGTGCTTCCTGGTTCCACGCACTCTCCGCTGCCAACATGCCGAAATTCACTGCATAGTCGGCCACTCCACGGGCGTCCTGCTGGAACCAGATTAACTTCCGGGAAGTTTATTGCCTGGAGAATGGGGCATCAAAAACATTACGCACCTATCCCACGAACCCCCCCATACTCACACACATAGCCAGCTATTCCCACATGGCGTTAGCCCAGGTGAGAGCCCTCCCAGACATCAGCGTGATGAGGTAGTCTATCTTGGAGTGATCTGAGGGGAAGGAGGAGGGCTGAAGCTCGAAAATGAGGGCACACGGAGCAAAAAATTTCCAACAGGTGGTCGGCTCTCCATTAAAGCATTCCAGGGGAGGTAAACGGGGCTCCCGGGAAGGTGGAGTGGCCGGTGGTGCGGCACTGCTAACCCTCAAGTTACTGAGGGGTGGTGGGGTTACCACCTTGACAGGCTGACCCCAGACCACCCGTGGAATTGTTCTAGCAGCATGTCCAATGCCCGGTCATGGCGCTCAGCCAAGAGTAGGCAGCGGTCAATAATCTACAGGTGGGGCAAATGTACAGGTCGGCAGGCGGGCTCAGGGGCAGGCAGAGTGGTCAGGCAGGCTCAGAGTCAGGACAGGCAAGGGTCAAAACCAGGAGGGCGAGAAAAAAAGAGACTGGAAAAGCAGGAGCTGAGACACAAAACCGCTGGTTGACTTGATAAACAAGATGAACTGGCAACAGACAAACAGAGAACACAGGTATTAATACACAGGGGATAATTGGGAAGGGGGGTGGAGACAATCACAAAGACAGGTGAAACAGATCAGTATGTGGACACCCAACAAGTCAGTTCTTCACATTTCTGCCCTGCTAGAGCTGCCCTGGTCAACTGTAAGTGCTGTTATTGTGAAGTGGAAACGTCTATGAGTAACAACAGGTTAGCCGCAAAGTGGTAAGCCAGACAAGCTCACAGAACGGGACCGCCAAGTGCTGAAACGCATAGCGCGTAAATATCGTCTGTCCTCAGTTGCAACATTCACTACCGAGTTCCAAACTGCCTCTGGAAGCAACGTCAACACAATAACTGTTTGTCGAAAGCTTCATGAAATGGGTTTCCATAGCCAACAAGCCTAATATCACCATGCACAATGCCAAGCGTCGGCTGGAGTGGTGTAAAACTCGCCGCCATTGTTCTCTGGAGCAGTGGAAACGTGTCATCTGGAGTGATGAATCACGCTCTACCAGTCCGACGGACGGATCTGGGTTTGGCGGATGCCAGGGAAACGCTACCTGTCCCAATGCATAGTGGCATCTTTAAAGTTTGATAGAGGAGGAATAATAGTCTGGGGCTGTTTTCATGGTTTGGGCTAAGCCCCTTAGTTCCAGTGAAGGGAAATCTTAACGCTACAGCATACAATGACATTCTAGACAATTTTGTGCTTATAACTTTGTGTCAACACTTTGGGGAAGGCCCTTTTGTGTTTCAGCATGACAATGTCCCCATGCACAAAGGACCCACTCCAGTTTGCATACCGCCCCAACAGATCCACAGATGATGCAATCTCTATTGCTCTCAACACTGCCCTTTCCCAGCTGGACAAAAGGAACACCGATGTGAGAATGCTATTCATTTACTACAGCGCAGCGTTCAACACCATACTGCCCTCAAAGCTCATCACTAAGCTAAGGACCCTGGAACTAAACACCTCTTGTAATCCCTGTTCACTCATGACTGCATGGCCAGGCACAACTCCAACACCATTATCAAGTTAGCCGATGACACAACAGTGGTAGGCCTGATCACCGACAATGATGAGACAGCCTATAGGGAGGAGGTCAGAGACCTGTGTGGTGCCAGGACAACAACTTCTCCCTCAACGTGATCAAGACACAGGTGATAATTGTGGACAACAGGAAAAGGAGGACCGAGCTTCAAGTTCCTTGGTGTCCACATCACCAACAAACTATCATGATCCAAACACACTAAGACAGTTGTGAAGAGGGCACAACAAAGCCTATTCCCCCTCAGGAGACTGAAAGGATTTGGCATGGGTCCTCAGATCCTCAAAAGGTTCTACAGTTGCACCATCGAGAGCATCCCACTGGTTGCATCACTGCCTGGTATGGCAACTGCTCAGCCTCCGACCGCAAGGCACAACAGAGGGAAGTGCGTACGGCCCAGTACATCACTGGGTCAAGCTTCCTGACATCCAGGACCTCTATATCTGGCGGTGTCAGAGGAATGCCCTACAAATTGTCAAAAGACTCCAGCCACCCATAGTCATAGACTGTTCTCTCTGCTACCGCACGGCAAGCGGTACCGGAGCGCCAAGTCGAGGTCCAAAAGGCTTCTTAACAGCTTCTACCTCCAAGCCATAAGACTCCTGAACAGCTAATCAAATGGCTACCCAGACCCCTCTTTAGCGCTGCTGCTACTCCCTTTTTATAATCTATGCATCATCACTTTAACTCCATGTACATAGTACCTCAATTATCTCGACTAACCGGTGCCCCCTGCACATTGACTCTGTACCGGTACCCCCTGTATATCGCCTTGCTTGTTATTTTACTGCTGTTGTTTAATTATTTGTTACTTTTATTTTATATTTTATATTTTTTACTTCACACATTATTTAATTTTTGTTAAAACATTGTTGGTTAAGGGCTTGTAAGTAAGCATTTCACTGTAAGGTCTACACCTGTTGTATTCGGGGCATGTGACAAATACAAAAAACTATTTGATGTCCATACAGAAATGGTTTGTTGAGATCGGTGTAGAAGAAATTGACTGGCCTGAGTCAGGCCTAATCGCCCAACATCAGTGCCCGACCTCACTAATGCTCTTGTGGCTGAATGGAAGCAAGTTCCCGCAGCAATGTTACAACATCTAGTGGAAAGCCTTCCCAGAAGAGTAGAGGCTGTTATAGCAGCAAAGGGGGGGACCAACTCCATATTAATACGAATGATTTTGGAATGAAATGTTCGACGAGCAGGTAAGCATATACTTTTGGTCATGTAGTGTGTGTGATCGTATACAAATGTATAGAAGGTTTCTAATGATTATGTTTCAGTCAAATATTATATCTGTTTAGGCTTCTTGAGGTCAATTTGCAGTCTACAAATGATTTGTAATTATGTTCCGGCCCCCTGACCATCTGCTAAACTACAAAATCGGTAGCCACGCAACATTCCCCAATACTTGACTTGTGCCTACTCAAGATCAATGACTTAGGACAATTATTAGGCAGACACCTTGCCCGGACTTGGGCTGCACTATTTTCAGAATATGGCATATATCTTGGGAATGAGGGAAATATTATATTTTGCCATTATTTTCATAAACAAATCATGGTGTCTGGATTATAGCATTTTCACAGTATGAGTGGGCGATGAGCTCTTTTTGTGGGTCAGGCGAGGGCCCATTTTATTATGCAAGTGCCCTCTTTTAGTGGCTGAAATCCTCAGGGGTGTGATTGCTCAGACGACGACACATGGCTGAAGAGACACAGCAGTAGGGAGAAATAAGGAGAGCATTAAAACAAATAGCTCATCTGTTGCACAGCGGTTTGTTCTCAGTATAATTACCCTCATTGAAAATGGCAACACTTTCAGTCAATGGCTCATTTTTCAACCGTGCAATATGGAAATTGTTTTGTTCAAACTGTGAAGTAATTTAATTTGTGTCTTTATTTATCTAAGTTAATGTAATATCTTGTAAACTTGTTTAAACAGCCCATTGAGCCTAAAGTTATTAATGATTTAACACTTAAAAAGAAGAAGACAAGGAACAGAATGGTAGACTTTATTTGTTTCCCTAATGCTCAGTGACATCAAGTATGCTATAGGAATAACATTTATTTAAAGTACATTGATTAGGTACTTGAGCAGCCAACTAACGTGTTGTTCTGTACTATGGTATTCACCGTAGAAGGGCGAGTCATCAAATTATCAAATGTGCGAAAACCAAAACAAACTTAGCATATTTATGAATTCATATACCACCTAATTACATTGCTAAACACCTGTCTGAGCCTATCCTGATCAAAGTTGCATATTTCTGCACTCTCACTCTCCAACATAATACTGCATATCCTGGTTTGATTTAAAGAGGCGGAAAAACATCTTGCGACCTAGAGTGTACTCCTTTTTCTCCTCTCCTCAGCTGATTTGCTATTCTACCATAGAGTCCTTCCTCTACTTTCTCAAACACCATCAGAACATAAGAAGTAGCTCGAGCTCTGATGAACTCAATCATAAACAGACGGAAATACACAAAGCAGCAACGGTTGCCTCCGAGTCTAATTAGCCGAGCATTGTCCTTCATTAATGCAGAATAATACATTATCCTCAACTTTCCCCACACTTCCCTTTCTCCTAGTACACATGTTCATTAGGAAAGTTGTGCTCTGCTCTGCACTGTCTATGTTGTGCAGATGTCATAAAATGTTTGCCAAGTTGGAGTATTGGATTAATACAGAAACACTGTAAAATCTATGATGGGTCAATTATGCGGTCTCCATTTTTGGACATACCCTGTCCTTCTCCTAATAGGGTGTCAGTTCTCCAAAATTTCTTCAGACAAAATGGCTGCAAAGAAACACTGTTTTTTCTCTCTCTCTTTTTTTACTACTGTGGCTTTAACTATTGGGCAAAGCAGAGGTCAATCATTTAATCTAGAACGCTCTCATGTATCATCAAGCATGTGATTTTCAGGGAGATTAGAAGAGGGTAAACTGAAAGCTGTTTTGTCTGACAGAGTTTAGGAGGAGTGACACACATTATTGTAGTCTGTCATTCGTTTGATCTCTAGTCAAGTCAGAAGTTAGCCTCTTTCAGAATCTCCATACAAAACGTTACTTTTATGAGTTTGAATCCTGTATTTACGATGCTCTACTGTGAGATTTGAGTCACCAGAAACATATTTATTCTTGTAAAAACGAACACTACTGCTACCCCCAGTGACTTGCAAATATCATTGTGTAGCAACATGCATTCTAAACCATTGCTGTGGATATTCTGAATAGTTTCCCTAGCCCAACAAATACAAACAACTTATTGAATTTTGTGTATAGTTTGTTGCTGGCAAAACGATTGTTTTGCTCAAATGAGCTCCACGGCCATTCCTCAATGACGAGTGATGAATCTTGAAGAGCTGGTCTGCCGTAAAGCACTGTACTTTAGATTCAAAATCAATACCACTGACTTTCACTTGCAAGTACGCATTTCCTCTATAGATTTCTCTGCCATGGACTCAAAACAAATAATTGCACCAATGGCATTCATTTAAAAGGAAGACCTACGTCTTAAAAGGATCATTTCCAACTCCCAGATGCTATTGTGAATACTACATATAAACAGCCTTGAATTCAATATATTGTAGCAGTGTCCAGACTTGATAACTAACAATGATGTCAGTAACCTTAAACCATATGAATGGGTGCCTGTTGCATTCTGTGTCTATACTCAGTCAACTACATTAGCGCTGGTTTTCTGTGTCCTCTTGATTGCTGTCCGCGTTTTGAGGATCTGGTAATATTCTGGTTAGCTGTCACTAGTCTGTCTGGGCACTCTGATCTGGATTTGACCTCCTGCCAAAGGATATTGCACATATCTACAGTACCGGTCAGTCTCCAGATTTCCAGCAATACACCAAGAATCACCACCAAGAATGGTCTTAGCCAGTATTGATATGGTATGCACATTACCTGGAGATGAAACGTACACTTTTCACCCTTGATTGCTTCTACTGCAGCTGTCACGCCCTGACCATAGAGAGCCTTTTTATTCTCTATTTTGGTTAGGTCGGGGTGCGACTAGGGTGGGTACATCTAGGTTGTTTTATTTCTATGTTGGCCTGGTATGGTTCCCAATCAGAGGCAGCTGTTTATCATTGTCTCTGATTAGGGATCATATTTAGGCAGCCATTTCCCCACTGTGTTTTGTGGGATCTTGTTTATGTGTAGTTGCCTGTGAGCACTCCATAGCTTCCCGTGTCGTTTGCTTGTTATTGTTTTTGTGCGTTTCACAAATAAAAAGGTGTGGAACCCATATCACGCTGCACCTTGGTCCGAGTGTTATTATGACTATCGTGACAGCAGCATTGTAAAATGTTATTGTTGTTGCCCTCTTAACGGCAATGTCAATGAATTGGACTGTAGTTATTACAGACCAGGAAGATGACATCTTTACTGCAGCTCTTTTTAGGCCAATTGAGACGAGCTAACACTGCTGTAATGAGTCTGTCTGAGATGAGGTTCTGAAAATGGCCTAGAGTTAACAATATTTTATGTTCATTAAAATGTTAATTAGACGATATCCCTGAAGCCAAATTCTGAGTCAGTCATATTTTTTGGTCACACAGTCTTGTTTCCCTTGCACACTGCCAATGCCGAGAAACAAGTCTTACCATATCTTAGGTTAATGGTGTTACTGTTAATGTATGTTAGTGGCAACACCATTTTAGAAGATTAAAATAGTTTGGGGGGTTATTATTTTAAGCTATCTAATTTAAGAGTGTTTTTTACAATGAATTTGTCAATTATAGATGTGTTTTCATGATTAGCATTACTATTCATTAAGTGTTACATACATTTGATTGCATTTCTAAAATCATACACCTGGGGTAAAATTTGCCTTGCCGTATTGCGCCAGCAAATACAAAAGTAATTGGGTCATACAGTCATTACATAGTCATTGCATTGTGACTATGATAATGTCAATAACTGTCCTTCTATAATTACGCTCAGAGGTTACCCATTTCATTTGAGTGATTTGCACATTGCTCACTTTCTGCAGTCGATAGCTTGATGTGCTGTATATTAAAGCTTGACTCATCCTTAAAGTTAACCAAAGAGGAGGCCTGGCTAAATGGCTTCATAATGCAAGTTATAACTTAGCCCTGCAGAATGACGTGATTGAACCGCTTACAATATATTACTCTCCCTCTCAGCTTACATTACTTGGGCTGTCCCCTGTCTTGGCACATGACATCTATTGCAATGCAGGGCTAGGAAGATTCTGCAGAATACAATGAAAAGTCCTTAGCGTCCGCTATCATATCTTTAAAATAAATGAATGATCAAAAGAGGAGACCAGGCCATACAGTATGTGAGACTGACAAGGAGTTTTGCCATTAATATATTTTCTGCATAACCAATAAATAATCCCCTAATTATGTCTAGGCAACGTTCAGACTCATTTTATTAAATTACAGTGAAGTACTCCATGCCTTATGACAGGATCAAAATGAATCCACTTGCAGCATTGATCATTTACTGTAACCTATAATTATATCTTCAATAGATTTGACATATTTTACCAGATTAAATCACTAAATATCGATGCTAACATGGAATCCGTCTCTAATGAGGATTGGGATTGAGAGGAAAGAAGAAATGGTGTTGTGTTTTTCTCATCACACAAAATTGCATTGCAAAGTCGAAGACTTATCTAGATTCTAGATAACCTTTTCAGAGCCCTGTAGCACAATAATGACTTTCAAGTCATTGTACAGTATGTGCAGTCAGGCTTACACATTTTACCATTGTGCATTCATGCCACTGATTCATACCAGGGACAAAGATGCCCTAAAAACAACTTGAATTAATTTGACTGTAGCCTGTCACTCTCACATCCTCTGGTGTGTGGGTGTTTCTTCCTTGACTATGCCCCCATGGGGGCCTGGGATGATTTGAATGCAGTTGTGCTCGAAGGTAATGCCATATTACTTGCCTCTGGTTTCACTGTGCGGTAGTTCCTTTTGCTGCATTAGGCATGTACTAAACTTTTTGAACTGTATGATAGTTTTGCTTCTGGTTTTGTCGGCTTCAAAATGAATTGGAACTAATGTGTTTATTGACATTAGCTCAAAGCAGTTAAATAGTTACCGCTCATTCCATAGTTGAACAAAGCAGGCCAACAGATCCACTGTCATACACTATTTTCTTGGCTCTATTAAATAATATACACCCACTCAAGGCAATATAATTCCCTACCCACCTGCCCTTTGCATCTGACACTCATATTAAATAGTGTGATGTCCTTTATTGTTTATCTAACCCATTATGTACAGACGGATCATTCACATGGTTACTGTGTGTTCTATGGTTTGTATTGCGCTAATCCTTCTCACTGTTCTTTCAGTAGATATGGCAATACGCTTTCCCTCTAAAGCCTGAGGGTTCTTACATCCTGAACCTGCAAGGGTTGCTTAGCATCGACTGATACATTTGAACACATTTTCCTCCCCCCGAGCCTCTTATAGAATTTAAAAAATCACACAAGGTAAAATAACCTTTATTAAAGATAATAATTTCTGCAAGTGCCATTAAAGAGCCACACCTCAATGCTACAATCAATTGATTGCATTTAATGAAACAAATAAATAATGCAGGTATCTTTCTCTCTGAGTGCCCGTGCATGTGAGAAAGAGAGAGAGAAAGACAGAAAAGAGATAGATAAAAACAGGGTTGGAAGAGGACAATGTCATTGGATTGCATTGTATTACCTCATAATGTTTTTGTGTGAGGCGTCTTGTTTGCATTTCTCTCCTTTTCTTCAATGACCCCAAGTCATGGGGCCAAAGGGCAGGGCAGTAGGGAGTTACATGTATGCCTTGTTACTCTCTCAACATGCCACAAGGGGATTGTTAGTGGATACTGCTTTGCACTACCCAACAACCCTTATCTGTTTCAGTCTCATTGCTTACCCCGTTTGGTAGTAAATCCTAACCTATGAAAAGCATGCATACTAGGGTTGGGCTCAACTCAGAACTCTGGAATTAACTCATGAGTTGACATTTGAATTGAATTTGGCCAAACCCTACAGGATATAGAATTTGAATTGAGTTTGACATTCAAAGAAATTCCACTTATTCATAGAATGTGAGTTCCATTTAATCTGACAGGTCATACTTCCAGATACCAAACAATATATAATTAATAAAAATATAAACGCAACATGTAACATAAATGCCCTGTTATTGAGCATTTCTCCTTTGCCAAGATAATCCATCCACCTGACAGGTGTGGCATATCAAGAAGCTGATTAAACAGAATGATCATTACACAGGTGCACAATAAAAGGCCACTCTAAAATGTGCGGTTTTATCACACAACACAATGCCACAGATGTCGGAAGTTTTGAGAGAACATGCAATTGGCATGCTGACTGCAGGAATGTCAACCAGAGTGCCCCATGGTGGCGGTGGCGTTATGGTATGGGCAGGTATAAGCTACAGACAACGAACACAATTGCATTTTATCGATGTCAATTTGAATGCACAGAGATACCGTGACGAGATCCTGAGGCCCATTATCGTGCCATTCACCCTCCGACATCACCTCATGTTTTAGCATGAATCTCTACACAATTCCTGGAAGCTGAAAATGTCCCAGTTCTTCCATGGCCTGCATACTCACCAGACATGTCACCCATTGAGCATGTTTGGGATGCTCTGGATCTACGTGTACAACAGCGTGCTCCAGTTCACAAAAATATCCGGCAACTTCGCACAGCCATTGAAGAGGAGTGGGACAACATTACACAGGCCAAAATGATTGTCAAACCAGATACTGACTGGACTTCTGATCCACATCGCTACTTTTTTTTAAAGATATCTGTGGCCAACAGATGCATATCTGTATTCCCAGTGATGTGAAATCCGTAGATTGGGGCTTAATGAATTCATTTTTATTGACCAATTTCCTCATATGAACTGCAACTCAGAAAAATCTTTGAAATTGTTGCATTTTATATTTTTGTTCACTGTATAACTTTTCTCTGGAAACAATGTTCATATACTCTATTAACCTTAGTGCTTAGATGAGCCAATTTTAGTTTTTGGGCTTCTTTTTCTTCTTTTTTTTGCATTCTTGGAAATGTACTATTTTTCCCATATTGGACACAATTTAAGTGATAAATGAAATACAATCATTTCGAATATTCACATACATGTTTTGCTTCCCTTGATCATTATTTTAAGTAAACCTTTTTAGATAAAACTATACTAAATATATTTACATGCCAACAAATAATTGATTTAAAAACACTGTTTTGCATTGAAGGTCTACTGTAGCTTCAACAGCACTTTGTAGGTTAGCACCATGGTGTAGCCAGAGGACTGTCACGAATCCCGCTTCCTGAGTCTGTGTTTGCCTGTGTTTCTGTCCCGGAGTGTGTTTCCGGTGTCCTGGAACGCACCCTGTCTGGTTGCCGGGCGAATTAGCTTGTTGGGAGATCGATGTTCACCCGCACCTGTATCCCATCAGTAATCTGCACACCTGTCCTGATCATCACCTCTCCCCTTCAAAAGCTCTGACCTGACATCCATTCCCTGCTGGATCGTTAGCCATGAACAGTATGTTGTGCCATAGTATCAGCCTCAAGTTGGATAGAATTTGTTTTGTTGTTTCTTACGTATTGCTTGCCTTAAACTTACCTCCGTTTGTTCTGTCTTCAGTTACTCACCCGGATCATTTACCCCATTCCCGCCTGGTCGTCGGAGGATTCCGCTACCCCATTGGATCCACCTATTTACTCCCATCAACTCACCACCGCTGCCCGCTACGCCACCTGGATATATCTACCCATTCACATTCACTTGTAAATAAATACTCACCTTCTTCCTACTCTCCTTGTCCTGGTCTGCTTCTGGGTTCGATTTTGAAAGAACGTGACAAGGACAGCTAGTTTCCATCCTCCTCTGGGTACAGTGACTTCAATAGAAATCCTAGGAGGCTCATGGTTCTCACCCCCTTCCATATCCTTCGGAAGTTGTCATAATTACTGTGTAAGTATATCAGACCAATCAACTGATATGTTGTCCACCCAATCAAAGGATCAGAAAATTAATCTAGTAATGAAGCTACAGTTAGCTAGTGCATAAAATGTGGTGAGTAGTTGACTCAAAGAGAGAAAGACAATAGTTGAACAGTTTTTAACAAATACATTTCTTTAAAAATAAAGGAGAAGCAAGAGCGAGAGAGCGCTAGCTATATTTAATTGTATTTTTTTCCTATTCACTTAGCTAGCGAATGCAGATCGCTAGTTTAGCCTATTGAAACACCTGGCTCAATCAGAGAGGGATGCTATGTTAGCTTGTTGGCTATGACTAGCCAACACTGGAACTCTTCAAAGTCAAGGTAAGATTTTGGTTTTAAAAATGTATTGCCCCCGGGGCTAACCTGTGCTAACCTGCTTTCTGACTATACACTGTACTGCATGTTTGTAGCTATGTTGACTATGACAGTACTAACGTCATTAGCTAATATGATGACAACAATGTGGGCTGTGTGTAGCGGTTAGTGGTTATGATATGAAGGTTTGGCTTGGAAAGTATTTATTTGCCTGGTCAGACAGCTGATGTGTTGTGCACTGAAGTCCAAAAACAAAGGGAACAAGTGAGAGAAGGAGAGCATTTAGATGCAAGAAGGAATTATATACAAGTAAAATATTCATGCTGTTTATATGTGGCTGCTATGAAAGTTTACTGTGTTTGCGTGTGATCAGAGGTGTATTCATTCCGCCGAATCTGTTGAAAAAGTTTCTTAAACAGAAGGTAACTGAATGAAGCATGGATAAACATGTGTCCAATACTAACTCTCATTTGCAACTGTTGGACTAATGATTAGATCAGAAAGATGTAGACAAGTGTGAATATTTCTGTCACCTTGTTCAAATTATTCTCTCAACCTGTGTAAATGTTGTAAACTGACATTCATAGGCTAGGTTGTAGCAACCTCATGATGGGTATAGAGAAAATATTTGTATCATGTAGTAGCCTAAACCTATCGGTTACATTAAGCTGGGTGAATGGAATATGAATGAGTCATCCAATATGCTGTAATAGAAATAAGGCCATGCTCATAAATAGTTTTATTGTCCTCCCACATCTTAAACGCCATCGACTGCCACTGGATCATGTTGCCGTAATATAGTACATTTGTTATCAACTTAATAAACTTTGGAATCCAGTTGCTGAATATAAATGTGCTGCCATCCCCAGATTTATTCATATAATTTTCCCAGCCATGCTTCCCTGTGGAGCTAAAGTGAGCCCAAACCACAATTAAAGTACTGGAGGCTGGGTTGCAATCATTTCCACATAAATAACGGACTTGGTGCTGACCAAATTAACAAACACAAGCCAGGCATAATTTTGCATTGTTGTTCATCTAGCGTTTCCACCCGTGAGGCCAATGGTTGGTATCATCCTTGCTAAATGTCCTTCTTTTCCCATCCCGAATCTTCTGATTAAACAAACCTGATTGCATCCGCAGTTGCAAATTTTAAATTAGAATTTCAAATTTTGTATTTTTTTTTTATCTCGCTCCTCAAAAGGATGATTGGATGAAATGTGAGAGCAAATTTTTCTGGGCAGTGAAGTTGCGATTAGATCATTTTCCTGTAACCACAGTGTACTTAGGCAGAGACTGAATTAAAAATCAACGTGTACGATTACAGCCCTCCAGTAATACCAAGCTGTTACACTGCGTCTCTGCTTGCCCAGTTCTGCAATCAATGACAATGTACATAAATACCTGTGTCTTCTCTGAGTAGGTGACATGCATGCGCCATTGTCAAATTCAGTAAGTTAGAGTAAAACATTAGCACCAAAGTACATTTATCTTTATTTTCAAACTAAATAAATGATATACTATACTCTCCCAGGCGTTTCTTTATCACTATTTTAATCTACGCCTCATCCTACACTCTCAGACTACATAGGGAATGATCATGTTGCTGTAATATAGTATATTTGTTATCAGATTAATGCACTTTGGAATCCAGTGGCTGAATGTGAATGTGCTGCCATCCCCAGATTTATTCATATAATCATTTCCCCAGCCATGCTTCCCTGTGGAGCTATAGTGAGCTCGAACCACGATTAAAGTGCTGGAGGCTGGGTTGCAATCATTTCCGCATAAATAACGGACTTGGTGCTGACCAAATTAACAAACACAAGTCAGGCATCATTTTGCATTGATGTTCATCTAGCGTTTACACCCATGGGCCCAATGGCCCATGTCCTTGCTAAATGTTCTTATTTTCTCATTCCGAATCTAATGATTAAACGAACCTGATTATATCCACAGTAGCAAATTTCAAATTTTAATATAAATGTATTTGTATATTTTTTTCACAATGCTTCAAAAGGATGACATGTGAGAGCATTTTTTTCAGGGCAGTAAATGTTGCGGTTAGACCACAGTGTACTTAGACTGAATTCAAACCAACATGTACGATTACAGCCCTCCAGTAATACCAAGCTGTTACACTGCGTCTCTGCTTGACCAGTTCTGCAATCAACGACAATGTACACAAATACCTGTGTCTTTTCTGAGTAGGTGACATGCATGCGCCATTGTCAAATTCAATAAGTTGGAGTAAAAAGTTAGCACCAAAGTACATTTATCATCTTTATTTTCAAACTACCACTGAACAAAAATATAAACGCAACATGTTTATATGTGTTGGTCCCATGTTTCATGAGCTGAAATTAAAGATCCCAGAAATGTTCCACATGCGCAAAAGGCTTATTTCTCTCAGATTTTGTGGTATATCAAGAAGCTGATTAAACAGCAGGATCATTACACAGGTGCTGGGGACATTAAAAGGCCACAAACAACTGCCACAAAGTGTGCAGTTTTGTCACACAACAGAATGCCACAGATGTCTCAAGTTCTAAGGGAGCGTGCAATTGGCATGCTGACTGCAGGAATGTCCACCAGAGCTGTTGCCAGAGAATGTTATGTTCATTTCTCTACCATAAGTTGCCTCCAACGTCGTTGTAGAGAATTTGTGGGTATCTTTAGCAGGAACCGGGAATCTGTTTGATCACCCCCTCATAACTCTGATAACTATTTACTAAATTACATTTCTATGATACAAGGGTGAACACAATCTTGCATACAGTAACTCCAGATAGAAGAGATCTATCAAAATGATGTTTTTATAGCTGTACAGTGTACATAGTAGGACATGCGTACTCGTGTGTCCATATTATGTAAACTGTATAGTTGTAACAACGTTGCAACCTGTGCAGAAAACAGTTTCTCCTACAGCAGACTTTAATGATAGCAATGCCACAGATGGTGTTGTGAGCCAATAGACACAACTAATTGAAAATACGAATATCCAGTTGGCATCCTTGCTATCTTATTAGATAAAACATGTTAGTTGTTATAATTGCAACCAGGGTAAAGATACTTTTTGTGGTTTGGACCTCTCTAAAACCTTCAGTGGTGTTTTGACCAGACAGCGTTAAGCTTTGTCCTGATATCCACTCGGAATGGTTGAATGCGCAGTACGTGCCCCATTATGTGCCACACTATGATCGCCCAGTGAACTACATCCAATGTACTCACTAAGTCAAGTCATAATGTGTTACCGATTTAACAGATGGAACCCAGCAGAGAAAGCAGTGTTTGAATCCCATCTGTGAAAATGATTTATTTCAATATTTTTCTGATATCATCATTATAATACAAACTGCTGCAACGTTCCAGTACAGAAGCTTCACACAGTACCAAATCAAATGAAAATTACAGGTCATAACATTTTTGACAGCTCAACAAACAGACTGCATTGAGATGAAGAGTAATAAGGAAACAATTCATCTATGTGGAGCTGAAACAATGGACATCGGCGTCATAAACTAAACATAACTGCTGTGTTGTTGTTTTTGAAACAATATCCATGGATTTGAGTTGCTCAAATGTCATAATATAGTATCTTGTTTGATGGACTGAGACTTCGTTGCTTGTTAGCCACCACAATTGTCAGACGTTGCAATTCCCTTATCAGACGACTGTTGTCGATCCTTTAAATGATATATCCACTTTGCTTGACCTTGTACTCTGTAGTGATTCCATTTCGTGTTGAAGTAGTAGGCCTTGCAACAGGTGTGCATTGCCATGGCAAGTGGTCCTCCTTAACAGACTGTCAATACAATTGTTTTTAAATTCCATTTCCTGTTGTTAGTGCTTCAAAACGAATATATGACAACATTGTTACAAATACAGAACATAACTTGTCTCTGCTTTTAAACATTTGGATAAAAAAGGTTACATGCTGATTACTTTACAAGTTTTACAGATTTTTTATTTTATTTTTAAAATTTTATACAGGGATTTGATAAACTGAAGGCATTCTTTTACTGTGCACACAGATATGCTATCCATTTTACCTGCTTGGAGAAGTATGTGATAAACATTCTACTAGCAGATGTCAACTTCTCAAAATCTTCTTCCTCAAAACTGAACAGTTAGGATTTGTGATAATAGTCATTAAATAACTTTTACTCAATGGACAATAGCCTAATATTGATTTGAGGTTAAGCAGCATGACACAGCTCTGCTAGATTAACTGTTCTCATCCCGGGAACCAGCGCAGATTAAATACTGTATATAGCCCACACATTTTGTACCCTGACCAGACTTGCTGATCAGGATATGTCTCTAGCTGGATTCCTCTGTATTATTTGCTCTGTCAGCTAACTCCAACTGCTGTATCAACAGGTTAAGATCCCTCACTGAGTTCAGCAGCGCTGTCTACAGAAGACTGGAGACTGTTTACGGTGGAAACCTTAAGCAAAATCCTGCTTCTTAGTGGCCCCAGGAATTTTGTTGCACTGCCAATACATATAATTATTCCTTCCAAAGTGCTGTTATTTTAAATACGATTTGAAGAAATGGACAGATGGTGCTTTGTGAATCTGGGCAGATTGTCCGCCTCGTTCTGAGATTGTAAAAAGATAGGGAATAAAGGGGCACAATATGTGAGAACACTAGGCTACAGTATAAGCAATGTGCAAAGAGATCGATGTTGGTGAACGTCAATATTGTATGGCCATAGCCACGGTCTTTGGTCACATGATACATTTTAAAATGGAGACTCTCTTCAGTCTATGGATACCCTCTTCAACTCAACTGAAAGGCAGATCTGAAGCACTGTTGCTGCCCGATTACCAATACCACCTACCACCTTTTCATACAGTAGCTATGGTGGCATAATATGTCCAGTGGTCATTGCACTTAACAATGACGCTACATAAAATAGGTGCACCCATATAGTGAATCGAAATGATTCCAAGTGGTGAATGTCTATGGAACATTGCAGATAGACATTTAGAAAGATTCTATATATATATGAACAGTTTAGTATAACAGTAGAATCCATGACTTCTGCTAACGGGTTCTGAAACAAGAGGTCAGATTGTCAAAGCGTTGTGTCGATGAACATTGAGAATGGACAAGAGCGAGAACAATTTAAAACCATTTTCTTAATCACAAGACCTTTAAACTGTTTCCTCGTATACTATAGATACCGTTGGGGCATCATTGCACCATCAAATGGCATAAGAACTCTTCTTGGCTAATGTGAGATTCTTTACACAAAGACAATGCCCCTGAGCATTAGGCTACAGCAGTACCTAGATTCTTCTTTTCAGTAATGGAGCATATTTGAATATTAGAGCTGTGCTCTAAGTGAAGCATTCCATTTCTTAATGGCTTTTTACAATATTAGTGCAGCCAAATTTTAAACGAATGGTCTGCTGGCACAGTCACATATAAACATTGACATTATTATGCTTCATAACATGTGAAGCTGTTGCACATCAGGAAATTACAAGAGATGGAAGTTTTGTTTTTGTATACCAAAGGAAATACCGTACAAAAGTAAAGAATGTGAGAATGAATAAGAACAGATCCATAATAACAAAGTTCAAGAATTGTAGTTGCAGATTATACATATGCAGATTTTAAAATAATACAATGTCGAGTTGCCCTAATTTAGCAATCCAACTAGGCCTATACATCATTTTGTTGTATTTTAGTAGTTATTTTGTTTTGGGTGGGGCATGAATACCCTTGTACAATGTAGTTACATGATCAACAAAGTGAATGTAAGCTATAAACAGTTCAAGGAGTTTGAAATAAAACAATTATATACTCATATATTACACAAATATAGATCCTTTTGTTTTCTACTTTGACACAATAAATGTATTGCAGGAAACCAAAATAAAAGTATTTGTGAAAGATATTCCAAGTAGACACTGTCGGTTTCCATTTTGTTTCAATTGTTGGGAGTGCTGAAGAAACATTGGCACAACAGGTAATCCCGCAGCTGGCCTTTGAGAAGGTGCCTCTTGTGTACAATGGGTAATAAGAATTCATTGGGTGCAGAGTAGTGGTGAGGGGAAAAAAGGGCCAACTGTGCTGTCTGCTTGGTGGTAATAATAGGCCATACATAGTGATACTGGGAGGAAAAGTCCGTTCTTGAAACTATAGCAAGGTATCCCTCATAAAGCCACAGCCAAGAATCAGTATGGCAAGTCCGTAGCTTGTAGCTATCCTAGTACCTGTGAATGAAGGCATACAGTCAGGACATACACAGTGCTCATCTTCACACAAGGTATGTGCACAGTTCTTATCTTTAACATGTACTGTTGCGGAGAAATATATGCAAAAGGTATCATGGCACTAGTCTGAAACATTTTATACATTGTGCACATATGGAATGATCTTATTCTTAAATGAAATATGAATATGGAATACAAAAAAACATTATATATGTTTGTGCATCACCATCTGACAACTGATACTGAAAAGCCTGGCAGTCTTATGCGCATTTGGTTCATTTGCTTCTCAGGGACATTGTCCTTGAATTGATAAGATCAAAACTACAGGAAAAAGGCATCGATACATTTCTGTCCAAAGGATAATGATACAGAACTTAAAGTACAGTAGGGAGAGATAGGGAGATATTCTGAATGGCAATGCTCTACTGTATATCGACGCAAGATTTTCTTCTGTTTAATCTCCCTGTAACACACAAGCTAAAATAGAATTCAAGGTCCAAAAGAATCAAAAGAAACCAGATTCCCTAATTAACTTTTTCTGGTACCTGCCCGGGACTGAAAAAGAGGCACAAAAAAAAGTCATCCTACGAAACAATGGCAGCATTAAGGAAATGGAAAATGAAATATTCCCTAAATCATGGTGACATTTACTGGATTTTTCCGTCAGACCAAGCACAGCAATGTTCTAAGAGGAGAATTGTCTGGGGACACTATGGTTCGGCCAAGCTCAATATCGGGAGGAGGAAAAAGACGGAGGCCTGTAACCCGCTGTTCCTCCCTGCCAGATTTAATTTGGCCCGAGGTGATCAAGTGAACAGTATTGCCATAGAGGAGCAGCAATCACGCTAGGCCAAAACATCCTCTACATGGAGAATAATGAATCAGCTCGCAGCCTGATAAGCTGGACTAGGTTTACATGCCGATAGACACAGCTCTGATGCCTTGCAGTGAATCTCTCACACCATCCATGAGAGCCCCACCTTAAAACATACTCAAACCCCTGAATATAGCTTAAATGCAATTCTTAGATAAATACTGAAAAAGTAATGTCGCAGGAAACGCTTTTTAAAAAACCTATCATTTGCCACAACCAAACTAAATAATTAGGTTACAACATGAGTACTACACTACTAAATACCAAACCAAATACTGTTGCTGTACAAGTACTGACTCAAATCGCTTCACATTGCACAGAGTAAAGTCACCTGATCCACCACCAATAGTATACAGCCTGAGTCTCCAGTTTACTCCTTATTTTGTCTAATGGAATACAGATTTGAAATATAGGGTAGAGTGACCTCCCTGCTGAGGGTGGGTGCGTCACCCAGGCATATGCCGCTGCCATAGGGAAAGAGCTGGCCTGGCGCCATCTATCTGCCTACATGATGGAGCTAGTGGTGGGCTACTGAAAAAAATGTGATAACACAGTCTGACTTGTGTAGCAAATCCCAGCTGGGATTTAGTGATATCAGAATGTACAGAAGCTAGGTTCGATGTCATACACCCGTGTTTCACAAATTCTCCCTGTTCTCGGTGTCATTCACCACTCAGCCATGTCTGATAGGACAGGGGTATTCCTTCTTCTGTGTTTGAAGTTGTATGAGCACATTGGGAAGATGGTATGAAAGCAGTTATTTTCCAGAACCGGTTGGCGACTTGCCACATGGTTTAAACAAAGTTGAAGGCCTTTTGGTACAGTACATATCACTTCTGGGACATTTGTTGTATTTCATTTCAGTGACCCAAAGCGTTGAAAAACCAACAGTGACAAAACCAATATATGCAGACTGTGAGGTAACTAGACCTGACACATTGGTCTTCTCTGCACAGGCAAGTAACGCAGGCAAACCACCATGCACTTAATTCCGACTCGGCTAACAGTTGCCACCGTTTACAGGTAAGGCAACGTGGAAAATCGTTTTACTCTCACAGGTCTAATTTCATCCAATTGTTTGACAATTGTTGTTCATCGACCAAAAAACCTGCATTTGCAGCAATGTAACTGTCCTCCAGTCATAACAGTGCCCAGTAAAGGTAAGACCGCAGGGGGAGCAATAGAGGAACATGTATCAGTGTCATACACTGCACAGAGCATTCAGCGCCACACAGTTGTCAGCATAATTTGGGGCGCCTCTGCCTCATAATCACAAACTGCAGTCTGGGCTTTTATTTCTGCTGTATTTCCACATTCAATTGTAATGTTCACTCACTACAGTGTCCTTCAGTGTCTTTTTGATTAACTACATGGGTGAATTGCTTTAAAGTGGAACAAACTGACAAGCGGACAGCAGACTGAAGGAAGACAGACAAGAAACATGCAGATGGACAAGCAGACTGACATTTTTTTTTTTTTTTTTACAAATAGTTAGACGATTTACCCTACTGAAGGGAAGAAAAATTATATGAAAAACCAAAGCAGAATCTCTGGCTCCGTTATCTCACCTGAACTGTGTTTGACTGTCTTGGCTGATGAAGTCGGAGAGCTGGAGGTAGAGCGGACCCTCTGGTCGGCGCTCATGCCGTCTTGTGCTGCTGTGGAGCCTGTCTTGCGGGGCTTCTTATCTGCTGTCAGGTGGGACAGGGGGGACGTCTTCTTGACCGGTCTGATGCGGGGCCTGGTGCTGTTCACATTCAGGTAGGCCTGGACCTTGTACTCCAGCAGCTCTCCGTAGTTGGCGTTGGTGACTCTGCACTCATACAGGCCCTCGTCACTCTTCCCCACCCGGGAGATCTGCAGTTTGTGGGATATGTCGTTTCCCTGTACCTTCACCGTCTGTAGAGATAAAGAGATGTTCAATGAACGATGCAGGAGCAACTACATCCCATCCACATGACTGGTTGATCAGTACAAAGAACCATGTAATGACACAACAGAAACATCAAACAAATGTTTTTGGTCACATACACCTGTTTAGCAGATGTTAATGCAGGTGTAGCAAAATAGTTGTAATGGTGATGGTTTTATGTGTCCATACTTATGGTGTCCATATTAGGAAATGTGATGTTGCCCTAATATGGACACTGTAAAAGCTCTGTACATACAATAACTTACACTTATTTTAGTCCCTTCGTCGTCTGGATCAGGCTCTGGTATCATTTCCATCTAAGAAAACAGAGAAAATAAAAATACACTTTAAAAAGCTGAAGATACGTTTGAAAGGGAGACATCAATGCATTACGAGACTCTAACATGCTGGCCACACTGCTCGGGTTGTGTGCGTGAGTGTGGCAAAATAAATACATACATGTTATTCAATCATTGCACCCACACTGCTTGCGCGCGCCAATGAGCGTCTTTGAAGCCTGGTTCTATTGGTGACGCTTGACGCACTGCAAGTCTTGGAGGATATACCCACGTGCCATCTCCTCATTGGTTTTTAGGAGCATATACCCATGTGGGTGATTGGAAGATGAACTGAGGTCCACACTCCAGTCGGTGGTGGTAATGCACCTTAAAGTTGGTTTCCAACCTCAATATAAAGTCCAAAGAAGATGACGCCTGAAGGAGGGGAGATTACTAGAAACAAACCCGGTTTACCATTTTATTTGTAGATTAATTGTCGGAGTAGATAACCTTGCGCATTTCAGGTAAAATAACAATCCAATGTTTATATCCCAGGACAAATTAGCTAGAAACAACAAGCTAGCTAGCTAAATTGCCATAAATGTTTATGTCCCCAAAATAATATAGTTGGTTCAAAGTTTGTTTTGATATTTCAACCTGCGTGTCCTGATCGTGTCGGATGTGGGTGGACAAAATCAACATGCACACGATGGCGGTCTGGTCAGCATGTAAGAGTGTGGCACTCTAAAAAAATTATAAAATAGATATATTTTTATACCAGTCTAGTCTTCACAGTCACTGAAGCAAAAATGGTCAAAAAGCCTCTGGCATTCCTCAAAAGTACATTTCAGGTGTAAATGCGGCATCATTCATCGATGGCTATAAATGTTTGATAGCTACATCAATAAACAGTTTATCCCAGATGGAAGAAGCAAAAACATACCAATTGAACGAAAGATCGACTAAAATGAAAGAAAATGAAATCCCATATTCTTCCCCATTCTGTACATTTAGAATGAATGAAAAGCTTTGTGAAGAGAATCAATAAAATAAAGGGATTTTGATAGTCAGTAAAAGGAGGCAATTCGAAAACAGAATGATTATACTCTTTGACAAATTGACAAATGTTTCCTCATAAATGAGACTGAACAAGCAATAATTATAAATCATAATCATCTTAAAAAAAATTCTCTCTATAGGCATATGAAACATAATTAACTACCAGGAGGCTTTACCCAAAACCAACATTCAAATAAGAGACTCTCAAAGAAGTTAAAACACAAAGCCATCAAAAAGTGACCCAGCTTTAGGTTGAGCAGCAGGTTAACAGAGGTAACCTAGAGGTTAACAATTTGTTGGTGTTCCCTTGAGCAAGGCACTTGATCCCAATTGCTCTGGATAAGAGTGTCTGCTAAAAATGTAAAACATGCCCACATTCTTGCTCTGGTGGCAGTACTCTGGCACTATAGCAAACACTCAGTCCAAAGCCTATATCATGGAATTGGCATTGCATTTCAAATGGACTTATTCCTGGGAAAGTCTGTTAAATGCAGAGCCTCTTTTAAACCAGTCCATGAAAGATACAGCAACAGAGGGGATAAACGCTGTCGGCTCCACGGGAGACTTAAAATAAGGCTGGAAAAGTACAGGAGCTACTTAAGAAAAACGGAACGAGAGTGTTTTGTGTCAAGTATATAATTACTTCAGAGATGCCAATACTTACAATATAATACATATTTCCAATTCTGATCAATGCTAATAACAGACAGATTGACTGTTTGTTATTTTTCTGCCGTCATCAATCTTAACAGATGTCAGCCACAAAAGTTAACATTTTACCCTCACCGTCTCAGACAGACCATTCTCTTTTGAATTGCCAAGACAAAGTTGATGGTGATGCAGTGGTCATTTTGCCACTCTTTTTAGATGTAATTCTAATCAGAGAGAGTGAGAGAGAGAGAGTGAGAGAGTGAGAGAGAGAGAGCGAGAGAGAGCGCGAGAAAGAGCGCGAGAAAGAGTGAAAGAGAGAGAACAATCAAATCAAATTGTATTTGTCACATACACATGGTTAGCAGATGTTAATGCGAGTGTAGCGAAATGCTTGTGCTTCTAGTTCTGACAATGCAGTAATAACCATGAGTAATCTAACCTAACAATTTCACAACTACTACCTTATACACACAAGTGTAAAGGGATAAAGAATATGTACATAAAGATATATGAATGAATGATGGTACAGAACGGCATAGGCAAGATGCAGTAGATGGTATCGAGTACAGTATATACATATGAGATGAGTAATGTAGGGTATGTAAACAAAGTGGCATAGTTTAAAGTGGCTAGTGACACATGTATTACATAAAGATGCATTAGATTATATAGAGTACAGTATATACATATGAGATGAGTAATGTAGGGTATGTAAACATTATATTAAGTGGCATTGTTTAAAGTGGCTAGAGATACATTTTTTTACATCAATTTCCATTATTAAAGTGGCTGGAGTTGAGTCAGTATGTTGGCAGCAGCCACTCAATGTTAGTGGTGGCTGTTTAACAGTCTGATGGCCTTGAGATAGAAGCTGCTTTTTAGTCTCTCTGTCCCTGCCTTGATGCACCTGTACTGACCTCGCCTTCTGGATGATAGCGGGGTGAACAGGCAGTGGCTCGGGTGGTTGTTGTCCTTAATGATTTTTATAGCCTTCCTGTGACATCGGGTGGTGTAGGTGTCCTGGAGGTCAGGTAGTTTGCCCCCGGTGATGAGTTGTGCAGACCTCACTACCCTCTGAAGTAGAGGTCGACTGATTATGATTTTTCAACACCGATACCGATTATTGGAGGACCAAAAAAGCCGATTAATCGGCTGATTTGTATTTTATTTATTTGTAATAATGACAATTACAACAATACTGAATTAACACTTATTTTAACTTAATATAATACATCAATAAAATTAATTTAGCCTCAAGTAAATAATGAAACATGTTCCATTTGGTTTAAATAATGCAAAAACAAATTGTTGGAGAAGAAAGTAAAAGCGCAATATGTGCTATGTAAGAAAGCTAACGTTTCAGTTCCTTGCTCAGAACATGAGAACATATGAAAGCTGGTGGTTCCTTTTAGCATGAGCCTTCAATATTCCCAGGTAAGAAGTTTTAGGTTGTAGTTATTATAGGAATTATAGGACTATTTTCCTCTATACCATTTGTATTTCATTAACCTTTAACTATTTGATGTTCTTATAGGCACTTCAGTATTGCCAGTGTAACAGTATAGCTTCCGTCCCTCTCCTCGCATCTCCCTGGGCTCGAACCAGCAACACAATGACAACAGCCACCATCGAAGCAGCATTACCGATGCAGAGCAAGGGGAACAACTACTAGAAGGCTCAGAGTGAGTGACGTTTGAAACGCTATTAGCGCGCGCTAACTAACTAGCCATTTCACTTCGGTTACACCAGCCTCATCTCGGTAGTTGATAGGTTTGAAGTCATAAACAGCGCAATGCTTGAAGCACAACGAAGAGCTGCTGGCAAAACACACAAAAGTGCTGTTTGAATGAATGTTTACTCGCCCGCTTCTGCCTTCTGCCTACCTGCTAAGTCAGATTATATGCAACGCAGGACACGCTAGATAATATCTAGAAATATCATCAACCATGTGTAGTTAACTTGTGATTATGATTGATTGTTTTAAGATAAATGTAATGCTGGCTAGCAACTTACCTTGGCTTACTGCATTCGCGTAACAGGCAGTCTCCTTGTGGAGTGCAACGAGAGAGAGGCAGGTCCTTATTGCGCTGGACTAGTTAACTGTAAGATGGCAAGATTGTATCCCCCCAGTTTCAATACCATATTTACAATGTGCAGGGATACTGGATTGATGGAGGGATGGTACTGTATGTATATGGGTAAGGTGACTAGGCAATAGGGTATAAGATAAACAGAGTAGGATAAAGACTTTAGAAAAGCAAGCAATTACTAAATGTATCGAATAAGACTCACATTCCTTTCAATAGTTCCTTTCAATAGAAGCATATTTAGTTTCTTTAAAAAATAAAAAACAACTGTCAGGATACAGGCAGTTCAAGATGTATGCTTAGATATGCGGGAAAAGTAACATATTTTTGACATAGAATTAAGCATTAAGGATTATATCTTTAGATTGCAGAAAAATCTGGTCCGCAAGTAGCATACTTTTAGAACAGCCCGCGATATGCTTAATGAATGTAATGCACGATAGAAAGAAAAAAAACGGAGAAAAAACTTATATTTTGAACGGTAATGGCTAGAATCAAGCTGTTTCCTCTGAGGAAAAGAGGGAGACTTGGCTAGTACGTTTGCTACAGAACCTGGCTATAAAATTCAGTAGGGATGAGCGAGACTACAAAATACAAAACGTTTCTATGCTCAAGGGAGCGACAAACATAGCTAGATCGTTGTATTACTGTTAAACTTAATTCTGCTATTGTTTTTAATTTCTTAAAACAGCTTGTGTTTCTTAACCAGGAAAAGGGTATCTAACTAGAAGGCTGGTGCTGACTGGTTAGCTACGGGGAAGCAAGAGAGTCCCCTGTGCAATGTGTATGATCAGAGGCGGAGCCAGTGTGGAGCCTGTCTGCACACACTCATCGCTTGCTCCCCCGCCGCTCATGACCTGATGTAGCATAGGCTGTGTGTGCCGAGTGTGGCACATCCTTCCCACTCCTACACAGAACATCTGCGCTGCTAATATTAATTGTGCTCATAAATGAAAAGCTCTCAATCTCTCCAAAAACTCTTGTCCAGTCCACTTAGTAGCCTGATTTTAGTCACAGAGACAATTTAGTCTCGACTTGTTTTAGGGAACTGAAAAATATTTTTTGTTTAGTTATAGTTTTTTTTCTGGGTCTATTTAGTCAGTTATAGTCTCGTCAATTGTCACTGAAAAATAAGTGCTTGGTGAATATTTTTGCCAATATTTTTTGTGATGAAATTAACACTGTGGTGATGTGAAGGTAATTGGTGGGGCTTCTGCATGGATTTCACCAAAGTCCTCTATCTCAATCTTTTTCTTGACAAACTGCCCCCTGATTTAAACAATATATGTCACCTGGGGTAGATCATCTTCTTAAAAGAAAGACATCCATTCACATCTGCCTACCTGGTTTCCCTCTGTGTTCAAACATCATGTATTTCTTAAAGTGGACATAGAATTTTTAATACTCTGACATTCATCTACCCTTCAATGACCAGAGAATAGGTCCAGCAGAAAGAGATTGGAGTATGCCTAGCCTGTCTCTCCAGTTCAGTTCTGGATCACAGCTTTATGGGGTGCTTTATCCCAATTGGGTCTGGTGAATTTCCATTGACTTTGCGAACCATAAAAATACTGGGCATTTAACTGTCGAACTCCATTAGTCATTTAGCCTTGTACAAACAAATGCAATTTACTTAATTGTGAAATAATGAATTTCAGATATTATTTCAGAATCCAGACATTTATCTGGAAGTGTAATAGACATTTATAGGCCACTTGCAGACTGCCGTTGTGTGTCAGACACTTAACTGTCACGGAAATGTGCTGATTTCATAATGAGAGAAATCTATACAAATGTACACAAGTGTAAGCCTATCTGTAGCTTCAGCGGAACTGAATAGCTTGGTTTTTCAAATGGGAAATAGACTTGTAGTCTTAGAATGCCCGTTTTCATCAATAAAGATGCCCCTTCGCCTCCGAATGTGTTCTGTATAATTTATAAGCATTCTTTAGATTGACTGAATGTCTTTTGACATTGATGCAAAAGTTTAAAGCGACAATAAGAAACAAAAGAGCCATTGCTTTCTCATTTGTATTTCATTTTCGACGCCTGGCTGCCTTCTGAGCTCGACACACTCTCAGCCGTTTGGAGTATCTCAATTTCAATCTCTTGTCTCTTTATAACAAAAACCCTCCACTGTGACACACTGCTGTTTCTCATGCAAACTGAAATTGACTTCATGTCAAATGAGTCCCACAATTACTGTGTAAAAAGCAAGGGGCCGCCCATTTCCCTGCAACCAAATGGTAATATCTACATTGAAATACTGTATAGACCTAATGCACTTCCACTCATCATTACGATTGTCTGGCTTATTTCATTATTTCTGTTATGATCCTTTTGTTATTGTCAATAAGGCCTTTGTGTTACATTTAATCACTGGCAGCCTTGATTTCAAAACAAATCAGGTCATAAAATCAGCAGCAACAACGTGCTGAAACGTGTCTCCATGTACTTCATGCTTTGAAATGTCTGATGTACAGTATGTATGTTGTCCTTTCGTATATAATGTTTTCGTGTTTTTATGTTCACCTGCACGGGGACTACAGATGTAAACGAGCTGTTAGCTAAATCTGTTGCAAAGCACCACTTCTCACTTTTGATAAATGCTTGTTGCACATTGTACTACACATTAATAAACAACTAGACTCGCCCTCTCATCCTTTAAAAGCTCACCTAAGCCCCTTCAGCTCAACAAGCTATTCACAATAGCGTTACTAGAGCCTGCCCAAGCCAACAACCAAACGAAAGATGATCAACTTGGATGTAGATTCACTTTCGGTAACACTTGAGTCTTTAATTGGTGGAACTGCCACGTAAGTTTTGGATATTACAACAACAAACTAGTTACTACAAACAAGTAACACTTTTCTTTTCCCCTGGCACTCAAGATAGAATAGCAGAATGTGTACTGCGTTTTCTTTTACAACACTTAAGCCCCATTCACATTACATCTAAGCAGTCCGTTGCGTTACGCCTGATGTCATTCATTTCAATGGGGACTGTCCACAACGGAATAGTATCGCAGCGCCCCCTTGCGGTTGAAGGCTCAGTTGCGAAACAACTGAGCCAGAGTCCGTCAATAGAACAGGAAGTTACCAAACCACAGAGCAAGAAAATAATATGTGGTTTTCGGCAATGGCCTTATGGGACAATTACGCATTACTATAAGTGAGTACTATTTTAGTAGCCTAATGTTCAATAATACACATTCGCTGTTAAGCCAATTATACTTTGACTGTTGCCTCCTGTTATATTTCATTGTGATGGTAATGACACTTTTTTAATGATCATTATTGGGTGGAGGTCGCTAGCTACAGTATCTTCAACCTAGTTGCTCTGTAAACTAGCTTGACTTGAGGAAAGTTGAGGGAAAAGTAACTAAATGAAACATGTTTTATTATCACCTGAAACAATGTTTCTCCTGTCTTAAATAAAGGTCATGTTTTTCAATCTTCCAAAATAAATGTGATTTCTGACAGGATACTATGCTCCTCCATTTTGTATTGTGAAACCCTATGGTCTCCGTCCAGTAGCGGGACGAGATGAAGATGTCGTACGGCGTAATGAAATTCGTCACAATGTGTGGACTACTGTGCTCCTCTCCTCCATTTCTCCTCCATTACATCAACAAATCAGAGACGATAACAAATGCGCCGGGTGAAAATGGTGTTGTTTCCCCAAATGTGGAGTCGATCTTTAAAACCTTTTACTGCAGTGAGCTAAATCAGGGTCACACAGTGTTTATTGGTAGTCTTAAACAAATCTACTTTGAAACAAAAGCATACACATCACACACATGGTTATGGGCTAAAATAAAGTAAGACACCTGTACAATGTTAGATAAGGAGTTGAAATGTATTCAATTATTTTTAGTGTGCATCCCACTATTACTTTATATACATCACAGAAGACTGAAATATAACAAAACAGTTTGACATAGAAACACCGGATTTCGAAAAAAAAAGAGTTGATTAATTATGAAATTATGAAAATGTTTAATAATGTTCCACCCATAAGGCCACTAGAGGGTGATTTGGTCATTTGACCACAGCCAACAGGCAAAGGTTTATTAGCAGCTATTTTCAATCAGTTGAAAAATTGGCACTAAGGCATACCATGACGGAAGTAAGCTTGCAAGTAAGCATTTCACTGTTTCATGTGCACGTGACGAATAAACTTTGATTTGATTCAAAAAGTAGAAGCCCTGTGTACAGCAATGTGTTTTCTTTAAGTTGCTGGTTAGTAACAAATTAGAGTCCAAAACATATGTAAAAAATGTTAAAAACAGGCACACTTAGAAAGACAACGGTCAATCTTGATTCATTGTCTGAGGCTGTCCTGATATGGACACCATTTTCAAGTGTGCTGTTTTTAACATGTGTTTTAGGAACTACAAGTGAACTTCACTTACAAAATCTCTGAACCTTTAAACAAGTCCTCTGTGATAACATCAAGTGGCCGATAATAACGTTAGAGTGTGTTAAGTTGGAGTACATAAAACACCATGCAGCCTTGTAAGTGCTCGCTAATTACAAACCTCACTAACTCTTGAGTAGGCGCTCAAGACGTTATGGCCCAAGATCTGTTGTTAATGTTAATTATAGTCACTGAAATCATGTTCTTGAGTTCTTCTCACATGAAAAAGAGCAGCAAAGGCTCCAGTGCAATTGGTCAAGTGTCAGGTGCTGCAATGGCAATTACATGTAAAATAGTTACACAGCAGTATCTTCCGATATGAGAGAGAGTGTAGGACTCATATTCAGTCATCTAAACAGCCTTCCAAATGTGCAAAGGTGTTAAAAATAGCAAATATTAAATAGACGGGACAAAACAAGTTTGGAATACTCAGTGGTGCAAAGTACTTAAGTAAAAATACTTTAAAGTACTACTTAAGTCTTTTTGGGAGCTATCTGTACTTTACTTACCTATCTATTTTTTTGACAACTTTTACTCCACTCTTTCTCGTTACATTTTTTAATGCTTAGCAAGACAGGACAATTGTCTAATTCACACACTTATCAAGAGAACACCCCTGGTCATCCCTACTGCCTCTGATCTGGCTGACTCACTTAACACAATTGCTTCATTTGTAAATTATGTAAGTAAATAAATAAAAACAAGGAAATCGTGCTGTCTGGTTTGCCTCATATAAGGAATTAGAAATTATTTATACTTTTAATTTTGATACTTTAGTATATTTTAGCAATTATATTTACTTGATATACTTAAGTATAGTATGGGGCGGCAGGGTAGCCTAGTGGTTAGAGCGTTGGACTAGTAACCGAAAGTTTCTTTTAAGGTTTCTTTACTTTTACTCAAGTATGTCATTTGGGTACTTTTTTCCCCCAACACTGGGAATACTGTACATGTAGCTCATGATTGCATTGCATATATTGTTGTGCTGTTTGCATTAAATCTGCATAATTTATCATCTTCTCAGAGGAATTGTAAAAAAGGGTTTGAGATAAATCACTCTGCAAATAGTGTAAAGTAATAATGTCTGCATTTCAGTGCTGCATTCAATTAAATAAACATTCCGTAAAAGGAAAAAGCTGAGTCGTGTGGACGAAACAACACTCCTACTCAGCCCTTGAGATGCTCCCAGTCTAGAAACAGGACACAAGATTAAGTTTCAAGAAATATGTTAAAGTAAAGCATTGGCTTTTCAAAATTGGCAGAGGCGTGTGTGTTGTGACTCACAGTGGAGAAAAAGACAGGAGATGAAACTGAGCCTTTGGGATCTCAAACATACATAGTTCAAGGAAGAACAACATCTTACAAAAATAACTTCTAGACTACCTCCGGATTTCTATGGATAGATGTTGAAGGAAGACTGCTGCTACACTTTCTATATAGATATCTTCACTGGCATTGATGTTGTTAATACGTCTGGGCAAGAAGTGGCTACGTATGGAAAGACCCTTAGTATTTTTTTATAACAAAAAAAGTTTTCAAATACATTATTCACATTCATGTTGAATAATCACTGTAATTATGAAGCTAACTTTAATATGCACAGTCTAATAACACTATAAGCTATTATCCAATTTGATGGAAGTTAATTGGCACATCAATCAACCATTAAAAACATCTTGTGGTATTTAAGTCAAAATCACCGACGGATTACAGATCTTGAGATAGCATAATATCTACAGCTTTTTGTTTTCAGAACTACCGGTCTATTCTTAACTTGTACAGTTGTGTACATCATACACTGTGACGAGTTGTACAGTAGCATAACAATCCAAGTGCTGTACACACGACCTGTTCATTGACCAATCAAAGTATTTAGCAAAGTATTGACCCATGACCTTCAGAAATTACTTAAGTCTGTAGAAACTGAGCAAAAGTCATATTTATGTGGCATTGGCACATATGCAATTCCTCAACCGCAATAATACCTGAATACCTCAAATCAATATTATTTTACACTTGCTTAAGGGTTTAAAAGTAAAGCCATGTTTTCCTTGCAATTGGCATACCAAGGGAAGGTACTCTATGTACTGCATTATTGAAAAGCTGTGCTTCACTGGATTTTTTTATTCTAAATGCAAAAGACCCCTTTTAGGCAACAGAAAGTTGAGAGAGAGAGAATATGAGTGCCCGTCTAGAAGTTTTGGGGGGAATCCATATATGCTTTGAAGTTAAAACAGTAGGCCTCACATGATGCAACATATAAATGGGCATCACACACCACTAAAAACAAAACAAAAAAATACAATAACATTGAGACTAAAATGCAGGCTTAGGTTAAATGTTGCCTCAAAAATATCAGAGCCTTAACAATAATGAGAAACAAGAAATCGAATATAATAAATGTGCACTAATTACTAGTACAGTACCTGGACTGATTTCAGTCATTTTGATGAATTATTATCAAACTCCCTTTGAGGGGATTGATACAATCCTACGGAATAGAATCAAATTAAAGAGATTCCAGCTGGAAACAAATACACATATTTCCCTCAATGATGCCAATAACACATATTGTATCATACCACTTCCACTGCTTTGTTTTATGTAAAGCCAACCTAACAGTGGGGTATATCCACATATAGAATGTGTTAACATGCGTTACACAACAACATGATATAACCTGTCACCATAGGTCAACATGAGGGTGTTGAGGCACCAGGGAGCAGTAACGTTAACACTCCTGGTAGCTGGCACGCATGGGTGATTGATACCTCTCCCCCTCAAATAGATATCTGGTCTGCTCCATGATTGACACATTGATTGAAATGACTTATTTCACTCACTGAAAATGGTTTCTCTTTTCTCCCACCTGAGAGCATGGAATCCCAAGATTATTTATCCAAAGTAGACATTGACCTTGAATTTCAAACAGCTAAGGAAACCCAAACTGTGTACAGATACAGTATTGGTTTCTGTGTACACTGTAAAAATAAATGTTGGTTCAAAGTACAATTTAAAGGCAACCAGCTACAATATGTTTGTGAGATTGCAAAGAAAAAAGGTTGTTGGGCACACACAGTCAAAAGTTTCTGTGTGGAACATTTTGTTGCGCAAACTCACAATCCTATCACAGCTGCATGCTTTACAATTGTACAGTATGTTGAATCAACATACTGTACCAGTCAAACATTTGGACACACCTACTCATTCAAGACTTTTTCTTTATTTTCTACATTGTAGATTAATAGGGAACACAACAAAACTATGAAATAACACATATGGAATCACGTAGTAACCAAACAAGTGTTAAACAAATCAAAATATATTTGACAGCTTTGCACACACTTGGCATTTTCTCAACCAGCTTCACCTGGAAAGCTTTTCCAACAGTCTTGAAGGAGTTCCCACATATGCTGAGCACTTGTTAGCTGCTTTTCCTTCACTCTGCGGTCCAACTCATCCCAAACCATATGACGTAGCACTCCATCACTCCTTCTTGGTCAAATAGCCCTTAGACAACCTGGAAGTGTGTTTGGTCATAGTCCTGTTGAAAAACAAATGAGTCTCACAAAAAAAAAAAAACTGATACCGATAACCGATACTTAAAATTTAAGCAGCCTTTTAACCATTCTAGTACAGTTAAATAGTTAGCATACACATGGATGCAGCGGTCTAAGGCACTGCATCTCAGTGCAAGAGGCATCACTACAGTCCCTGGTTTGAATTTTGAATCCAGGCTGCGTCACATCCGGACGTGATTAGGAGTCAGATAGGGGGGCCCACAATTGGCCCAGCGTCGTCCAGGTGCCGGGGTAGGCCGTCATTGTAAATAAGAATTTGTTCTTAACTGACTTGCCTAGTTAAATAAAGGTTACACACACACACACACACACCACACTGACAACATTTATTTTGTTGGCATTTACGCATTCCCCATTAACAGTAAAACATAAATCAAAACGTATTTCTTTCACTTACTTGCTGTTTCGTTGTTAATTTATTCAGTCGTTTCATTCTCAACCAGGATTTATATGGAACGCCGTTTTGGTCTTTGCGTGTCAAAAAATATACTATTTAACACTATTTGACGTGTCAAATAACACTATTTGACGTGTCAATTAAGCTTGTTGACCAATCAGGACCTGAATGTGACTGCACATCACATAATAATTTAACGCATTCATACATGTTTACATAGTTATTACACATTCATTACACTATCACTCGTATTTCATGTCACAACGATTTATCAATATGTATGCTATGATGCTGGTAAAGTTGTCTCGCACACCTACAGTGCTGGTCATAAAAAAAAGCTAGCTAGCTCATGGATGCAAACAATGTTCTTCCCCAAAAACATAGCAAAGCGACATCTGTTTCAGTAGCTATAGTTAGCTAGGTGTCATCATCTAAAATAACCCTAATTTATCGGACCCATCTATGTGAAGCTAGCCACAACAGTGGACTTTGCGGTTAGCCTTCAAAATAAAAGTATGGCATAATTCTACTATTTGTATTCATTTGCATAACTGTCAATGACATACTTTAATATTTAAAGCAAACCGCAAATTCCACTATTCTCCCTAATCTTTATTGTGGCTAGATTCACAGCACATATCCGGTCCGGTCGAGCTTCACTAGCCAGATAAAGCTAGCTGACTGCTTATAACTTTAGCTTTGGGCAAAAGGGTTAGGTAGCTGGCCAGCTATTTATTTTCATGAACTGAAGTTCAATTTCAATAGGTGAACAACAAGTGGCAACCTAGCTACTACTCACAATGATTCCTAAATCATTGCTAAGAATAATGAAAATGACTGCAGTTTCTACTGATCATTGCTAGTTGTGTTGGCGCTAGCTAGGTACTAAGCTAAAGCTAGCTACCCCAGAAGTCGCGGTCGAACAAATGATGCCAACGCGGTGTTGAAAACACATTGTTCGTGGCTGATGTTTGCATACTTGCAGACTTTTTTGTACAGCTTTGACAGTGCACTGTATCTTTTTTGACACGCAAAGACCCAAACGGCGTTCTGTAATATGTATGTCATGAAGCTAATAGCAGTGACGCTATTACTGTGTAACTCCGGCCGGGCAACATCTGATAAGTAGCGCACTTGGTAGTGTGCATCGGTGCTCGGCCAGTTGGCGAAAGCCAACATCGCCCATGACAGAGAATGGTTGATTGTCAAAAGCAATGAATTCCATTATCTTGGCTTTAATGGATTTTCCCTTCGAATTGTCTCGCTGAAATGTTCTTACTCTTGCAAATGACTGCTCGATCCACATAGCAGACATTGCGGGATAAGTTAGGAATTCTGTGTTGCACGTGTAGTGCAATATTTTACGTGGCGTCATTGCGCCATGTACCAACGTTATATAGGTATGCACGTCAGCTTTGACATCGGTTTTGCACATCGGAGTTAAACTAGACATCCAATATGTTTACCGATATATTGTGTATCCCAACTTGAAATGCTTAATATCAAAAGTGGCGGGGTGTCTTGGTCGTAGAATTTGACATTTTTATAATCTGTCAGTATATAAACCTTCACTGGGAGTCCTAATTAGGGGCTTAATTCGAAACTCTTGTTGCTCACTTATCTCCAAATGCATCATGGAAAATTATTATGCAAGAATCTCAGCTCAGCTAACTGCTGTTTCGTCCAGGTGGTTTCTGACTCCATTTACCATCAGAGACTGGTTGTCAGCATGGTTACAGGTACAGTACAGTTCGGTGTGAGTCAGTCAAAGTGCAGGGACTTTGGCGTGTCAGAGGGGATGTGGGTTGAGCTATGACCTGTGTAACCTTCCAGTCCAAGCCCAGCTAAGTGCCTGTACTCTTGGACATTTCCCATTCATCACAAAGGACACAATGATCCAGTCGATAATGGCTGTTATTTTCAGCTTTTGCCTTGTGCCCTGTCCATTTAGAGTTATGGCTGTACAGGTGTGACTCATAAACAATAACAAGGCACAGACAATTCTCTTTTTCATTCAACAAAGTCTATCATGTCAGGAAATGGGCGTTTGCTCAGACAATCAAGGGCACAACTGATATGAGGATTATTGGCACATATGACTACATATCCCGGTGTGATCAGTGCCATAACTGTTCTGCACGACCATACATTACTGTGATATCCCCAAAACCACTATCCAGTGGAAGCCATAAGCAATTAAAGACGGAATCAATGCCCTGAATCAAAACAGTGTGACAGCTCCATTATCCCAGAATATAGGAGCCTCTCTCTCTCCCTTGCTCCCCTATCTCCCTCTGGGTTCATTTGAAGCTGATCGGGCGGGTCGAGACAGAGAGAGTAGAGAGAGAGGGATCTGGGAGTGTTGCAGAGGGAGGCTAGCACAGTGCCATGGTCAATGCCATCCTACACATCAAGGGGATTGGCCACGTTTAATCTAATCAGCCACTTTTATGTGCGGACACTCATCTATTTGACACTCGCACCAGACGTCCATGAGATTCATCCGCGAAAGCTCCACAATGGGCTCTTAATTTATCCTATTACAGTAGGGGAGCAGTCAGGTTGATAACACCGGAGCACAGTGGGTCACACCTTGAAGTGGAGATGCCACTACACTACAGTATCTTAATAGGGAGACATGCTGGGCCCATATTCATGAAGCATCTCAAAGTAGAAGTGCTGATCTAGAATCAGGTCCCCCCCGTCCATGTAATCAGACTCATTGTGATCTAAAAGGCCAAACTGATCCTAGATCAGCACTCTGAGGGGCCCTTACCCCTACTTAACTCTTCACTCCAGCCTCAGACCAAACCTTATTAACGTTATTTTAGATCTCCAAGACAGGATCATGATGAATACCTTCCCCAATAATGTAATTAGAATAATGGGCTAATCCATTATGATTTTCCACTCGGCATGAAGTAACAAATACATTTAGGTAATGTGCCAACAACACTTTCCTCAAGTGGATATGAGGAAACAGTTGTAATATAGTGCACAGTGTGTAATCTACATAATTCAATTCAATATCATTCTTAGAAGTGCTCCAAAAGACTTTAAATATATAACACCAGAAATATTTGTATGTCCTAACTTAGTTTGGGGTTGTGTTTAATGCACAAGTTATTAGGTATAATGTATGGTTAAAAATGTTAAGGTCTATGCACACATATCATGCCATCAGAACAATAATAAGAAAAAGTTTCATAGACCAGCAGTTGAAAATGTGACAAAACTATTTATCAAGCGTTTGCCCTTGGGGATAGAACATATCCAAATGTATTTGTCCTATTGAAGGAGACTTCTGATTGACATCTCACATCCATATCAAAGTATTAAATAACATACAGTACATAATATCAGAAGAATCTTCAAGTATGATACATGCCTTAACAATGATCTATGCAGTGGACACAAACACATCTCCTCGCTTCTCAACAATCAACAGCCCCTTCGAAAACATATGAGCTGATTCTCATTGTGATGCTGTCGCACTGCAGTTCTGGATCCTACGTAACGTTCACACCTCCATCTCTGCCTTCTCCCTGTAATCCTTCCCTGGAACTGAGCGTCCCGGGCCTCCAATCATCCAAGTCCATGTTTCATTTCTTGTCCCTCCGCGATACATATAAGCCCTTTCCTCCCTGTGCATTCTATCACTGCGGACAATGTGGATCTGGGTAGAAATGTCGCTTGAGTGTCGCTGCTGTTTCTAAACGGTCATAGGGGTCACAAGCAGAATGCCACATACTGCAGGGTTTCTGTCTTTTTTCAGAGAAAACACATCTGGAACTTTAAAGAAAGGAGTTTTTTTTGTGTTGTCCTTGAACTATGTTTGTTCTAGTGATGTTTGCCATGTTGGGACACTTGTCATGTCAGCTCCAACTATTCATACCTTGACTCAACAACATCAGTCGGTCACCTATGAGTGCGCACATACACACAAACGCACGCGCAAACACAGCATGCACACACATGAATAGACCTTCAGCCGAACTTTCAGCTTTCTTTCGTCTCCCGTTGACTTGGTGGACGAGATCAAATGCTAGTCATTCTCTAATTGTGAGTCCAGCCACTATGCCTGATGTCTTCAAAGAAGACTGGTTCTGTTCTGATCCAGTAAATTGAATTGGAGGAAACTGCTGGTAGTGCATGCAAGACAAAGCCTCTTCTCAAGCTTATGTTTAGTCAGATGTACCTCATGCATGGAGAATTGTCTTTCTCTTTTCTCACCAAATATGGTCATAAAGCCAAGAGACATCCCACTCTGTGCTGCTCTGCAAGCCTGTTAGTCATATTCCTTCCTACAATTCACTTCTGTTTAGTGTCTTTTGACAACAAAAATAAAAAATAAATAAAAATTGGACACTGGTCAGGGTCATGCAACCATTGCATATTGCACTCAATGACCCTATCCACTGATATCACGACTGAGTTCCTGCAGGGAATTCTCTGAAGGATGTTGAAGACAAGATTGCTGTTACATCCTCTAACTTGCCCAGTGGCTCCGATCCATCTCCTGTGTGAATTTCCCCTCCAGGTGGTCTAACTAATCTGGCCTAACACATGGCAGTTTTACACCGGAGACATCCTCACACTCTTTGACTGTATCACACTAGTTAGTTACTGTGGCCACCTCAGTGGCCCCCAAGGCCCTCCCGAGGGGCCCCTAGTGAAAGCTGTAAATGTGTGATGTTGACAAAAAGCACTGAGAGACAATTATTATAGTACAAGATTTGCAGCGGAGTATTTGAAACGGATGTCCCTTCGTTAGTGCTGGTCCTTGTCATAATGATTTATAACAAGTTTTTGTTCTTAAAGCTTGCAGAGAAAGGAGATTACTCCAGAGATTCTCCATGCCATATTTGTGTTTCAGGTAGTTAGTATCATCAAAGGATTAAAGTGAAGAATTACACACAACAAAAATGAGAAAACTTGTAAAGCAAAACGGGGACCTGTATTATTAAACATATTTAACAAAGGAATTAGTTAAAATTATTAAATTAAAATCATCAATTAACTAGCACAGAAAAACCTTGTGTTGGTTCAGCTGCTGTCAGTGACAATGGACTCGATACGGCAGATGGGCTGCATACAGATGGCTCTGTTCAAATTACTACTAACTTTCTAACACCCATTGGGACCACGCTAGCCATGAGGATAAGTATCTAATAGAACTCGGTGCTGATAGCCATTTTGTAATGTGTGCCTCTGTTTTTATTCATCTTCTAGAAGCCATTTTGCTATGACGACCTGCAATGGCCTCCCATCATAGTCTGATTGTTCCAATAATTATAATACTCAGCCAGGCCCTTCAAATTGCATGTGGCGTTTGTTATTTCCCAGGAGCCTTTGCATCCTTATTGTCTCACGTGTTCTGTATGTTTTTTCTCACCCATCTCTTCATCACACTTCCCTTCAAATGAATTGACTCCAACTAAAGTCACTAATGGTCCAATAATTGAGCCATTCCAAATGAGAAATCAGTAATGTTATTGACACACTGTAATAAGGGTGAAGTAGCAGGGAAAAAGACAAATAGATGGTAAGCAGGACCTAATCTACTGTACTACCTGTTCCCCACCACCCACATCTTGATCATGTGATGCCGGAAACCTTCCACCCATTAAAGTGGTATGTCGGTCTCTTAATGAGACCGGGGTCGATGGGAGCCTCTGCATTGTATTGACTCTGAATGTTATTATCTTGGCCAGACATGGCACAAGGCTCTCGGGGCAGTAGTTGCGAGGGCCGGTGAAGGAGATAGTAGCCTAAGGTCCAGAGGCTTGAGTACAGCTATGGATTTTATGCTTCCTTCTGAAACAGGAAATATGTGCTCTCATTAAACATTGCAATGGTCTAAACTCATTCTCTCAGTATCATGCCAATTCCAGAATTATTCATATTACAATTCTTGGAATACAAAGACCTGCTATACCTTCATCCAAGACAGACGTTCTGTACATCTGTGACCTTCACACTTCAACTTTCAGACTCATGTTTTATTGAGACAGGTTAGAAGTAGAGACACGGGGATTAAACCCTGGTCTCCAGTAGGGAGGCATATGTGGTTGCAGCGGGTGTGTTACCACAAGACCACAGGCTTTGGACCACACTTCCTCTTTAACAGAGAAGAAAAGAGAGACTTATCTTATCTCGTTGAGAGAGGCTGTGGCACACAATGTCAATCAATGGTTTTAGGCTTTTCAACAACCTAGGAAGACACAACTGTTACCTTGAAGGGAAATCCCATTTGCGTTTGCTTATAGCTACCCTTAATCCCACACCAAATAGAATTACCGGCGAACAGGATTGTAAAGATTCACTCCATAAATTGATTTGATAGCAAACAGTGGACCTGTGGATTAAGCAGATAGCGATAGATCCAGACTTGAGGAGATGAATCCCCTCTTCAACATCAGAGTAGCGGGACAGACCACCATCTTAGCCCAGTCAAACAAGGCAAAGCAGAGAGCACAGAGCACCATCAACCACTACACATGATAGTGTCATTGGGACTATAGCTCACAGAGCTAGAGAACGGACATTGTGATGCCACTTTGTTATAGTCAATGTGCCCACCCATGAAGTGTGTTTCAATTGTTATGTTTTTGTCCTAAACTGGACGCTGTAGTCTATATGTGCATGTCTTTTCGACTTCAAATCATATTCCACATTCATAAATTGTCTCAGCTCTACTGTTTTCTATGGCATCTTTTATAGTTCCCCTTTATGACTCCTTAGCGTGTTTTTGTTGAACCTCATTCCCTGCGAGAGAAAACCACTGCTTGTCATTTCAAACAGATGCCATGAAAAGAATTGGATAATATGAGCTACAAAGCCGTGGTGTGCGTCGATAGCTCCTTCAGCCAACATCTAAGAGTGATGAACCAAATGGATCAAAGCCTTGGCAATGCGGGGATGATGGGTGACAACAAAGGAGCAGTAATAACTGTTTTAAAGCCATGTGGATATCCAAGAACGGGCTCTCTCTATGCATTGTGGTTTCACTGCGAGGAAGATGAGCATTTATCAAAGGAAACTCCCCTAAAATGTACCAGCCATCTGAATAGAGGGAGCATAAGAAGATGCAGACACAAAGTAACTGATCCTTATCCACAAGGAGAAGCTGTCATAGGTAGCTGTCCAATGTAGCAATACATTACAAATGCCAGTCGTGTAGGGTCTCAGAAAGTACACTGTTCAGGCTTACTGTATATAATGAGTCAATTTGCAAGAACGTGTCAGTGAAGCTCTATGCTGACTCTGAGGGTCCTACAATCATAAATGACCATACATGCACTTAACTGTGGTCGTATGGCCTTATACATACTCCAGATTACATTTCCAAGTCACTTAAATTAGCCCTGGGTTCCTGGGAAATGTACATGTTGACTTAATGTTAAATACACTTGGTAAAGAAGGCTGAGATGATTACAGACCAGTATTATTTTCCCACTGCATTTTATGTAAATCTGTTGTCAAAGGTTATTACAGTAAGTCTTAATGTAATAATTTAAAAAGTGGATAAATTTAAAAAGTGGATAAAAACACCAAATCAGTTCCAAGTCAAATACAGGTAGACAGAATCACAGATAATACATTTCATGTAGGCTATGGGAACTATGCTATTCTTGATAATGATAAGCCAATCATGCTAGAATTCACGGCGTTGTCTGTGCCTAATGGGCTTCGGTGAAACTGCGCAACTATGCAGGGATGTGATTGCAATGTGAAGGGGCATGGCGTCATATTGTAAAGAAAGTCCTCAACATTTAAACAGGTATTTGAAGCAAGTGAAATCCATACGTACTTCTTCGTCATCATCCTCCTCCTCGCTGTTGCTCGGTTCTTCTGGCGCTCTAATGAACCACCACTGAATCTCCAAGTAAACTGATGCGGTTCCACTCTGGAAGGCGCACGCCATTTCAATGTTTTGACCTTCTTTAACTGTTAGATTGGAGGGGATATCCGTAAACTTTCCTGAAAGAGAGTGAAACAGTCAGTCAATTACTGTGCGTCCCTGGTCGTAGGGCTATTGAAATGGAGGCCTTTCCCTCCGCAACTATAGCCTATTTCTAACAAACTTATGATATGAAAACGTAAAAAATGGTGATAGTGTATGGCATGCGTGTGTCTTATTCTTTCAACAAATGGCAGTATAATTAAATTGTAGGTGATCGTAATAGTGAACGAAATCCTCAGAAATGGCGTGGCTCCACTATGCGTCTAAAATGTCACTGCGATAGGTATCACATCATTATAATAAAGGGATGCCTCCTAACATATAAATAGCATTCTCAAACATTGACATATGAAAAAATTAGTGACTAAACATGAACAGATATTTGCCAGATTCACTCTCCAATAACTATAATCCAAATTCATGCGCACAGTGTAATGAAAATAAGACCAGTAACGTTATATAATATAGCCTATAGTGCATATATGTTGAATATATATTTAAGTGTTGACAAATGTTACACTGGTTTAATCCATGAAAACACTCTGAACATCACAATAACTCTCACTGTAGCCTACAGTTTTCCCCTGGAAGACTCACTGCGCTTAAAAAGTATTTGCAAGGGATACAGACTATCTTTACCGAGACAGTGGCAGACGTGCAAATGTATCATATTTCGTTTGATGAGATTCAAAGGTAGACAGAAACCACTGAGGGACAGATCAAGAATCTCACTGGTATGTCAACAGATGAACTGTCAATGGTGCTCTCTGCTTTCCAACCCTGTTTCTGCATATCCGTTACTTTAAATGCATGTCGCGCTCTGTGACTCTACAAAGTTATACAAAGACATTAACTACAATAAATACTAAATCATACCTAGATGCCATTTTATAAGCAATCAACAGTTGCGTTTTGTTCATTTAGGCAACGTTAGGTGAATGCTAGGTAAGCTACCTTTTCTGCATTTATTTTATAGCCAAGCATAATGGATTTTGCATTCGTTACTTGTTTCAATCGTAATAACCATTCTTTCATGTCTGCACTCTGCAGCTTTAATGCTGAAGTTATACGCACTCAAATGTGACCTATAGGTTGTTTTTACCTAGAACAAGCCCGGATAGGTAAGCATTTATATACTTGTTTTATGACGATATGTTTCAATTTACCTTCAAAGGTGAATCCAAATTGGATACATAAACTGGACAGGAAAACAAATCCAATAGAGTCACGAGAGGTCCACATCATTCCAAAGGGATAATGTCACATCAGCCGAGGAAAAAACGATCTTCCAAAACTGCTCAGCAAATTAAACTGTTGCCATGCGGATATGCTTGGATACAAAATGCCGAATATGTAACATGCTGGAACTATAGCAAGGCTTCTGAAGTTCTTTATGTGCGCTGCCACGGGCTTTGCGGATAGAGACTGACGACTGCGCGCTCTGCACAAGGTGTTGTGAAGTATGTAAAAGAATAGCCTCTGTTCCCAGCTCTCGGTACGTGGCTGTTGATGCAACGTCAGTGTCCAGCTCCCCTATTGCGTGCTGATTGCGTGCCTGGTGCTCTAGCGACAAGTAGAGCTAGACTCAACGGATATGTTCGTAAGTCTACACACCTCTTTACACCTCTGTAAACCACGTTGTTCACATTCCTTTCAAATGTAAATAAACGTAAAGATATTAAACATTATAGATTGAAAATTATTATCAAGTACAGCAGCAGGAGAGGCGACTTTTAAACCCAGTAATAATTTTAGCATTTAAGCCCAGATTTGTGTGAGGAGAACAAAATAGCTCCACACTTTTCTCAGCAACCAAAAAATGCCAAATCATTGAAGAGACTGAGAGAGCTGTCACTCAAAGCAACATCATAACAGTATCTGATTCTGAAGTGGTATGCGGCATGAAGCATTTACGTATGGGGTGTGGGTGTGTCCATCTCACGTTTAATAGCTACTGTTTGCAGTCAGAGGAGACTCAAGCAGGCACAGATCAGACCCACTGGTACAGAGGCTATAAAACAATATTTTTGCCATTGAGGGGAGACAGCTCAGACAGGGCTTGGACCAGCAACTCTGCAAGTATCGGTCAAGCATACAAGACCCGGACCTCTTGCCAGAGGCTGTAGTTCTCTTACATCCCAGGATGTGTTTCTGGCCAGCGCGAAACCTCAGCGCAGACAAGTGTACACTTGCAATGCAGATTTGAGAGATAATCCCATTGCTGTCACCAGTGTAGTGAAAGAGGGGGAAAAGTTGGAGTGGAGCTTTCCTTGTCACCACCAGGTCACTGGTTGAAGTCCTGCTCAGCCCATTCTGGCTTTATTGCAATAATAAACTGCAGTATTTTATATGAAATCAGACTTAGGGCTCTATTCGAACCATATCGTGGAAGTTCTGCCTTACAGTGTGATTGAATTTAAAAGGCAACGTTCCCGCATTAGCAGAGACTGCATTCATGTTAGACACCGCATATGTCGGCTCAATTTCAAATGACCTTTACATTTCTATCACACAATCTATTATCCTTCAGCGATACAGATTTAATAGAAACCTAGATCCAGCTATATACTCTATGGTTGCTGTTGTTGATGATCAGCACTCTCTCTAGCAATAGTCAGTGGGGGGCAGGCAACGCTACACAAAGGGGCTCATCCAGCTCTGGCTCCTTGCCAGTATCCATTTTCTCAACCTGAGCATTCTTCACGAGCTCCTTTGAGAGTGCATCCAGAAATAATTAAACACTTTTCTAAGGTGATGATGTTAGCAATAATTAATTACATTCACATCCAACCACGTTCATTAGTGTGCATTCCACAATAATACCTTCTCTCTCTGTCGCTCTCTCTATCTAGCTCTCTCTTCCCAGAAGTCATCATGTTAATGACAGCTGGTCATGCAGAACATGCTGATAGCATGTAGAGGTCTACAAGGCCTTGAGCGCCATACACTGGTAATGCTGGTGGGAGTCAATGACAAAGGGTTGGCTAGGTCACCATCATTATCAAGGGAAACAGACAGTCTGCCCTGAGCACTGTGTCTGCACACAAAGGACACCTCTATCCACCATGAAATATTAATAGGCTCCTTAGACATGGTTTGTCATACTGAAATAGCATGTTCCTACCCAGCAAACCGGGAACATTTCCAGAACATTAGCTAAGATTCCCATGAAGTTCTAGTTAGGTTTTTAATCTAACATTAGGGTGATAACAACCCCAAAACATTAAAAAAATGTTTTTGATAAGAAAACACTAAAAACATTCACAATAATTTGGTGCACAGCATCTGCAACAACCACCACAGAACATTCCCCAAAAGTTCACAGCTAATGTAATAACACAATGTACCAGTAATGTTTTCCCAGCAAACCAAAATTGGTTCTGTGAAAGTTCCCATAACATTCCTTAGGTTGTGGCAAATGTTCTCATAATACAAAATTTTTAAAGAGAATACCTAGTCAGTTGCACAACTTAATGCATTCTACCAAAATAGGTTGGAGTCATTAAAACTTGTTTAACAACCACAAATTTCTTGTTAACAAACTATAGTTTTGGCAAGTTGGTTAGGACATCTACTGTGCATGACACAAGTAATTTTTTCAACAATTGTTTACAGACAGATTATTTCACTTATAATTCACTGCATCACAATTCCAGTGGGTCAGAAGTTTACATACACTAAGTTAACTGTGCCTTTAAACAGCTTGGAAAATTCCAGAAAATGATGTCATGGCTTTAGAAGCTTCTGATAGGCTAATTGACATAATTTGAGTCAATTGGAGGTGTACCTGTGGATGTATTTCAAGGCCTACCTTCAACCTCAGTGCCTCTTTGCTTGACATCATGGGAAAATCAAAAGAAATCTGCCAAGACCTCAGAAAAAAACATTGTAGATCTCCACAAGTCTGGTTCATCCTTGGGAGCAATTTCGAAACGCCTGAAGGTGCCACGTTCATCTGTACAAACAATAGTATGCAACAACAATAGTATGCAAGTATAAACACCATGGGAACACGCAGTCAACATACCACTCAGGAAAGAGACACGTTCTGTCTCCTAGAGATGAACGTACTTTGGTGCGAAAAGTGCAAATCAATCCCAGAATGACAGCAAAGGACCTTGTGAAGATGCTGGAGGAAGCAAGTACAAAAGTATTTATATCCACATTAAAACGAGTTCTATATCGACATAACCTGAAAGTCCGCTCAGCAAGGAAGAAGCCACTGCTCCAAAACCGCCATAAAAAAGCCAGACTACGGTTTGCAACTGCACATGGCGACAAAGATCGCACTTTTTGGAGAAATGTCCTCTGGTCTGATGAAAAAAAAATAGAACTGTTTGGCCATAATGACTATCGTTATGTTTGGAGGAAAAAGGGGGATGCTTGCAAGCCAAAGAACATCATCCCAACCATGAAGCACAGGGGTTGCAGCATCATGTTGAGTGGGTGCTTTGCTGCAGGAGGGACTGGTGCACTTCACAAAATAGATGGTTTCATGAGGGAGAAAAATTATGTGGATATATTGAAGCAACATCTCAAGACATCAGTCAGGAAGTTAAAGCTTGGTTGCAAATGGGTCTTCCAAATGGACAAAGTTGTGGCAAAATGTCTTAAGGACAACAAAGTCAAGGTATTGGAGTGGCCATCACAAGCCCTGACCTCAATCCTATAGACAATTTGTGGGCAAAACTGAAAAGTGTGTGCGAGCAAGAAGGCCTACAAACCTGACTCAATTCCACCAGCTCTGTCAGGAGGAATGGGCCAAAGTTCACCAAACTTATTGTGGGAAGCTTGTGGAAGGCTACCCGAAACGTTTGACCCAAGTTACACTATTTAAAGACAATGCTACCAAATGCTAATTGAGGGAATGTAAACTTCTGACCCACTGGGAATGTGATGAACGAAATAAAAGCTGAAATAAATCATTCCCTCCACTATTATTCTGACAATTCACGTTATTAAAATAAAGTGGTGATCCTAACTGATCTAAAACAGGGCATTTTTACTAGGATCAAATGTCAGGAATTGTGAAAAACTGAGTTTAAATGTATTTGGCTATGGTGTATGTAAACTTCCGACTTCAACTGTACCTGTCGCCAGTCGTACATGAGATTTCAAGTACATTCCCAGAATGCATTTTGTCTGTAATGTAAAGGTTCCCATAATGTTTCATTAGGTTGTGGGAACAGTCTGGTTGGAACATTACAAAAGATACCATATGTACTCAAAACAAAACAAAACTGTCCAGTTGTGTGAAGGATTCTACAATGTTTCTTTTAGGATGCAAAAAACATTCACCTGATGTTAGAGGAATGGTCCCAGGGCCTCCCGAGTGGCTCGGCGGTCTAAGGCACTGCAGGCACATTGCAGTGCTAGAGGCATCACTACAGATCCAAAGAGGAGGCGCACAATTGGCCCAGCGATGTCCTTGTCCTATTGCGATCTAGTGACTCCTTGTGGTGGGCCGGGCGCATGCATACTGACTTTGGTCGCAGCTGTACAGTGTTTTCTCCAACATATTGGTGTGGCTGTCTTCTGCGTTAAGTGAGCAGTGTGTAAAGAAGCAGTGTGGCTTGGTGGGGTCGTGTTTTGGAAGACGCATGGCTATCGACCTTTGCCTCTCCTGAGTCCGTACAGGAGTTGCAGTGATGGGGCAAGGCTGTAGCTACCATTTGGGGAGAGAAAAAAAAGAATGTTCCCAGAACACTTTTTGTCTGTTCTTTAAAGGATCCCAGAATGTTTCAGCCCAAAAACTCTGACGTCCAAAAGTGAACACTGGGACAATATTTCTAAACATCCGGATGTGGAGAATGATGTCAGATGGTCTATGGAACATGAATGTCTATTTTGTGATGTCATTAAAAATGGTATAAAAATGTTACAACGAAACTATTGTAACTTCAAGAGCTTTCACATTGTGTATGTCAGCTTTACATCCTTTATGTTGTGTAGGAAATACCAAGGACGAAGATACGTTTTGTTAATAAGATAGATTGTGGTTTTAGTTTTCTAACAAGATCATAGTTTTGATGATACTTTTTCCATTAAGTAGCCACGCCCCAAATGAGGTCAGAGAGCTTGTCAGCGTTTTGGAACTGCCCTTTTCGACCAGAGTGCTTAAAAGGATATGGGTAAGAATGAACATATCATACCAGAAGACGTGAGACTGTGGTCCACACGTTGAAATTGTTAGAAACTCAGAAACTCTCAACCTCAACACTAGATGAGAAGATAACCTCACCTACTAGACCAGGAAATGTGGAGCATTAGCTACATGTGGGAAATGGTTGAAACAACACAGGGTGAAGAAGATAAACTCACCAGACTATAATCAAACATGAACATGCTGCAGCTGTCTGTGTAAAAGTTCTTCAAACTCTCACTATCCAAGTTCTGAACAAATCTCATTGGAGACCGGACAACTAAGAAGAAGGACATTGTGACCTCTGGTGGACAATCAGACCATGTAAAAGTGGGCCGTGGAAATGCCAACAAAACCCTCTTTCAAGAAGGTTTGGTTTCAACAGAGATAGATGACGAATGAAGGCCTTCAACACATAAATACAGTCATTAATTCTTATTTCAAAACCTGGTGGTGGTTCGTATGCACGGTATATGATTAATGTGAAGACAGTCCTAGAATGTATTCACAATAAATGTAGCTTTTTCTCTCTCTCTCTATTTCCCCACAGCCTTCTCCATCTCTGTGTAATAAGCCATCATATCTTGTCAGTCCACTAGGGACTTTCGTCTCATGTAAGTGTGTATGTGTATTCTGTGTTATTATTTAGTTAGTTAGTAAATAAATAAATAAATACATTTGTGTAGTACTGAATAATCAGCAACGCTGGGGTTCTTGCGGATCCAGAAGGTTACGACTGTTCAGAATGAGACTGATATGAGGTCATGATTAACAAGTGACTGTTATCGATATATAACATATATATTCTAGAGTTTAATTCGGGAGATGATAACTCGTTAAAAAACTTCTACCGAGGTGCCCCAAATTCCTAATGAGTTAATTGTTACATGGTTAATTTAATCGGGTAACAATTAAACATAGTTAGTGGATTAAATAAATAAAAGTAATCAGATTAATGTAAGTCACGACAGAGGGCATGTAATTTCTTTAATGGTTTTCCCTGGCCTACTCCACTCCTTCTTCCGAGCTCCTACTCCCGATAGCTAAATGTGCCTTGCCAAGTTGATAATCACCCTGATAATTGCCTCGAAACTCAACCTAAACTATACTGAAACTAATTTCAAACATATAACAGATGAAATAAATGAAGTATAGTATGGTAGGGAGGAAAGGGGAAGAATGGGTGAATTGATGAGCGAGGGGAAACGAAAGATGCATAATTATGTGATCCCCAATTGTGAATGAAGAATAGCACGGGCCATTCTATTCTATTTATCTATTCTAATTATGATCTCAAAACGGTGTACCCTATATCAGTCCACCGAATCCAAGCAGCATTATTAGTCTACTCTAGGACTACTTGGAGTAGGCTACACAGTGAGAGTGTGCGTAATTTACAATGGCAAGACTCAGACAAATGGATCATGCTACAAGATTGGAATAAAAATGACTCAGATGGCAGGGAAGAAATGGATCATGACATCGCTGATGATTATTATTCTGATTCATGCTGAACAGCTTTCCATGTCTGGGAAAGGATCCATATCGGGCAGCAATTGAACGAGTGTCTGATGAGTGTCTGATAATGTTTTCAGATCAGATGGAATGGCTGTATTAGGTGGAACGAGGAGCTCGCAGATGGCCTGTTGCTGTGTTCTACAACATGCTTGACTTGGCTTCTATCAATGCACATGTGTTGTTGCACGAACAACATCATAAGCCGGAGAGACTTCACCATGAGTCTGGCACAGGCTACATGAGAGACATACTGTATGAGGGCCAAGGTTGCTGCAAAGATTCCACACAAGCGATTGTGCGAGCCAAATTGAGCATAGATCCCAGGGAGGAGAAACTGCAAGGTGAGCAGATGCATTCGGAACAGAATCCATGCCATCCGTTTCAGGTGCAAGAAACTTGTTTGTATGAAGTGTTGTAAACAAGTGAAAGGGACAGTGGTGACTGTTAGGACAAGGGATAACAGCTAAATGAGATCCAACTGTTGCGTATAGATGCACAACTTACTGTAAGCACAAGCGAGGTCACAAATAATGCGTCCAATAACTGACAGTAATATACTATTTTTGACTACTGTCATATCGACACTTATGTTCATTATAATGCCATTATTGCTTTTGTGCTGATTTTCACTATTAACAAGCACTTATGCTTATGCTGATGTTTAGGATTCTGATATTTACATCATTTCTCTGCTGCCTGTGACTGGAACGAATTGCAAAAATCGCTGAAGTTGGAGACTCCCTCACCAACTTCAAACATCTGCTATCTGAGCAGCTAACTGATCGCTGCAGCTGTACATAGTCTATCGGTAAATAGCCCACCCATTTTTACCTACCTCATCCCCATACTGTTTTTATTTATTTACTTTTCTGCTCTTTTGCACACCAATATCTCTACCTGTACATGACCATCTGGTCATTTATCACTCCAGTGTTAATCTGCAAAATTGTAATTATTCGCCTACCTCCTCATGCCTTTTGCACACAATGTATATAGACTCTCTTTTTTTTCTACTGTGTTATTGACTTGTTAATTGTTTACTCCATGTGTTGACTTCTGTGTTGTCTGTTCACACTGCTATGCTTTATCTTGGCCAGGTCGCAGTTGCAAATGAGAACTTGTTCTCAACTAGCCTACCTGGTTAAATAAAGGTGAAATAAATAAAAAAAATTGTGTCTTGCGGTTTGGGTATTTTGCTTTGTAATAGCTTTTTTTGTATTTTATGAAATACAGTATATCTGAAAGTACTGCTAGTGTAAAATAAGCATATTTAGGAAAAGTCAGGGCAGATGGGTTCAAGGTTCTTATTTAAATAAAGTTATTGAAATTACAAAATGGTCAGGTTGACCGTCTTGGCTGTTCTAGTGTTAAAGCTTCCCAGAGCATTTAATTCAGTTATGGAAGTTGTCTGGGGTGTTGTAAGAATATTATTGTGATATTCACATAGGTTGCACAAAACATGCCTACAATATTGCAAAATGTTCCAGTTTCCAAATAAGTCAGTTATGACGTTCATAGCACAGTTGTTTAAGGTTTAACATCATTTTCCATTGATGTTCATGCAATATAAATGATACCTTGTCTTGGAGGTCCTCAGAACATTAAGAACATTTAACTTCTACCTAATATTACCACAACATAGCTCCTTAAATCGTAAGAAAGCTTTTTGGAATACATCCCCATTATGTAATGGCAATTTGCATTTAAGGACTGTATTGTAGGCCCACTACAAGGTGATATAGACCGCTGCGCCACTGCGTCACCACGTGCTGGTGGCATCACTTCAGACATCTTAGTTCGAATCCAGGCTGTATCACAACCGGCTGTGATTGGGAGTCCCATAGGGCTGCGCACAATTGGCCCAGCGTTGTCCGGGTTTGGCTGGTGTAGGCCGTCATTGTAAATAAGAGTTTGATCTTAACTGACTTGCCTTGTTAAAAAATATATATTTCAATTTCTTTAATAGGAAGTTTGAACATGCAGCATTTGAGCATACAAAAACAAATAATATTTTTACACTTCATATGTTGACAACCTGCATATGTGGGGTTTGAACCAGCAATGTTTGGTTCCCAAGCCAGGTATTTTAACCTCAAATTTTAAAGAACGCACCCAATATAATTCCCTCTTTGAGATGCTTCATATGGTCCCGTCTGTCTTATTTTTCATGATCTGAAAAGCAAAAGTGATCCTAAATCAGCGCTCATAGTCTTGGATACCTTGTAAATATGGACACAGAAGTAAGCATCATATAAAGAGGATGGGTGAGGTGACGGTGAATAACTCAGTTACCAGTATTTCCCTGGGTTGGTTATGTCTAAGAAGGCTAAAAAGGAAGCATGGAATTCCTGATTGACCATATTACCATGGCTATATACACAACTGGCCTCCCTGGTGGCGCAGATGATAAAAGACCTGGCTTAAAAAACCTAATGAAGGATTCTGTAAACCTTTAAAGAACAGATGAAATGTGTTCTAGGAACGTTCATGCAACATCAGGTGAATGTTCTCTGCACCCTAAAAGAAACGTAGAATCATCCACACAACTGGACGTCTTTTGTCTTTTGGGAACATATCTTTTGTGATTGTCCCCACAATGTTCTCACCAGACTGTTCCCACAACCTAATGAAACATTCTGGTAACCTTTAAAGAATAGATTACATGTGTTCTAGGAATGTCCTTGCAACATCGAGCAATATGTTTTTTATACAAACATTCTATAACCATCACCACGACGGGACAGTTTTCGATTATGGGAACATGCACTGCGACCTAACAAATGTTCTGGGAACATACGAAGAACCAATTTGGGTTGCTAGGTAGTCTCAATTGAATACTTTTTAATTTTTTCCTAAGAGACGACATTAAGGAAAGATATAATCTGTTTTTCCCTATATATCATTACCTAGGAGGTTGTGTCAAGAGCAACGCCAAGAAGAAATCATTTTATTTGGAAAGAAATCCTCATTAGGGGGCCCTGTAAAATTAGTATGAGTAAATAGAGGAAGAGTTCACTGGCATCCTGTATACGGCATGGCCGTATAGGATGCATTTCCAAATGCTAAGAGACAACTGAATGGCTAATGCTACCTCTGGCAAATACATTAGGGTATGTCAATAGAATACAACTAAAGACGGTGTTCCACTCTGTAGTTCAACATTTCAGACGTGATTAGAGAGACCCTGATGATCTTTCTTTCTCTGCATTGTTTAATGTGCTTTTTCTGTGCTAACAGTTAGTGTTAGTACAGGAGAGTAGGCCTAACTACACTACCATCATCCCAATGGTAACAGAACCTGTAAAACACAATGCATGCACATCATTCACAACACAAGAGAGTGCAAGAGGATCATTGGTTGTTTTGTATTATCCCTGAAGAGGTCCAGTTGTAAATTATATGAAAGAGCAGCCCCTGATATCATTAAAACATGATGTGATGAGTAAATGGGCGCCATAAAGTTAAGGGATGCCTTTATGCGTTGTTTTACTCACTTGTGGCTTGAGTGATGCAGTAATTAATGTCAAAATGGAAATGATTGCATAAATGGCTAATTAATGGTAATTACCTGATTTACAATAGGGATTAGCCCACCATGTTGTGGCTAGAGGAGAAAAATAGATTTGCACACAGATAAATGCAGTGATGAAAACCCTAGGCGCGGGCCGTGTGATTAAAACTGAATTAAATAGACTTTTTGGAAAATAGAATGCCTGATAAGACATAATTAAATCAAATGTCTCCTCTTAAATCAACATAATTAGCTTAAATTAAGCTAACTTAGTATTGCTTGCTTTGTGACTGAGGGGGCGGCTATGTAGAGGCCATGACATTGTGACTCTTTATATGAACAAGAATTGCCATTTCACCTGTGTCATTAACCCAGCTTACCGCAAGGACAGAGCTGCTATTTTGAGGCCGAGTGACTTGTATTTTGAGGTCCAGTGTTTTGCAAACAGTGTTCTCTGTAGTGATGGGGAAACTGATTAGAGGGATCACAATGGGTAATATTGTCACACTATCCACCAGCTTACCAAACTGAATAGACCTCCATGATGCTGTATCGCCATACATACAGTGTCACGTTGTATAAGGATAGGAGACAGGCGCACGAATACAAAATAGTTTTAAAAAATTTGCCTACCCAAAATAGAGTACGTCATTGAACATGACAGGGACAAAGCCCAAAACAAACACATAATACAGTATATAACAACGGGATGCAACCCAAACAAAGAGCGAGGCATAAACCTCTAATAATTACACGGGACGGGACCTGTACTACATACACAGTAACATGAAAGCAAATAGACTAGAGCACAGGTACAAGACCACCTGACATGGAACAATAACCGACAAGGACAAAGGGGAACAGAGGGCACATATATACACATACACATAGTAATCAGGGGGAATAGGAACCAGGTGTGCTTAATGAGACAAGACAGTCCGGGGTTGGTGGTAATGAATCCAGGTCACTGACTCCTAGAAGGCCGGTGACATAGACTTCCGGAGCTGGTGAACCGAATGAGCAGCAGTACTGGGGGGATCCAGACTTCCAGAGCTGGTGAACCCAATGAGCAGCAGTACTGGGGGGATCCAGACTTCCAGAGCTGGTGAACCCAATGAGCAGCAGTACTGGGGGGATCCAGACTTCCAGAGCTGGTGAACCCAATGAGCAGCAGTACTGGGGGGATCCAGACTTCTGGAGCTGGTGAACCGAATGAGCAGCAGTACTGGGGGGATCCAGACTTCCAGAGCTGGTGAACCCAATGAGCAGCAGTACTGGGGGGATCCAGACTTCTGGAGCTGGTGAACCGAATGAGCAGCAGTACTGGGGGGATCCAGACTTCTGGAGCTGGTGAACCCAATGAGCAGCAGTACTGGTGGGATCCAGACTTCCAGAGCTGGTGAACCGAATGAGCAGCAGTACTGGTGGGATCCAGACTTCCGGAGCTGGTGAACCGAATGAGCAGCAGTACCGGGCGGATCCAGACTTCCAGAGCTGGTGAACCGAATGAGCAGCAGTACCGGGGGGATCCAGACTTCCGGAGCTGGTGAACCGAATGAGCAGCAGTACTGGGGGGATCCAGACTTCCGGAGCTGGTGAACCGAATGAGCAGCAGTACTGGGGGGATCCAGACTTCCGGAGCTGGTTAACCGAATGAGCAGCAGTACTGGGGGGATCCAGACTTCCGGAGCTGGTGACCCGAATGAGCAGCAGTACTGGGGGGATCCAGACTTCCGGAGCTGGTGAACCGAATGAGCAGCAGTACTGGGGGGATCCAGACTTCCAGAGCTGGTGAACCCAATGAGCAGCAGTACTGGGGGGATCCAGACTTCCAGAGCTGGTGAACCGAATGAGCAGCAGTACCGGGGGGATCCGTGACATACAGACCATAATGATGCTGTTGTACAGTAAGATCTTCTCTTTCAAAGTGACATGCATAGTAACTGAAGTGACTGTGCTCATATGGACACTGAATAAAAAATGTATTTGCACCTTAAGAGTCAGCGATCAGGTAGTCAGCAATCAGCGAGTATAACTGTTTATGACTTTGGTGATGTCATCATTATGACAGTGAAGGCTGTGATTGATAATATGAATTACAGGTTATTACAAATGATGTCTGTGAAAGCTCTACTTGTATTCCTCATATGTTTACAGATATCTAATTCCTGGCTCCAGATTCGCTCCCCGGCTCCTATCTGATTATTATGCTGTGGCTGATAATTACCCCTGGTGAGACACTCGTAAAGCCCAACCATTTGTCACAGCTTCAAACATGGCAGATTAAGGCTTTGCTTTACGTTTGAATTCCGGCACGTCTAAAAGCAAAATGCCTGGCAAGGTAACACAATAATATGCAGATGCGGGACTAAAGTGTGGATTTGAAAAACTTGTCTCTGGTCTGAAAGGAAATGTAGATAAGCATAGGAAACAGACTTGAAAGTCCACATCAGTGGGAAAAAAAATATATATATATTCATCTCAAATGGGAGAGTTCTGCACTTCGGGATCGTCGGTCTCCACCTCGCCACTTGCCTCCCTCCTTTGGCTGTCCTGAGGCAGAGCCTGAACCCATGGAGGTGGGGGCCACGCACCTCTTCGGGGGTCCACTAGAGCCAAGGGGCGGCCCGTCCTTCCGTCTCCCAGGGTAGGCGTGAGTATTCCATCACTTTCCACCAAAACCTTTCTGGTTTCAATTTCGCTGGCTGTCCATCCTCTGTTGTCTCTACAGCTCTAGTGGACTCCAGTGCCACTGGGAACTTCATCGACCAGGCCCTCGCCTCCTCCGTAAACATAACTTCATACCCGCTCTCCTCTCCTTTTCCTGTCCAATCTCTGGATGTGCGACTGTTGGGATCCGGCACAATTACTCACGTCACAGCACCACTTACCCTCACTGTGGTACCCAAGCACCAGGAAAGCCTTCCCTTCTTCATCACCGCATCCATACACAAAGTCAAATGGCTACCTAGACCCCTCTTTTACGCTGCTGCTACGCTCTGTTTTTAATCTATGGATTGTCACTTCAATTCCACCTACATGTACATATTAACTCAATTACCTCGACTAACCTGTGCCCCCGCACATTGACTCTGTGCCGGTACCCCTTGTATATAGCCTTGCTTGTTATTTTACTGCTGCCGTTGAATTATTTGTTACTTTTATTTTATTTATTTTTTATTTAACACTGATTTAATTTTTTTCTTAACTCCTTAAAGCATTGTTGGTTAAGGGCTTGTAAGTAAGCATTTTACTGTAAGGTCTACACCTGTTGTATTCTGCGCATGTGACAAATACAATTTGATTTGATGTCCTGCACCCTGTGGTTCCACGTTGGTGGAGGGTCTTGTGAGTGTCCACAAGCCCATCAATCGGGCCTCCCGTATCATTTGCCCCGTGATTTGGGACGTAGATGTGGACATCCGCCAGGCTATGGCGATAGAACCGCTCCTGCCATCTGCCCTCCGGAGCGCATCTATAGCCCCAAGGTGATCAGAGATAAATTGCTGACCTGGGGGCACACATCCCTCGTGGCTGGATACCCAGGTATCACCCGCACCACTCAATCCCTTTCTGAGAAATACTGGTGGTTCACTTTGGCGCAGGATGTAGCACACTATGTCAACTCATGTTCAGTATGTACTCAATTGAAATCAGGCACACACACACACACACGCACGCACAATCACACGCACACACACACGACACAAACACAAATTCAAACGGCTGACACCACCCGACAGAATGGAGTTACAGTTATGTAATTGGAAATCAGGGTTTCACTCTCGAATATAGCAATTGATATGTCACTGGTAATACATATCAATACAGGTGCAGGCCAAATCTTTCATCCTTGACCACAAAGCAGACTTGTTTAATAATCAATTTTGTAATATCCATTGGCCAGAACCTGATCTGTATATCAAAAGACTAGACCAGTACAAGCATTGCAGCATTAAATACACTGTGTGAATCCCACTAGGCCATGCAGCCTTAACAGCCTTAGCTGAGATATAGTATTTTTATTGCACTTCAGTTGCAACTGCCTGAGCCCCTCCACCATCTCTGATCTGCTCTTGTTGTCATGCATTATGCACTGTTCCAGAACATATATTTATTTATTATTTGTCTTTCAAGATCAAAATGAATGCCAAACAAAGTCCCCATATAAATATTGCATCAGGACCACTCCGGATTTCGATGTGAAGTGTTTCACAAGAGGTGTGTCTTAATAGAGAATATCATGTAAATGCTGCTTTTTTTTTCCCGTCAAGTGAAGCTCAAATGGAAGCAGAGTGTTGTTTTTAAATTCATAATGCAATAAGAGTCTCCATCTGTCTACATAGGCTACATATTCTGTATGATGATAGCTATTTCAGTTTTTTGACATATAGCATTAATTAGTGAAAGGAAATGTGTCATTATTATTCTCCCTAGGGTTTTTACCGTGTGGTTTACTAATGCATGCTCATAGAGAGGGAATTAAGTACAGAATCTACACCATGAAACATACAGTAATAAGCCATCTTCCTAGCAACATAAATGACCGAGGTTTAATACAAATAAAAATACAATTACATCTTTGTGAAAGTAAAGTGTATTTTCATCAGAAAATAAAAGATCCTTCTATCTTTTGTTGAAGTTCAAGTAAGTTATTAACATGGGAGAAAACAATCGAACTCTGAATACCATGTCCATGTTAAGTGAAATTATCTTGAGTAAACTTATCTACAAGTCAACTTCCATGTCCAAGTTAAATCAATTTATCGCTGAATATGTAGGGAATGGATGATCTTTAGTATCTTTCAGTTACTGCTCTGAAAGGCCTGAGGACCATCTTGTCGTTGGCTGAAATGAAATGTTTGTTTCCTAAAGTCCCCTATGCAAGTGTACCCACATGTTCTTCCCTTCATCAAAAATAAAACGGACAACACACTCAAAGATGATCAAGGAAATTGCGTTCCCTGTACAGCACTGACATGCAGTCAGAGTAGGTAGGGTAGGCAGTGCTTAACCTGTGATTAAAACTTCTTTTTTTTTAATTAAAAAACTGTTGTGAAAAGCTAAATAAAAAGTACAATTATATTTAAAAAATATTATTGTTTTTGTTATATTGTGTTTTTATCAATGATTCTAGTGGTTTTTAGGCAAAAAATCTCTACATTTGCAAAAACTGCAACAAAACCTCGGGAACGGTGCCAGGGTATGCATGCCTTACTACACATCCATCAATTCAAATCCACTCAAATCAATGACATGGACAGCTGTTCCTGACTCCAGTCACTGTTGATGAACAGGGTCAGCATAGGCCCACATCACTGTTGTACAGTCATTAGTCCTTCAAGTTGAGTGTTGTATTATTTCATGAAACCAAAGCTCTGGAAAAGAAATTGGATTCTATTTGATTTGAAACGCACATGGTGAACTCCACATGACAGTTAAGGGGATTGAACCTGTGTTTGAGTAGCGACAAATTGGATGAGTTGTATTCGTTTGCCTCATTGATAGATAACTGGAGTGATTATCTGATTCATTGAACTACAATACCATTCCTTCATGACTGAACGACGAGTCAATACAGATGGGGGGGAAAAAAGATGCAAATTATAATCCAAATCCATGTGTATCTACTTGAGAAGGTACTGGCATTGTGTAAAGCAAGGGGAGGCAGCCACCATATTCAGGTGAGTGACGATTTCTGTCAAAGTGGATGGTCGGGGGGGTGGATGGTCGGGGGGGTGGAACATAATTATAATTTGTACCCTACAAATTGACCACAAAAAGAGATCTTATTTGAAAAAGACAATCATTTCATACCTTGATTACATTGAGACACCATCACGTCTCTTTTTTTATTCATGGGAATATTTGGGAACAGATTTCCTTTTTTTTAGCAGAATTCCTGGTGATTTTACAGTCTTTTTAGACCAATAATAAATATCCGTTAAAAAAAAAGTTTAAAAAATGTTGCTGACCCCTACTGTACTGTATTACTGCACTCCTCCGATCACACCTCACCCGCCTAAAAATGAGTCTGCTTTGTTTCAATCAAATGTTATTTGTCAAACACATTGCAGACAACAGGTGCAGACTAACAGTGAAATGCTTACTTAGAAATAGTGACACAAGGAATACATACAGAGTGAATAATGAATAAGGATACCAAGTAAAAATAACATGGCTACATACACATTCAGACCCCTTTACTTTTTCCACATTTTGTTACGTTACAGATTTATTCTAAAATGTATTAAATTGTTGTTGTTTTTCTCATCCATCTATACACAATACCCCAAAATCACAAAGCAAAAACAGTTTTATTTGTTTTTTTGTTAATGTATATTAAAAAAACGGGAAATATCACATTTACATAAGTATTCGGACCCTTTGCTCAGTACTTTGTTGAAGCACCTTTAGCAGAGAACACAGCCTCAAGTCTTCTTGGGTATGACGCTACAAACGTGGCACACCTGTATTTGGGGAGATTCTCCCATTCTTCTCTGCAGATCCTCTCAAGCACTGTCAGGTTGGATGGAGAGTGTTGCTGCAAAGCTATTTTCAGGTCTCTCCAGAGATGTTCAAGTCCAGGCTCTGGCTGGGCCACTAAAGGACATTCAGAGACGTGTCCCAAAGCCACTCCTACATTGTCTTTGCTATGTGCTTAGGGTCATTGTCCTGTTGAAAGTGAACCTTCGTCCCAGTCTGAGGTCGTGAGTGCACTTGAGCAGGTTTTCATCAAGGATCTCTCTGTACTTTCCTTCATCCATCTTTCCCTCGATCCGGACTAGTCTCCCAGTCCCTGCTACTGATAAGCAACCTCACATCATGATGCTGCCACCACCATGCTTCACCGTAGGAATGGTATTGGCCAGGTGATGACCGGTGCCTTGTTTCCTCCAGACGTGACGCCTGACATTCAGGCCAGAGTTCAATCTTGGTTTCATCAGAACAGAGAATCTTGCTTCTCATAGTCTGAGAGTCCTTTAGGTGCCTTTTGGCAAACTGCAAAAGGCTGTCGTGCCTTTTACTGAGGAGTGGCTTCTGTCTGGCCACTCTACCATAAAGGCCTGACTGGTGGAGTGCTGCAAAGACGGTTGTCCTTCTGGAAGGTTCTCCCATCTCCACAGAGGAACTCTAAAGCTCTGTCAGAGTGACCATTGGGTTCTTGGTCACCTCCCTGACCAAGGCACTTCTTCCCCGATTGCTCAGTTTGGCCGGGCGGCCAGCTCTAGGAAGAGTCTTGGTGATTCCAAATTTCTTCCATTTAAGAATGATGGAGGCCACTGTGTTCTTGGGAACCTTCAATGCTGCAGACATTTTTTGGTACCCTTCCCCAGATCTGTGCTTCGACACAATCCTGTCTCGGGGGTCTACGAACAATTCCTTCAACCTCTTGGCTTGGTTTTTGCTCTGACAGGCATTGTCAACTGTGGGAACTTATCTAGACAGGTGTGTACCTTTCCAAATCATATCCAATCAATAAAATTTACCACAGGTGGAGTCCAATCAAGTGGTAGAAACATCTCAAGGATGATCAATGGAAACAGGATGCACCTGAGCTCAATGTCGAGTCTCATAGAAAAGGGTCTGAATATTTGCACCAATTTATTTTTACTGTTTTTTCTTTGTCTTTAGTGGGTATTGTGTGTAGATGGGCGAGAACAAAAATCTATTTCATATTTTTTTTAAATTTAGGCTGTAACACAATAACATGTGGAATAAGTAAAAACATAATGTAAACTTTCACTGCTATGCGGATGACACACAGCTGTACATTTCAATGAAACATGGTGAAGCCCCAAAATTGCCCTCGCTAGAAGCATGTGTTTCAGACATAAGGAAGTGGATGGCTGCAAACTTTCTACTATTAAACTCGGACAAAACAGAGATGCTTGTTCTAGGTCCCAAGAAACAAAGAGATCTTCTGTTGAATCTGACAATTAATCTTAATGGTTGTACAGTCGTCTCAAATAAAACTGTGAAGGACCTCGGCGTTACTCTGGACCCTGATCTCTCTTTTGAAGAACATATCATTTCGAGGACAGCTTTTTTCCATCTACGTAACATTGCAAAAATCAGAAACTTTCTGTCCAAAAATGATGCAGAAAAATTAATCCATGCTTTTGTCACTTCTAGGTTAGACTACTGCAATGCTCTATTTTCTGGCTACCCGGATAAAGCACTAAATAAACTTCAGTTAGTGCTAAATACTGGCTGCTAGAATCCTGACTAGAACCAAAAAATGTGATCTTATTACTCCAGTGCTAGCCTCTCTACACTGGCTTCCTGTCAAAGCAAGGGCTGATTTCAAGGTTTTACTGCTAACCTACAAAGCATTACATGGGCTTGCTCCTACCTATCTCTCTGATTTGGTCCTGCCGTACATACCTACACGTACGCTACGGTCACAAGACGCAGGCCTCCTAATTGTCCCTAGAATTTCTAAGCAAACAGCTGGAGGCAGTGCTTTCTCCTATAGAGCTCAATTTTTATGGAACGGTCTGCCTACCCATGTCAGAGACGCAAACTCGGTCTCAACCTTTAAGTCTTTACTGAAGACTCATCTCTTCAGTGGGTCATATGATTGAGTGTAGTCTGGCCCAGGAGTGGGAAGGTGAACGGAAAGGCTCTGGAGCAACGAACCGCCCTTGCTGTCTCTGCCTGGCCGGTTCCCCTCTTTCCACTGGGATTCTCTGCCTCTATCCCTATTACAGGGGCTGAGTCACTGGCTTGCTGGGGCTCTCTCATGCCGTCCCTGGAGGGGGTGCGTCACCTGAGTAGGTTGATTCACTGTTGTGGTCATCCTGTCTGGGTTGGCGCCCCCCCCTTGGGTTGTGCCGTGGCGGAGATCTTTGTGGGCTATACTCAGCCTTGTCTCAGGATGGTAAGTTGGTGGTTGAAGATATCCCTCTAGTGGTGTGGGGGCTGTGCTTTGGCAAAGTGGGTGGGGTTATATCCTTCCTGTTTGGCCCTGTCCGGGGGTGTCCTCGGATGGGTCCACAGTGTCTCCTGACCCCTCCTGTCTCAGCCTCCAGTATTTATGCTGCAGTAGTTTATGTGTCGGGGGGGCTGGGGTCAGTTTGTTATATCTGGAGTACTTCTCCTGTCCTATTCGGTGTCCTGTGTGAATCTAAGTGTGCGTTCTCTAATTCTCTCCTTCTCTCTTTCTTTCTCTCTCTCGGAGGACCTGAGCCCTAGGACCATGCCCCAGGACTACCTGACATGATGACTCCTTGCTGTCCCCAGTCCACCTGGCCATGCTGCTGTTCCAGTTTCAACTGACCTGAGCCCTAGGACCATGCCCCAGGACTACCTGACATGATGACTCCTTGCTGTCCCCAGTCCACCTGGCCATGCTACTGCTCCAGTTTCAACTTCCACCTGACTGTGCTGCTGCTCCAGTTTCAACTGTTCTGCCTTATTATTATTCGACCATGCTGGTCATTTATGAACATTTGAACATCTTGGCCATGTTCTGTTATAATCTCCACCCGGCACAGCCAGAAGAGGACTGGCCACCCCACATAGCCTGGTTCCTCTCTAGGTTTCTTCCTAGGTTTTGGCCTTTCTAGGGAGTTTTTCCTAGCCACCGTGCTTCTACACCTGCATTGCTTGCTGTTTGGGGTTTTAGGCTGGGTTTCTGTACAGCACTTTGAGATATCAGCTGATGTACGAAGGGCTATATAAATAAATTTGATTTGATTTGATTTGACTACTTTCAGAAGGCACTGTATGTATTATACCTATACAGTACCAGTCAAAAGTTTGAACACACCTACTCATTCAAGGGTTTTTCATAATTTTTAGCATTTCCTACATTGTAGAATAATGGTGAAGACATAAAAACTATGAAAGAACACATATGGAATCATGTAGTAACCAAAAAAGTGTTAAACAAATCTAAATATATTTTAGATTATTCAAAGTAGCCACCCTTTGCACACTCTTCTCTAAACCAGCTTCATGAGGAATGCCTCCCACACCATCAAACCTCCTCCTACATGCTTCATGGTGGGAACCACACATTCAGAGATCATCTGTTAACCTACTCTGAGTCTCACAAAGACACGGCGGTTGGAACCAAACACATCAAATTTGGACTCGTAAGACCAAAGGTAGGTTTTCCAGTTTTCCAGTTTTCCGGTTTAATGTCCATTGCTCGTGTTTCTTGACCCAAGCAAGTCTCCTCTTCTTATTGTTGTCTTTCAGTAGTGGTTTCTTTGCAGCAATTCTACCATGAAGGCTTGATTCACACAGTCTACTCTGAATAGTTGATGTTGAGATGTGTCTGTTACTTGAAATATGTGAAGCATTTATTTGGGTTGCAATTTCTGAGGCTGATAACTCTAATGAACTTATCCTCTGCAGCAGAGGTAACTCTGTGTCTTCCTTTCCTGTGGCGATCCTCATGAGGGGCAGTTTCATCATAGCACTTGATTATTTTTAAGACTGCACTTGAAATGTTCCATATTGACTGACCTTCATGTCTTAAAGCATAATTTCAAAATCTGAGACGACAGGGTGATTAACAAAAGGCTAAGCTGTGTTTCGCTATATTTCGCTTGTGATTTCATGAACATTAATATTTTCTAGTAAGATTATTTGACCGTTGCGCTATGCTAATTAGTGTAGTTGCTGACAATTCTCCCGGATCCGGGATGGGTAGTTCCCAGAAGTTAAAAAGTAAAGAAATTCCACAAATTGACTTTAAACAAGGCACACCTGTTAATTGAAATGCATTCCAGGTGACTACCTCATGAATCTGGTTGAGGGAATGCCAAGAGTGTGCAGAGGTAAAGACTGGCTACTTTGAAAAATCTCAAATATTTAAAAATATCGATTTGTTTAACACTTTTTTGGTTACTACATGTTTCATATGTTATTTTATAGTTTTGATGTCTTCACTATTATTCTACAATGTAGAAAAGAGTAAAATTGAAGAAAAACCCTTGAATGAGTGGATGTGTCCAAACTTTTGACTGGGCTTTGAGCCGGTTCGTGACAATCACCACTTTATTTTAAGAATGTGAAATGTCACAATAAGAGTAGAGATTGATTTATTTGAGCTTTTATTTCTTTCATCACATTCCTAGTGGGTCAGAAGTTTACATACACTCGATTAGTATTTGGTAGCATTGCCTTTAAATAGTACTTGGCACCACACGTCCCGCTAGGGCACCTCCCCCCACTGCTCAACTGACACAGTAGCACACAGAACGCCAAAAATATTCTTAGAAATATTTAACCTCCACACATTAACAAGTCCAATAGCTCAAATGAAAGATAAACACCTTGTTCATCTAGCCACCAAGTCAGATTTCTAAAATGTTTTACGGCGAAAACATAGCACATATTTATGTCAAACCACCACCAAAGATAGGCTAATTTACATAGCCATTTTGTAGAACAATAGATGCAATCACAAAAGCAGGATTAAAAGTAAAATAATTCACTAACCTTTTGAAAATCTTCATCAGATGACAGGAATAGGACATGTTATACAGTACATTTATGTTTTTTTCAATAATATGCTAATTATATCCATAAATCACGGTTTACAAGGTCATGGCTAAAAAATGCTACAACAATGCCTGGAAAAATTATGGTAACTCTGCCAGATAACAGAAATACACATCATAAACGTTGACTAAATATACATGTTCTACATATACTTAGAAAGATACACTTCTTCTTAATAAAACAGCTGTGTTACATTTATTTTTAACTTTACAGATTTCGTTCACTAGGCTATAATGTGAGTCGGCGCTCAGGAATTAGCATTTTGGCTCCTCCACAGAAACCCAAATTTAACACATAAATGTTCCCTTACCTTTGCTGTTCTTCCATCAGAAGACCTGGAAGGGTTTATACTTACCAAAAACAGCTTTAGTTTTGAAGTCTGTGTCTTTCGGTTATCAAACACGACATATTTCGGTTGAAATGCAGCCAAAAAGTAAAGTTAGTTCGCACCAAAACGTCGAAATTACATATTATATGTCGACTAAACTTGTCAAACTTGGTTCAGAACACAGTGTTAGCATGCTATATAGCTTCACCGCAATTCTCAGGACAAAGAGAAACACACGCATCGTTTAATCAATCTTGGAAGAAAGACAGAATGCGCGTCAGAGTAACCTGTTTTCTCGCGCGACCGAAAGGTTTCGGCCCGTCATTAATCTCGTGAGCGCGATTCACGGACACCGCGCTGAAGGCATAGGAACTGTTCCCAGGACTGTAGGTGCTTGGGAAGGGTGGGGGCGATGACGTCAAAGTTGGGCCAACTTTTTGGATGACAAGAGAGAGTTTGGGAGAATGAGTGCCCTGAGAGTTCTGCTTTACTTACAGACATAATTTAAACGGTTTTAGAAGCTTTAGAGTGTTTTCTATTCAATAATATTTATTATATGCATATATTAGCAATTTTTTACAGATTTTTTTTCTGTTTACTATGGGCACGCATTTCACCAACGGGGGCAGTATTCTGCCCTAGCCTTAACTTAACTTGGGTCAAACGTTTCGAGTAGCCTTCCACAAGGTTCCCACAATAAGTTTGGTGAATTTTGGCCCATTCCGCCTGTTCTGACAGAACTGGTGTAACTGAGTTAGGTTTGTAGGCCTCCTTGCATGCACATGCTTTTTCAGTTCTACCCACAAATTGTCTATATGTTTGAGGTCAGGGCTTTGTGATGGCCACCCCAGTACCTAGCCTTTGCTGTCCTTAAGCCATTTTGCCACAACTTTGGAAATATGATTGGGGTCATTTTCCATTTGGAAGACCCATTTGCGACCAAGCTTTAACTTCCTGACTGTTGTCTTGAGATGTTTCTTCAATATATCCACAAAATTCTTGCCTCACGATGCCATCTATTTTGTGAAGTGCACCAGTCCCTCCTGCAGCAAGCACCCCCACAACATGATGCTGCCACCTCCGTGCTTCACAGTTGGGATGGTGTTCTTCGGGCTTGCAAACCTCCCCCTTTTTCCTCCAAACATAACGATGGTCATTATGGCCAAACAGTTCTATTTTTGTTTCATCAGACCAGAGGACATTTCTCCAAAAAGTATGATCTTTGTCCCCATGTGCAGTTGCAAACCATAGTCGTGCTTTTTTACGGCGGTTTTGGAGCAGTGGCGTCTTCCTTGCTAAGCGGACTTTCAGGTTGTCAATATAGGACTTGTTTTACTGTAGATATAAATACTTTTGTATGTGTTTCCTCCAGCATCTTCACAATAACTTTACTGTTCTGGGATTGATTTGCACTTTTCGCACCAAAGTACGTTCATCTCTAGGAGACAGAAGGCGTCTCCTTCCTGAGTGGTATGACAGCTGTGTGGTCTCACAGTGTTTATACTTGCGTACTATTATTTGTACAGATGAACGTGGTACCTTCAGGCATTTGGAAATTACTCCCAAGGATAACCAGACTTGTGGAAGTCTACAATATTTTTTTCAATGGTCTTGGCGAGTTTATTTGGATTTTCCCACGATGTCAAGCAAAGAGGCACTGAGTTTGAAGGTTGGCCTTGAAATACATCCACAGATACACCTCCAATTGACTCTCATGATGTCAATTAGCCTATCAGAAGCTTCTAAAGCCATGACATAATTTTCTGGAATTTTCCAAGCTGTTTAAAGGCGCAGTCAACCTAGTTAACTTCTGACCCACTGGAATTGTGATACAGTGAATTATAAGTTAAATAATTTGTTGGAAAAATGACTTGTGTCATGCACAAAGTAGATGTCCTAACCGCCTTGCCAAAACAATAGTTTGTTAACAAGACATTTGTGGAGTGGTTGAAAAACAAGTTTTAATGACTCCAAACTTAGTGTGTGTAAACATCCGACTTCAACTGTATGTGTGTGTGTTGGAGTGTTAGTGTAAGTATGTGTGAGTGTGTGGAAGTGCAAGAGAGTTAGTGCAAAAAGGTGTCAATGCAGGATGTCAATGTAGCCATTTTGCAATCTTGTTTAAAAGTCTTATGGCTTGATGGTTGTCATGACTGTCCTGGTGTGATCCAAATGAGCAGATCAGGTTTGCAATGTATAAACATCCACCAGACCCCCTCCCACCCGCAGAGTGGAGGAGGGAACTGGTGTGGGGTTTTTTGACACCTCACGCCCTGTCGTAAATTTAAGGTAGAAGGAGATTCTCTCCCTCCCTCTTAAAATCCACCAAGGAATGTTCTTTGTTAACAGACTTTTTACCGCACAAAGTCTAACAGTTTCTAAAGTGAATCCTGCAACAATATTTCTGACATAGAACATGGGGAATGGTCAGAGATGATCTATAGAAAACTGATGTCATTTTGGTTTTTATTTTGTGATGCCATTAAAAAGGTTATGAAGGAAATACTGTAACTTGAAAAGTATTTACACTACAGGTATGAGATAGGAATGTGATTTTAGGAGCTATAAGAGAATCTATCTCATATAAACTGTACATAATAAGTAGCCAGGCACCGAGTGAGGTCAGAGAGTGTGTCAGACTGACTGAACTGACCCTTTGGCCAGAGTGTATAAAAGGATTGGTAATGGAGATTAACATTAACATGTTTGAAATGGTTGGAACTTTGAACCTCAACACAAGGTGAAAAGAATACCTCACCTCCCAGATGAGACCAGAAAGACGGTGAGCTGCAGCTCATGTCCAAAGTGGTCCGAATCCTGAATACCAACACGAGGGGGAAAACAAACTCTCCTCTCAAACAAATCCCTGGAACAGCTAATTAGCTGTCTTGAGTCAAATATCTAGAAAAGCTCATCTAATTGAGACTATCCTACTATGCTCATCACCAATGGGAACCATCGACACAGCTGGCTAGCTATCATCTAGATTGAACAACAGTAGAAGACTGGAAAGGGGAGACGCCTTTTGGACAATCAGAGCCATACAAGCTTGCCGCTGAAAGGCCAACAACCTTCCTAAGGAGGGCTGGTTCCGATAGAGATAAATGACAGACAAAGATATTCACACGTAAATACATTCATGATTTCTTACTCCAAACAGGCGGTGGTTTGTATGCAAACTATATGATTACTGTGAGAATAGTTCTGAAATGTATCACCGATAAGTGTATTTTTCTCTCTCTCTCTCTCTCTCTCCATGTCGTTGTGTAAAAAGCCAACATATTGTTAAAGTCCGCTAGGGACCTTTGTCTCATGTATTAAGTGTGTATGTTTATTATTTGTTATGATTTAGTTAGCTTGTAAATAAATAATTACACCAATATGTGTAGTACTGAATCATGAGTAAGGCTGGGGGTTTTGCAGATCCAAGAAGGTTTTGACTGTTCAGAATGATGATATGATACGAGGTAATGATTAATAAGATACAGTGCCTTGCGAAAGTATTCGGCCCCCTTGAACTTTGCGACCTTTTGCCACATTTCAGGCTTCAAACATAAAGATATAAAACTGTATTTTTTGTGAAGAATCAACAACAAGTGGGACACAATCATGAAGTGGAACGACATTTATTGGATATTTCAAACTTTTTTAACAAATCAAAAACTGAAAAATTGGGCGTGCAAAATTATTCCGCCCCCTTAAGTTAATACTTTGTAGCGCCACCTTTTGCTGCGATTACAGCTGTAAGTCGCTTGGGGTATGTCTCTATCAGTTTTGCACATCGAGAGACTGAAATTTTTTCCCATTCCTCCTTGCAAAACAGCTTGAGCTCAGTGAGGTTGGATGGAGAGCATTTGTGAACAGCAGTTTTCAGTTCTTTCCACAGATTCTCGGTTGGATTCAGGTCTGGACTTTGACTTGGCCATTCTAACACCTGGATATGTTTATTTTTGAACCAAATCTCTGTCCCAGTCTCAGGTCTTTTGCAGACTCCATCAGGTTTTCTTCCAGAATGGTCCTGTTTTTGGCTCCATCCATCTTCCTATCAATTTTAACCATCTTCCCTGTCCCTGCTGAAGAAAAGCAGGCCCAAACCATGATGCTGCCACCACCATGTTTGACAGTGGGGATGGTGTGTTCAGGGTGATGAGCTGTGTTGCTTTTACGCCAAACATAACGTTTTGCATTGTTGCCAAATGTTCAATTTTGGTTTAATCTGACCAGAGCACCTTCTTCCACATGTTTGGTATGTCTCCCAGGTGGCTTGTGGCAAACTTTAAACAACACTTTTTATGGATATCTTTAAGAAATGGCTTTCTTCTTGCCACTCTTCCATAAAGGACAAATTTGTGCAATATACGACTGATTGTTGTCCTATGGACAGAGTCTCCCACCTCAGCTGTAGATCTCTGCAGTTCATCCAGAGTGATCATGGGCCTCTTGGCTGCATCTCTGATCAGTCTTCTCCTTGTATGAGCTGAAAGTTTAGAGGGACGGCCAGGTCTTGGTAGATTTGCAGTGGTCTGATTCCATTTCAATATTAAAGTGCTCCTTGGGGTGTTTAAAGCTTGGGAAATCTTTTTGTATCCAAATCCGGCTTTAATCTTCTTCACAACAGTATCTCGGACCTGCCTGGTGTGTTCCTTGTTCTTCATGATCCAGTTGCAGAGGGAGGTGTGCAGTTCCAGGGATATTTGCTTAGTGATGAGCAACGAGGGCACTATGGTTTTGAATGCTAAGCAATGAATTGCATTCTCACGTAGGTGTTCCTTTTGTCCAAATGGGAAAGAGCTGTGTGGCATGCAGTAGAGATTGTGTCATCTGTGGATCTGTTGTTTCCTGTCCTCTCTACCCCCCCTCTCTCCCCGTCGTCTCCACCCTCCGCTGCGATCACCTGGACAAAAGGCGCCCGACACCCAGAGTTCCTCCTGCTCGGCTCCAAAGATAAACAGGGCCGAGCACCAGTCAAATTTCCCTGGCCTCTCTGCGTCACAAACAAGCTTCACAGACTTTCCCCCACCACCTCAACCACCAACCACCCACCACCTTCCTCACTGCTTCACCCGCTGCTTTTCACCCTCCTCCTGGCCTCTATCCACCTTTGTCAGCATATGTCTTTATCTTCCACATCAAGAAGCCTCTCACTCCGGCTTCCCTCTGACTCCTTTTGGAGGTCTGTTCATTAGTCCCATTCATTCTAGAGTGTGTCACAACAAGTGAAAACAATTAAAGGGAAATTCCACTCAAAAACTATATATGTACATTGTTTTGATACAGTCCCAAAATGTTGTCTGCAGTCAAGTTTTCAAGATATTGGACTTTCAAGAAGCAAAGTGTCACTCACCACATCCTCATGATGATGCAAAACACATCATATGGGCGGCATATGGGTAGCCTGGCCTAGTGAGTAGAGCATTTGGCCAGTAACTGAAAGGTTGCTGGTTCGAATTCATAAGCGGACATTGCTCTGCCGATGTGCCCTTGAGCAAGGTACTTAGCCCTCGAGATAAGAGTGTCTGCCAAATGACTAAAATGTAAATGATGCAAAACCTATCATCATGATGTTGAGGCAGGTGACACTTTGCTTCTTGAAAAGACTGTGGCTTGCCAAAAGCTGCTATTTGAGGATTTAGACATTGGGGACAGTGATTTCCAAGCTGGAATGAAATTGAACATGTGATAATCAATACACATCCCCATTAACGTTGTTATCGTACACAGCTTTGGTGTGAAACTTCAAAAGCCACATTATGGATAGGGATTTAGGGTATAAATAAACAGTGTTTAAACAAATGTAATGTATTACTGTTCTACATCATATAGAAGATGTAAAGCTGTGTTTTTCAAATGGCGGGGTCAGTGCCATGCTGGGTTCTGGCTAAAGACTGGGTTTCGGTGGCAGGAAACACTATCAGATACCAAGGATTTTAATTAAAGGGAGGGCACATCTACCATTTTCTTCGTCCTACTACACTATAGCTATTCGGTAGTTTCAATACATTGTGTCTATTATGCTGTACTGTACACCTCAGCTTTCCTTTAAGATGGTGACTTCTGAATGTTCCTGTCATCGCTGTCACTAGAATAGAGAGAACGAGGATAACTGATCTCAGCCGGGATTAGAGAGGGTCCATTTCTATTCAGGCTTTGGTTTTGGACATAAACTCCTTTGTCTGCAGCATCTGCCTCTTCTCCATCTCGGGGGGATTGATACATCAGTGCCATTCGTTCCCCATGCTCCTCAAAAGGCATACATCCTACCCAAATCACATCCTGGATATGAGATTATAAAGCTCTAAAACCCTACAGCGACTGAGGTGTGCAGCTCCCAACCAAATATTCGCTGAAAATCAGGGGTCAAAAGTGATTTTCTTTGGTCCCCAAAATGTTTGTAAAACATACAAATATATAATAATTATTATTTATTTTTTTAAAGTGTACAATCACCAGGATTTCTGCAAAAAGTGTGTTTAATTTAGGAAATCTGTTCCCTAGAGACATATGTGATCTTATCTCAATGTAATTCAAGGTATGAAATTATTGTTATTTTAAAATATAATCTCTTTTTAGGCTTAATTGTGGTAAATCAAGTTGCCTAACTCTGCTCTATAACTACAGTATGTACAGCAATAGAACGTTTGAATTGTTGTCTGTTGTGAGCAGTGCTGTCTGAGTATTGTGTTATTGACTGTACATTTGTTTATTCCATGTGTAACTCTGTGTTGTTTGTGTCTCACTGCTTTGCTCTATCTTGGCCAGGTCGCAGTTGTACTTGTTCTCAAATGGCCTACCTGGTTAAATAAAGTTGGAATAATTTTTATTTATTTTTTAAAGATGTATATTGACATATTCTGAACCATAAGATGAGGTATTCAGGGTTGTTGGAGCCACTCAGAGGACCATTCCACACTAGCTATTTTTATTCCATCAAACTATTTTTCTTGACAGGAGGCACACATTAAGCCTTAGTGCTATCGAGTGTTAGAGAAGGATGGATGTTAGCTAGATAACATGTCTGGCAATACTTGTTGGGGTCCCTCAAAATGGCAACTTGACTTTACAGATTTAAACATTTAAATATTACTAACAGAGTGAGTAGAACTAAATAAACAAAGAGAACACATAGCCCATTTAACTCTCCATATTAAATCATGTGCAAGGCTTTCTGATTTACAAAGGAATCAAATGTCCTGGCGCATTGTGGCGGTTAAAGCTTACCTTATTCCAGGAATGTCTCGGGTAAAGCTTATTAATATCATATTACTTAACCAGCTGTATTATGAGTGTGGGACGAATTAGTCTCTTGTTACCAAACCTCCAAAATCATGTCGTTGTCACGCCTGCCCTGGAGGTCTGGAGAATTTTGGATTGCAAAAAACGGTTTGAATGGTACCTTTTTCCTTGTCTCCGTTCGTCCTGTCCACATGGCTAATGGCTGCGCTTTGCTCACACTGAAAATATCTTGAAGATTGCCCATTGTTTTGTTTTTGTAAGGAAGAAAAAAAACGGAGGCAGCCGGAGAACCCATTCAAATAAGTAAATACATTTTCAAATGTAATTTTTTTAAATGATTAGTTAGCTAGCTAGCTGGCTACAGTAGGCCACTTTGTAGAATAACTCAACTGTGATGATAGCTAGCTAGCTAGCTAACTGTATACACTGTTTAGTTAAGTTAATTAAATGTCATCAGCTAGCTAACTTCCTATTAACTAGTTATATTGATGTAATCATTGTAAATTAAAAACACAATCTCCAAATGCATTTGTTCATAACAGCCATGGAAGAGGGTGAAATTGCAGCTTTAGCTGTCAGTAAAAGGAGAGTGTAGGCTACACACAATGCATAAACCTATTGCAATTGGAGCAGACCAACCCTGCTTGAGGTCTGCTGAGTGTGCAGGGTTCTGTTTCAGCCCAGCAAGAACACACCTGATTCAACTTATCAAATCTAAGAGTCGATAATCAAGTGTGCTGTTGCTGTGCTTCAGTGGAAGTCTGCTTACTCATTAGATCATTGATCAGTGGCGCAAGGTTGGACACCGCTGGTATGGAGTATTTTTTGTTCACCTGAAATTATGCTTTAGTAATATTTGCCGACCTGTTACTATTCAATTATCTATTGTTGTCTAATCTTTACATTCGAGTTAGCTTATTTGTACATTTTTAAGTGATGAATGGTTGATTCTTTGAAATTAAGTGTTTAAACTTGTTTTAACGGTTAAACTACATTATTCTAAATTAACTAGTGCCAATGTTGATGAATCACATATCACAATCTTGCAATAAAGATGGAAAGGGGTTCTGTCTCTAATGTGTCTGTTCTGTGTTGTATTCTCAAATGAACATTTCCTGTTTGTCTAGTTGTAAGATCTCCAATCTGCTTTATTTTATTGTCACTCTCTCTCAGCGTATCAGCTCTGTGAATCCATTTGGCAGCTTATCATATGGCATACATTGACAATGCAACCATAGGCATACAGTAGGATGGCAAAGAAAGAAAACATTTCATTCAGAAATTACTGGCCTTATGGGCATCTGTCGTCTGAAGCAGATAACAGCTAAACTCACACATTGCTTACATGTTAGCTATATGTTTTCAATTTAAAATGATACCAGTAGACAATTTATATGAGGCAAACCATATACCAGATTTTGCACATGCCTTTTAATTGCTGACATATAACATTTACACTACCGGTCAAAAGTTTTAGAACACCTGCTCATTCAAGAGTTTTTCTTTATTTTTACTTTTTTCTACATTGTAGAAAAAGAGTGAAGACATCAAAACTATGAAATAACATATGGAATCATGTAGTAACCAAAAGGTGTTAAACAAATCAAAATATATTTTATATTCTACAAATAGCCACCCGTTGCTTTGATGACAGCTTTGCACACTCTTGGCATTCTCTCAACCAGCTTCATGAGGAATGCTTTTCCAACAGTCTTGAAGGAGTTCCCACATATGTTGAGCACTCGTTGGCTGCTTTTCCTTCACTCTGCGGTATGACTCATCCCAAACCATCTCAATTGGGTTGAGGTTGGGTGATTGTGGAGGCCAGGTCATCTGATGCAGCACTCCATCACTAACCTACTTTGTAAAATAGCCCTTACACAGACTGGAGTTGTGTTGGGTTATTGTCCTGTTGAAAAACAAATGATAGTCCCACTAAGCCCAAACCAGATGGGATGGCGTATCGCTGCAGAATAATTTGGTAGCCATGCTGTCTAAGTGTGCCTATAATTCTAAATAAATCACAGATATTATCACCAGCAAAGCACCCCCACACTATAACACCTCCTCCTCCATGCTTTACGGTGGGAAATACACATGTAGAGAGCATCCGTTCACCTACACTGCGTCTCAAAAAGACATGGTGGTTTGAACCAAAAATCTCAAATTTGGACTCCAGACCAAAGGACAAATTTCCACCAGTCTCTTATTATTATTGGTGTCCTTTAGCAGTGGTTTCATTCCAGCAATTCGACCATAACGGCCTGATTCACACAATCTCCTCTGAACAGTTGATGTTGAGATGTATCTGTGACTTGAATTCTGTGAAGCATTTATTTGGGCTGAGAATGGTAACTCTAATGAACTTATCCTGTGCAGCAAAGGTAATTCTGGTTCTTCCTTTCCTGTGGCGGTCTTCATGAGAGACAGTTTCATCATAGCGCTTGTTTGTTTTTGCGACTGCACTTAAATAAAATGTAAAAGTTATTGAAATGTTCTGTATTGACTGACCCTTCATGTCTTAAAGTAATGATGGACTGTTGGTTCTCTTGCTTATTTGAGCTGTTCTTGCCATAATATGAGCTTGATCTTTTACCAAATAGAGCTTTCTTCTGTATACCACCCCTACCTTGTCACAACACAACTAATTGGCTCAAACGCTTTAAGAAGGAATTCAATTCCACAGATTTACTTTTAAAAAGCCACACCTGTTAATTTAAGTGAATTCCAGCTGGTTGAGAGAATGCCAAGTGTGCAAAGATGTCATCAAGGTAAAGGGTGGCTATTTAAAGAATCTCAAATCTCAAATATATTTTGATTTGTTTAACACTTTTTAGATTATTACATGATTCCATATGTGTTATTTCATAGTTTTGGTGTCTTCACCATTATGCTACAATGTAGAAAATAGTAAAAATAAAGAAAAACCCTTGACCGGTAGTGTGGTTCACATCCAACTCTTAATTTGGGTACAGTATGGAAATAAGGACATGCCAATTAGGGTAAAGGAGACGAGCATTACAGGTAACATTTTACGAGGTTCATTTTATTTGATTGATTTTAGCAGTGTTGCTAGCAAAATGATTGCTGTTCCCATAGATAGAGAGTACATGGTTGCTCTATATATCACTGACCCTGGATAAGCTCATCACTAGGTAAGGTATACTTTTAGATCAATAATATGCTGTTTTTATTCCAATTTTGTTGACTTTAGAATTGTAAGAGTAATTGAACTAGCTAGTATCTAGCTAGTTAGTTATAGCTTTAGTTAAGTGACTTTTCTCAAAACAAACCTCATTGTGGCTAGCTACCTGTCCCTCATGCTAACCTTTACAGCCAAATATCACTTCAGAAACGTCAACATTTTAAATATTGATATGGCCAACATTGTAGACCGTTTCTCCCACCTTGCTGCAGCTTTAGCTCATCTCGAAATAACAGAGAAATGCTGTGAAAACCAGCATACTGACAACATTTTTGTTGAATATTATATTGTTGACAGAGCTTTGAGCTCTGCCCAAACATGGCATTTGATTTGTTTGACTTGTTGCGAGGCGCCACTGATTTACACCAGGTTCCGATCCCTCTTTAGCTGATTTCTGCCTTGGATGAAGCTAGGGATGAATTAATATGGCATATTTAACTTAACAACAACATGGAAGAGACAGAAAGACTAAGCCAACACGTTGTAATGCTTTTCACTGTATAATTAGCATTAGCACGTTGCGGAACATGCTAATCATATGTATTTTTTTTTCTTTTTCCCAGATGTGTTTTGTGGTCCGGGCATTCTGTTCGATGCTCAAAGAGGTTTCATAGAGTAAATACCATCCCTGTCAATGTCTTCTTCCATTTGCAAAAGCATTTCATATTTTGACCTTTGTCTTATTAGATTCCTCTCTCATGTGGCCATGGTGTTATTGCCATCAAGCATTTCATTTCTTATGCAAAAGGGAATATTTCCACTGCCTTGCCTATTCTCAGAATCCATTGCCTACTCTCAGCATCGACCTCGTATGCAAAGAAGAAAATTGTACATCAGTCTCAAGAGCAACTCTAATGTTTGGCCTCAGTTTAGATTGTTAAGATTTTTTTCCATTCCTCTACCAATTCACTTCCTTAGCTGTATTCGGGGCATGTGGCAAATACGATTTGATTTGATTACTACCTCTATCAATTAATCTCCTTGTCTTTAAGCACAAACCTGACCGTTGGGGCTACAATAATGTTGAAAATGGTAAATGAGATAATAAGCTACACAGTTCAATAACATGGCGTATTAACAGTATTCAACTATGTATTAAAGAGGATTGCAGCGCTTAGTTTGAAGTCAAGGGTTATAATCAAAGGCCATTGGTTATTAATCGCCCCCTGAGGGATCAAACACACTCATTCTATTGCTGCTAACATTATGCTTGCCTTGTCACTCATGCTTTGTCAGGACTATAGAGTTTCAATATTGTGACAGTGTTGTCAAAGACTCAACCATAAACATTGCCATCTCAACCAATGACAATAAACAGTGGCATATCCTTCCATATTTTTTCATTCGCTGCCACCTGGCATGATCGTTGACAGCTGCTTGGGATGCATTGAGGTTTTCTTCCTCTATTACTTTGCCTTTGCCTCCGTTGGCACACATTATTCCCAGAAAGCTTTTCCTCATAAAGAGACAGATTGATGTGTGTGCATGTGTGTGTGTGTGCGTGCGAGAGAGCGAGATGCATATTTAGTAAGTGTGATACATATTCTAGTAAGTACCCAAAGACAAAAGACGGAGACAGATTTGGGACACTCAGTGACTGGGCCCCTAGAGAGTATGACTTCTTGAACCAGGTGGGAGAAAAAGTGAGTGAAAAGGAGGCTTGGGTGTCTGAGAGTGATTGCAGGCCTAAAGGCAAAGATGCCATTAATAATTCTAGCTTGCATCTAGCAATGAGTCCACATGTGAGTTTTGGGCGCTGAATGACTACAAGTTAAAAGGGTAGTACTACGACTGCAGCACCACAATGTTTAAAATGTATGCCCAAATTCAAATATAACTAGTTATCATAAGTGCTGAAAGTCACCATTTATATTACCTTGTCATTTTTTCAAGTGAAACCATGAAGGGTAGGTTTGGATGAAATCTCCCCAACCTGCAATACAATATGAGTGGCTTCTGTATTTTCTCCCTGGCTCCCTTATTAAGTCACACGTGGCCACATATCTAATTTTACATTACAAATAACTGAACACTAAATTCAATTTGTTTTGTTTCCCTTGCTATTTAGTGTACTTTCTACAAAATGAGAGTGGCTGATGTCCAAAATCAATTCTGGTTCCTGAATGCTAAAGACTAATGGAGGAGACGGCCAAAACGCAAGTTAATTGTTCGGGAATGTCCTTGAAAATTGTGTGCCAGCCGTACAAGGCTTTTCCCCCTTATTTTTACACTGCTGAGATTTATAGGCTCTCACCCGCTTCTTAAAAATGGTGACATGCAGAGTTTGTAATGAAATAGCTTTGCTATGAAGGCCAATGTCATGTGCAGTCATGCTCTAAACCAAGGTTAACTAAGTGGGGATATTCCAGTATTCACAGTTTGTCACTTTGGTTCACTTTGCTGGAGTTTCTTGCAAACACGTACAGTACACAGAGGTTGAGTACACACCGACATGCTCACAGACACAAATGTAAAAAAGCATGTCTGGTTGACTGTTGCTGCTGCTTTTAAAATCATCACAGCACACACAATAATGATCCAAATATCTTTGGAAATGTTTTACCTACCAGAGGTTTCCAGCAGCCTACTTATTGATGGTTGTGTACATTCGATTTTCTGGCATTACACTGTGAACACTTTGATGGGTACATGCATTTTGCAGTGGAACAGCAGAACATGAGTCATTGTCAACAGATTGACATGCCAGTAAACACACGGTAATTAATCAACTCTGCAGGGTGCTCCGCTGTGCCGCAGATGAGCTGGAGCTCCTTGCTTTCTTATCCACCATTTTACCCCCCTTCCACCACCCAAACCAGCTGAGAGTGCAAGATCATGACAAGGCCCTGACATTGAAAATTAAAACATCAATTTCAGCATGGAGGGTGGAGAAATGGGGAGAGCTTCACAAAAGTACTAACCAGGAAGACCTTCTGCCAAAACGGGACTTGTAGGTATTTTATAAAAATCAAGGCCCAAGGCATCTCACATGGCTAGAGAATTGGCCAACAGCCTTGATTCTACGCAGTACGACTTGGTTCTTGACTGCATTTTTTTGTTGCAAATCAAAGATGTAAAACTATAGTAGCTTGAATTTACTGAATGTGTTTAATGTGACCAGATCTTTAACATGATATTGTAAAGACCACTTTACCACCATCAGACTTAAATAGACAGAGTCCCCCTCCTCTTCTTTTCCTTCTTGTCTCCATCTTCCTCCTCCATTTGAGGTCTTTTTCTCTTGATCTTTCATCTTCTATCTTCTCTCCCTTTTTTTGTATGGTCCCTTGATAATGTTGACCCAATTTCCTGCCTGTTTAGATTTTTTGATTTCTCTAAGTCTTATGTGGCTGATCAAGTGCATTTTTGCATTTGCTGTCTAGCTTGGAATTTATGTGCCTCCTATTTTTTGATAGCCTTTAATTAAGACAGAGTTTTCCTCTCAGTTTTATTGAACTGTAGCAAAGCCTGTTAAATCAAAAGTGTGTGCTGGGATTGTAAGCAATTTGAAGGCCTTAAATGCAAGTGTATTTCTCAAACATTCACAATATCAGATAGGACATGAATGTTGTCTTCTTTCTATGTGCACTCTAATTATTAAATCCTTCTGAGTTGTAGAGTACTTTAACGAATGCACACAATCACCAACACACACAGACAATGATTAGTTGAGCCATGTTTTTTCATAAAGGTATTACTAAGTCTTTAACTTCTAGTAACTAAAAGTTTAAATCGGATACATGTTTTCGAAATCAGGATCACCTCTGTGACATACTGAAATACATTAGTCATCTTTAATGGATCAGTACATCCAACTGTGATCATACAGAATCTATTGTGAGCTAGGTTAGACCTCTCATGTTCTGAGCGTTTAAGATTGGCAGTGTTGTCAAATGCTGGGTCCGTCTTTTCATCCCTTGACTGAGAATATCACACCCCTCTCTGACGAGCACAAGACAAGAGCTGCGTCCATTGACCGGTTGAACTTTAAACAAACCTATTGGGACTCTCTCCAGTCCACTCAAGGCTATGTCCTACCAGCCTTGCCTCCATACCTGCCATGGACTCTCAGAGAAAGAAAATAAGCTGGTGTGGCAGTGAGTGATCTGAGGCGATATAGTGGGTCTGTCCACATGGGAGAGCCTGTCATGAGGAATCAGCGCCCGTTTTTCTCTCCGACCCGCAATGTGACGTTCTATCTCTAAACACCACGGCGATCAGTGTGGGAGCCAGGGACGAACCGCCGTACAAAGCGAATCGTGTCTCACTGAAGACCAGTCGGTGAGAGCTGTCAGACACTATCAACTGGAATTAACTTGACCAGACGCATACAGATGTAGGATCTTCATTTTGGCCAGTTTGCTACAGCATAAAAATAATCCTGCAGCAACTGGAAATGTGAATGGATTATTATTGTGAATGGATTATTATTGTGGATTATAATTGATGGATAGTTTCATTAAGGCAAATCAAATCTGACAATTTCAAATGGTAATGACTAACTTTAGAAGCCTTTTAAAACTTTGAATAAGTTCACATTTCCTGCAGTGCAGGAAAATTCTCAGCAACAAAAGAGTAATCAAATTAAGATCCTATATCTGTAGACAACAACAGTGATTGTCGTGGCTACAGTGACACAGATAGACAAAGACCTGGGGAGCCTTTCAGTGGCTAACAAATGGTGATGTGGTAGGGATACTAATCTCACCTGATGTTCTTGCAATGTTTGAAAAAGAGAGGTGTACAATTTAAATAATTAAATCAAATGTAAAGTAAAGCCTTTGCAAAACTTCACTGCCCTTGTGAGAACAAACTATGTTTTATTTTCATTGAACCTTTAAAGAGGAAGCATTGGTAGGAGAAGGGAAACCTGAGCAAAGAACAAATATGTTCTTGTTACTGATGAGATGGCAAAAAGTACCCTTGGGTTGATATGAAGTGATAATTATTGATCTAGCTGTCCAATCCCTGGATGGCTAAAATGTTTATCTGGATGCCTTGTTTACAGATTTGGGGCCAAGTCTAGGTATTCTCAAAGTTTCACCTAAATAATGCTTTCAGATCAATAGAAATTTGGTATGTGTGTACCACACGTGAGGATTCAACCATTGTACATTTTCTGTGAATAATGGTGGATAGACCATAGAAATACCAATGGAGAGATCATTTCCGTAGTTTGAAATTCCATTCTGAGACATGTTTAAACGTGTTATTAAAATTAAATGAGATTCTGAAAGAATTAGACTGTGAGACGAAGACGCTAAACAGCCTAACCTGGTTTATTTAACTGAACTTGCATGATGAGTCTATTCTTGGTTTATCCCCTTTGATATCACCCTATTAATAACTAACTAGATGTAATTACTGTACAGTACATTGATGCTTTCATGGGATTGACGTCAAAAACATTTGCATTTCACATTTAGAAGACCTACAGTGGTGAATGTATACATTTTCATACTTTTCCCCATTGCAAGTGCCATGCTCTACCAACTAAGCCATATGGGACCCCAGCCTGGTCTCATAGACTAGACGTAACATAGTAAAGTAATTCCGGGACTCCGGATTAGTATAATATGTTATGTTTGGTATGGTATGGTTACATAAGACAGATGGTTACTTAACGGACAAACAAAAGTAAGGTGGCTGACCAACCACCTCACTTTTCTTTGTCTGTTAAGTCAGGGTAGATGAGTGGGCGCATAATGTGAGGTTGCAGGTTCGAATGGACGGGTGGGTGTATAACGCAAGGTTGCAGGTTCGAATCTCATCATGGATAACTTTAGTATTTTAGCTATTTAGCAACTTTTCAGCTACTTACTACTTTTTATCTACTTTGTAACTACTTAGCATGTTAGCTAACACTTCCCCTAACCGTAACTATTTTAGCTAACCCTTCCTCTAATCCTAACCTTAACCTAACTCCTAAATTTAACCCTAACCCCTAGCCTAGCCAACGTTAGCCAGCTAGCTAACATTAGCCACCTAGCCATCTAGGTAGAATTTGTAACGTATCATACATTTAGCAAATTCGTAACATATTTTAAGGTATGCAAATTTGTAACATATTGTACCTTTTGCAAATTCGTAACATATAATAAGAGTTGTAATTCATAACATACTGTATCATACAAAATAGGTGATGGATTTCTAAACAAGTGCTCATGTTGAACAGTGCTAGTCTGGCCCCAGAACTGTTTTTGCTGTTTTGACAATGACCATAGGAGCTGGCTATACAGCACAAACAGATCTAGGACCAGGCTAGAACAGTGCTGATTGAATTGAACAAACCCATTCAGGTCACGTGGGGACATGCATTTACTGTACTGTAGCTGCTCACTGTTGGTCTCATACATTAGAAAGCCTCTTCTTTAATCCCCCAGAAAAAGTTGAGCAAGCATATTAAATGGAAGTGAAGGCGAGTTGCTACTGTTGCTAATTGGATTGGCAAAAGGGGCATAGACTCAAAGCAGTGAATTGCAGAGTGAAAGGCTCCGCATTGGCCACTGTGAACTACGATATTCTCAGCTGCGCACACAGAAACTAAAGAGTGTTTGGTTATTTTTATTTAACTAGGCAAGTCAGTTAAGAAAAATTCTTATTAACAATGACAGCCTAGGCACACATGGGTTAACTGCCTTGTTCTGGGGCAGAATAAACTATTTTTACCTTGCCAGCTTGGGGAATCAATCTAACGACCTTTCGGTTACTGGCCCAATGCTCTAACTACTAGGCTACCTGCCGCCCATATCAGCTTCAGGTTAATAGTTAATGGGTTATGTACACCAGAGACTGGCTGTAGACATGCTATTTATAGCGAAGAGACAAGTTAAGGCATGCTGGTAGGGTGGTTCGAAAACAGACAAATCTAAACAGTTAGATTTTCAACTTCAAGGTACTTCATGTTGGAAACACTTTATTTTGCAGTTCTGCTGCAGCTGGTAATGATAAAGTTATAAACACTCTGTAATAACCATTTAGATGTAGAACTTTTAAGTCAAATCAGGTCAATACCAGATGTTTACCAGCTAAAGCAAATGTATTCAGGCATAATATCGATTCAGTGCCTGCTAACATAACAGAAAAATTCAGGCTACTCAGGAGGCCGAAGACACAGTCCCTCTACTTCTCCAACCTTTATAAATGTGCTTTCCCCCTTACCTGTATAACTGGACTAATCAGTCCCTAATTCTCTGCCGCTGTGTGAAAGACGGCAGGCCTTGATGAACCATTAGGGCTCTTAGAAGGGCTTAAGGACTCCTCCTTAACAATTCTCCTCCTGGACAATGGGGGCTTGTCAGGTGTCTAGTCTTTTAGGCAAGGAAATTGGGCAAGCAAGTTTGGAAGTTAGGCAAGGAAGTCAGGGCCAAAGCCCCAAGTTTGCCCTCAGCCCTGGTTGACATGGTAAGTGCTAACAGGGATTATTTCTTTACTGGTAACTCCACCATCCCCCACTATCTGTGACAGTGATTCTTGATTTGTCTTTCATGCTTACCCAGTCCTTCACCTCAAAAAGGTCACACTTTCTCCAAGTGTGAAACTTTGAACTACTACAGCCACTTACATAACAAAGCATCGGCGGGCAACCTATACATAATACATGTTGCTCTGACAGTGTTATGAGCGGATCCCTAAATTGCAGATATCACTATGAATTATCAATGAGGAGGTTTGAGTGACCATGAGGAACGAGCGGTTGTTCGGGGAGGCAGCGTGCATATCATTAAACACCCGGCAACACACTGAAAGAAGGATGATTATTTCAGCACTCTGTGACCAGAGGTTTTTCTAAGAAACAGTAAAATATTTATAGAGGCAGAAGTCACAGCCCGGTCGTTATTTACAGCTTGTGGGAGCTTTCACTGTGTTTTGTGTCTCTAGTAATGGTAAATTTGTGAGACTCTGCCAATAAGGGACCTAATTGGAGAAATATCATTTTTGTATTGGGATGAGAGTCATGGAAATAATGAATTAGCAGTAAAAATGTGTCCGTAGCTTATGCCTGCCCATACTGACATTGGAGGCGGCTTAAGGTAGAGAAATTAACATTCAATTATCTGGCAACAGCTCTGGTGGACATTCCTGCAGTCAGCATGCTACTGTAATTGCACGCTCTCTCAAAACTTGTGACGTCTGTGGCATTGTGTTGTGTGACAAAACTGCACATTTTAGAGTGGCCTTTTATTTTCACCAGTACAAGGTGCACCTGTGTAATGATCATGCTGTTTAGTCAGCTTCTTGATATGCCACACCTGTCAGGTGAATGGATTATCTTTAAACATAGAACCAACACTTTACATGTTGCATATATATTTTTATTCAGTGTAGTTAAAAATTCAGAGATTTTTCAAACAGGTTGGACTGACATTAATTGTAACATTCTCATCCATTAGTTACATTGGACCCATTTGGACCCAGCCATAATGGTATAAAAGCACATTGTCTCTCAAGAGTCCCTTCTTTTCAAAGACCCTGAGTAATGACTGTGTTACTATTTTCATTCTGCAGCATTTCATTCACTGACAACTGTCTGCACCAAAGCATGCAACATTATTTATTTCCCCCTCTCTCTGAGTCTAGTTACAATGGCATTAGTCAGATTACCATTTCCTTATAGGTAGTGCTCTTTGGTGGCTGATTCGTATTGGTTGTAGTGATCATTGTTTTATACACCAATATATCATTGTGTTTATTTGCGAAACAAGACACAAGCTTTCTTCTGTAAATCTATGAATGGCTAAATTTCCAGATACCATTCAGAGGATGGATTGGCCTGTGCTTACTGGGATTTTAAGAGGTGTGGACGTCCTGAGACAACATTCATTTCAATGATCAAATGCTGCAGATTCCCAGCCAACAAACACTCACAAAGACACCCCAAGGTCAGATTTACTAGGGTGTTGTCCGAAGGCAGTTATTACGCTGCGAAAATGGTGAGGTTGAGACAGCAATAGCTGAATTTCACAAAGAAGCCTAATGTTTTCATCTTTAAAATGATAGGTGTCCCGCTAGCTGGTCAACTTCCGGTGAAACTGAAGGGCGCTGTCACGACTTTCTCCTAAGTCGGTCCCTCTCCTTGTTCGGGCGACGTTTGGTGGTCGATGTCACCGGTCGTCTAGCCATCGCCGATCCACTTTTCGTTTTCCATTTGTTTTGTCTTGTCTTCCCACACACCTGGTTTCAATTCTATCAATTACATGTGTATTTAACCCTCTGTTCCCCCCCATGTCCTTGTCCGGTATTGTATATTGTAAGTTCTTGTGCATGTTATGTCTGGTGTGCGTAGGGTTTTGTACCCATTTATTTATTGTTCTGGTAACCGGTGGGTTTTTATTATTAAACTGCTCCGTTGGAAACAAATTTTTTGCTCTCCTGCGTCTGACTTCTCTGCCGCCAGTACACACCCTTACAGGCGCGTAATTCAAATACATTTTAATATGTATTATAGCAGTTAAACATTTAGGTACATTTAAGTGTCTTATATAGGCTGAAAGCTTAAATTCTTGTTAATCTAACTGCACTGTCCAATTTACTGTTGCTATTACAGTGAAAAAATACCATGCGATTGTTTAAGGACCGCGCCTATTATCAAAATATTTTTCCACTGGCACAGGTTTAATACATTCACATAAAGAGTAAATAGTCACATATTTTTTGAAAATCATCTTCTGCTTTGTCATCCAAAGGGTTCCAGAGATAACATGTAGTGCCATTTTGTTAGATAAAATCATTTTTTATATCCTAAAAAGTACGTATAGTTGGCGCCATCAATTTGATTAATCCACTCGTTCAACTTGCAGAGAAAGGAATCCGAAAACCTACTCCTGAACTTTGTTTCAACAAGTTAAAATAAGTTTGTATTTACTCCTCAGATACCTTAAAATGTAATTAAACTATAATATTTATTTCAGAAAGAAGTATGTTCAATAGGAAACCGATTTTAGCAGGTACGCAACTTCATCATGATGCGCAATGACATGGGTTTTCAAGACTGTGTCCTCATACAAACACTGTTATTTCTTATTTGTTTTTGAAGTTACAAGCCTGAAACCTTGAACATAGACTGCTGACACCCTGTGGAAGCCATGGGAATTACATTACAATATGAGCTTTCGATTGAATTTCTAAGAGGATGGTCTCTCTCAAAAAAAATTCTGGTTGGTTTTTCTTTGGATTTTCTACTACCATATCTATTGTGTTATATTCTCCTACATTATTTTAACATGTCTACAAACCTCAACGTGTTTTCTTTCCAATGGTACCAATTATATGCATATCCTGGTTTCAGGGCCTGAACTACAGGCAGTTTACTTTGGGCATGTCATTCAGGCAGAAATTGAGAAAAAGGGGCCTGATCCCTAAGAAGTTAACCAGTTTTCCTAGACTAAACTGCTTTTCTATGAAGAGTGTTATATTCATGATTACTCTGAGTGCAACAATTACCATGAGTACTATAATTACTTAATTTTGTGAGTTTGATGCTTGTTATGGATGAGTGTGCAAAGCTGTCATCAAGGCAGAGGGTGGCTACTTTGAAGAATATCAAATATAAAATATATTTGGATTTGTTTAACACTTTTTTTGGTTACTAAATGGTTCCATATGTGTTATTTCATCGGTTTGATGTCTTCACTATTATTATACAATGTAGAAGATAGTAAAAAAATAAAGAAAAACCCTTGAATGAGTAGGTGTGTCCAAACTTTTGACTGGCACTGTATGTCCAATCATATTTTCTTGTTACTTCAGTGAATTTGTGTTGGCTGCCTAGCCACATAAACCATTTTCCAAAAATGTATTATTAAACCCAGATTGTACGTGGATGACAACATTCTTCAACAGAGGTTTTTCAACCGGGGTTTTTCAGAAATGTACCTATTCTGATTGTTATGGTTGAATTAAATTACACAAGGGTCCAATGAGGGATCTATTGAGTTGTTTGGAGAACTTAGTGGGAGGATTTTTTTGCACACAAAAAAGCCTAGATAAGTAGTAATATATTTCAGAATAAGACAATTAGTTGTATGTGTGTGTGTGTACGTAAGTGTGTGTGCACGTACCAGAGGAGGTTGGTGGAACCTTAATTGGGGAGGATGGGCTCATGGTAATAGCTGGAGCGGAATCAGTGGAATGGTAGCAAAAACATCAAACACATGGTTGCCATGTATTTGATGCCATTCCATTCGCGCCGTTCCGGCCATTATTATGAGCCGTCCTTCCCTCAGCAGCCTCCTGTGACGTGCACGTGTACGTGCCTGCCTGCGTGTGTGTGTTTGCCATTAATATTGCCAAGGCAGGTCTGATTGAATCTGGCTCTTAGTTTCATGGACAGCCTTAGGTCCTATTGAAGCATCTGATGACATTCAGGGAGCATCAGCACCATTCACAGGTAATCAGTCACTGGTAAGTCTCAGTGTAATAGAGTCTTACAGAGGAAGAGCAAGTGGGATGATCCTTACAAACCTCTATTTAATCAAAGATCTGTTCTGTCAGGGCTCCCACTCAAGCAGCTGCAGTCCTTTAAGTGACAAAAATCTGGTGTATTTGCATAAATATCTTATCATTTAATTATGGCCAAGAGTCTCGATTTACATCCTGAGATTAGGCTTTTGTACGACGATCTGCGAGGTGAGTGATTGAAAAGTTGTGAAATTGTATGTAAATGAGTGTAAAGAGGAAAATAAAGTAAACGCATGTATGCGATAACAAACCATGACGGTCATAATCTCCATGACATATTCCATTATCTGTTGCAATATTAATGTCCTCTGTGATTTGTGTTTTGGAATCTTAATGAATGCAATGCTCATCTGCAGCCTTCAAACTTGGGACCAGAATACCAATTTCCCCATGTTCACTTTTAGCTCCTTCTAACCCATCGTCTGGAAATAGCCAGTGTTGTGCAGTCTCTATGTGGGATACACAGCCATTGTTGAGAGCTGCGGCTGCCTAAGGGTTGTCAATCTAATTGTCTGTGAGGGAGCGTTTTAGTGGAGCATGCCTCCAAAGGCGCCACACTGGGAGAAGTTAAGCCGGGAAACAACAGAGTCTGGGAAGACTCGGCTGAAAGAACCAATAAGGAGGAGGATGTCAATATCTGGCATTCTGAAGCGGTTACTAGGCGCCAGAGCACTGCAAATGGCTGTTAAAATAAGTGCCAATTTCAGACTGATCTAGTATGGGTGGTAGCGGTGCCTCCACCAAAATAACATGCATAGATAGCCTACATATTGCTCTATGGCCATTTATATTCATCCGTGGTATAAATTATCTATTTTTCAACTGGGAATAGCATCAAAGATGAAGATGGGTAGAGGGGTAGATGTTTAAAATGCACAACAGGGAAGATCTCTTTATTTATTTCTCTCTCGGTTTCTGTCTCTTTCACATGTCCTTCTTTTTCAACCACCACACATGTTGTTCACATGGTCCTGGATGACAAGTTACATTTTCTTCTGTACTACTTAATTTGCTGACCCCCTGGGGAATACAATATCTTGCACAATACACATGGCTATTAGACCCTAAAGAACCAAACAAAATCCACCTGGAGAAAAACATTTCTAAACAAAAGTGTGTTAGAATATAGAGAATATAACACAGTATGTGGACCCTGAATCATAAACAACCCTCATCTCACTTGTTTTATATGTATAATTCATTGTGGCGGTAGCTGTACATATCCTGTGTGATATGCTCCCCGTCATGCAATTTCTCATTGTGAGTTGTGCTGTAATTTAGTTGATACCTCAGAGGCATCTTTTTTCATGGAGCTGACTTGTTAGTGTGCACATCAGTGTTTTGAACAACTCTACAGCGTACGACTGGGCATCGGTCCTTTGACGGAGGCTGAAGCATGAATTGGCAAAAAGGCGCTACTTGTTTCAAAGATTCTCACTTGGCATCGGCAGAGTATATTTTAAAAAGGCAATGTTAGATTTTGCCACACTGATCGATGTCGACTGCGCATTGACTCCAAAGCATCCAATCACTCAAAGCACAAAGCGATTACAAATGGAGGGAAATGGATTGTGGAAGCAAAGTGCTGTTCCACAAGTTCTGCATGGATTCACTTTTAAGCTGAAATGAATAGACCCCCTAGCTCGATAGAAATTACTTTTCAATATATGAATTTGTAGTAATTCCTCCTTTCTGGAATCTGGAGTACACTACCAATTTGCACTCATTGTTTGAGAGATGTCTGAGGGCAATTCCAAGATTACAGAGTGATGCTGACACTCAAGATTGTTTACTTAAAAATGTATGTCAAACAAAAACCAATGAGTGCAGATGCAAAGTTTGTTAACAGAATGACGGCACAAACAGCATTGTAAAATATTCAGTGTAAATTGTTAAAAGTAGTCCCTGTGCATAGAGCTGTATGTTTTGTTCAACTCTGCAATCATTGGTTTTTGTTTGACATACATTTTAAAGTGAAACATCTGAATCTCAGCATCACTGTATTACCTTGGAATTGCCACTGACAAGAAGGTCATGGTTCACATGCCTCAAAACAGTTGGATTGTTACCCAGAATTTTAACATGTAACATGGCCATTATTTAAATGTACATTTCTAGCAGGGTATACGCCAATGATTTCACTGAGTCAATCTGACAAAATGGCTATGGCCTTTCGGTCCTCATTTGTATTAGTGCTTTTATGATCGTGGAGGGGATCTTATTTTAATCTCTTTCCTCTAAATGTTGTTTTCCAGTTCAAGCAAAGCAAATGGATTGCAATGCTTCTACTGTATGAGTTTGGAGAGGAGAGACCCTTACACTGCTGCATGTAGCATTGCAAGAAATCGTTTTCTCCGCATTGAATATGATTGTATTTCCCAGAAAGAACGCCTTTCAGTGTTTGATGACAAGTGAACTGTGAGAGCTGTTCCCTTGGTCTGCTTTGAGACGAGCATTAGGTCTGTTCAGACGTGGACATCTTGTCTTCTCTGTCTGACCCTGAGACTCCATGTTAACTTCAAAGTAGAACCGTTTTGCCATCCCCTGACGGAACTTTTGAACTCTGCCTATGCACTATATTTTCAAGAACTTGAGGAGTTTATCACATCAGTCACCGGCATCATTAATAAGTGCATTGATGACGTCGTCCCCACAGTGAATGTACGTACATATTCCAAACAGAAGCAATGGATTACAGACAACATCCACACTGTCACAGGACTATGATCGAATCCTATTACAACAGTCGGCTTGAGGAGGGATATACATGGCTGTGATAATAACCGATTAGAATTCTCTTGGGAGATAATATAATCGGCATTTGATTGTAAAGAATTTTAGGTCAGGTGAACAAAAGGACTTGCGTTCCTGTATGTTGTTACGATTACACCATGAGTTGTTAACTTCTACAGGATTGGAGGGTCCCCTGTGGGACGGTTGAGCTAACGTAGGCTAATGCAATTAGCATAAGAACATTTCCCAGGACATATCTGATATTGACACAAATCTTAAATTCTTCTTAATCTAAATCTGCACTGTTGAGTTTACAGTAGTGATTACAGAGTAAGAATACCATGCTATTGTTTGAGGAGAGTGCACAGTTTTGAACATGAACAGTTATTAATAAACAAATTAGGCACATTTGAGCAGTCTTGATACAATATCTTTTACGGAAATGCAATGGTTCATTGGATCAGTCTGAAACTTTGCACACACACACACACACACACACACTGCTGCCATCTAGTGGCCAAAATCAAAATTGCACCTGGGCTAGAATATTACGTTATGGCCTTTCTCTTGCATTTCAAAGATGATGGTACAAAAAAAATGAAACGGTTGGTTTTTGTCTTTGCATTATCTTTTACCAGATCTAATGTGTTATATTCCCCTACATTCCTTTCACAGTTCCACAAAGAATATGCATATCCTTGCTTCAGGGCCTGAGCTACAGGCAGTTAGATTTGGGTATGTTATTTTAGGCAAAAATTGAAAAAAAGGGCCCGATCCTTAACTTCTTTGGGACTGGGGGGCAGTATTGAGTAGCTTGGATGAATAAGGTGTCCAGCGTAAACTGCCTGCTACTCAGGCCCAGCTGATATATGCATGTTATTAGTAGATTTGGATAGAAAACAAAGTTTCTAAAACTGTTTGAATGATGTCTGTGAGTATGACAGAACTCATATGGTAGGCAAAAACCTGAGAAAAAAATCCAACCAGGACGTGGGAAATCTGAGGTTTGTAGTTTTTCAACTCATTCCCTATCAAATACACAGTGTCTATGGGGTCATATTGCACTTCCTAAGGCTTCCACAAGATGTCAACAGTCTTTAGAACCTTGTTTGAGGCTTCTACTGTGAGGTGGGGGCGAAGGAGAGGGGATTGAGTCAGGGCTCTGGCAGAGTGCCATGAGCTGACAATGCGTTCCATTGCAATTCTACAGACAAAGGAATTCTCTGGTAGGAACATTATTAAAGATTTATGATAAAAACATCCTAAAGATTGATTCTATACTTCGTTTGACATGCTTCTACGAACTGTAATATAACGTTTCGTCTGAACTTTCGCTTGTACTTGCCTGCACGTCGTGAGTTTGGATTGTGTACTAACTCGCGAACAAAAGGGAGGTATTTGGACCAAAATGAGGGACTTTATTGAACAAATCAAACATTTATTGTTGAACTGGGATTCCTGGGAGTGCATTCTGATGCAGATCATCAAAGGTAAGTGAATATTTATAATGCTATTTCCGACTTCTGTTGACTGCACAACATGGCGGATATCTGTTTGGCTGTTTTGTTGTCTGAGGGCTGTACTTAGATTATTGCATGGTGTGCTTTTTCGGTAAAGCTTTTTTGAAAACTGACACAGCGGTTGCATTAAGGAGAAGTTTATCTAAAGTTCCATGTATAACACTTGTCTCTTTTAGCAATGTTTATTATGAGTATTTCTGTAAATTGATGTGGCTCTCTGCAAAATCACGGATGTTTTGGAACTACTGAACATAACACGCCAATGTAAACTCAGATTTTTGGTTATAAATATGAACTTTATCGAACAAAACATACATGTATTGTGTAACATGTCGTCCTATGAGTGTCATCTAATGAAGATAATTTTTCTGTGACTAGGTGCTTACCTAACATAATAATTTGGTGTGCTTTCGCTGTAAAGCCTTTTTGAAATCAGACACTGTGGCTGGATTAACGAGACATTTATCTTTAAATTGGTGTGAAATACTTGTATATTTGAGGAATTATAATTATGAGATTTCTGTTGTTTTGAATTTGGCGCCCTACACTTTCACTGGCTGTTGTTGAGGTGGGACGCTACTGTCCCGAATATCCCAGAGAGGTTAAGAGGTTTTAATCATTCCAGACGACTGTATGATCGCGCTCTCTGTAGCCGATGTGAGTAAGACCTTTAAACAGGCTAACATTCACAAGGCCGCAGGGCCATATGGATTACCAGGACGTGTACTCAGAGCACGCGCTGACCATCTGGCAAATCTCTTCACTGACATTTTCAACCTCTCCCTGACCCAGTCTGTAATACATAGATGTTTCAAGCAGACAACCATAGTCTCTGTGCCCAAGAGGTAACCTGTCTAAATTACTATCGCCTCGTAGCACTCACATATGTAGCCATGAAATGCTTTGAAAGGCTGGTCATGGCTCATATCAAAATGATCATCCCAGATACCCTGGACCCACTCCAATTCGCATAATGCTCCAACAGATCCCCAGATGATGCAATCTATATTGCACTCCACACTGCCCTTTCCCACTTGGACAAAAGGAACACCTAAGTTAGATTGGTGTTTATTGACTACAGCTCAGCGTTCAACGCTAATCACTAAGCTAAGGTACCTGGGACTGAACACCTCCCTCTGCAACTGGATCCTGGACTTCCTGACTGTCCGCCCCAACGTGGTGCGGGTAGGCAACAACACAAATGCCACACTGACCCTCAACACAGGGGCCCCTCAGGGATGCTTGCTTAGTCCCCTCTTGTACTCCCTGTTCACCCATGACTGCGAGGCCAAGCACGACTCCAACGCCATCATTAAGTTTACCGATGACAAGACGGTGGTAGGCCTGATCACCGATGACAATGAGACAACCTATAGGGAGGAGATCAGAGACCTGGCAGTGTGGCGCCAGGGCAACAATGTCTCCCTCAACGTCAGTAAGACAAAGTTGCTGATCGTTGACTACAGGAAACGGAGGGCCGAGCACGCCCCCATTCACATCAATGGGGCTGTAGTGGAGCAGGTCGACAGCTTCAAGCTCTTCGATGTCCACATCACTAAGGATCTATCATGGTCCAAACACACCGAGACAGTCTTGAAGAGGGCACAACAATGCCTCTTCCCCCTCAGTAGGCTGAAAATATTTGTCATGGGCCCTCAGATCCTTAAAAAGGTATACAACTGAATCATCGAGAGCATCTTTACTGGCTGCATCACCGCTTGGTATGGCAACTGCTTGGCATTCGACTGCAAGGCGCTACAGAGGGTACTGCGTAAGGCCCAGTACATCACTGGGGCAGAGCTCCCTGCCGTCCAGGACCTCTATACCATGCTGTGTCAGAAGAAGGCCCAAAAGATGGTCAAAGACTCAAGCAACCCAAGCCACAGACTGCCATCTCTGCTACTGCACGGCATGCAGTACCAGTGCACCACGTCAGTAACCAACAGGATCCTGAACATCTTCTACCCCCAAGCCACAAGACTTCTGAACAAGACTGCTAAATAGCTAATCAAATGGCTATTCCGACTACGTGCATTGAGATGTTTTTGCACTAACACAATAACTTTTTTACACATACGCTGCTGCTACTGTCTATTACCTATCCTGTTGCCTAGTCACTTTACCCCTATCTATATGTACAGTACATAGAGTACTGTACATATAGTACATAGAGTATGTACTGTATGTACAGTACATACAACACATTTTACTCGTTATTTCTATTCGTTATTCACATAGTATTTATTACTTGCGTCGCTATCTCAATTAGTTTTATTTTACTCTGCATTGTTGGAAAATAACCCGTAAGTACAAAGCATGTGACAAATAAAAATGGATTTGATCAAGTGTTAGTGAATTGTCTGAATTGTAATTTTCTGTATCTGGCCAATGTATAGAGATCTGTATCTAATGCTTGAAAGCCAAAGGCTCTCATCCATACTTCAATGCAATTTACCACAAACAAAAATACACAGGCTGTCAATTTTACTCTGGAGAGACAGTTTCCTTGTTGAACTTTTAATAGCTTAAAAAGGAAATATGCAAGGATGGAAGTGAAGTGGTGTGAGGATGGAAGTGAAGTGGTGTGAGGATGGAAGTGAAGTGGTGTGAGGATGGAAGTGAAGTGGTGTGAGGATGGAAGTGAAGTGGTGTGAGGATGGAAGTGAAGTGGTGTGAGGATGGGTTGACTTCCTCAAATAAATATTCATAGAAGAAAATACTCACAAGGGGAAAAAAAACTGTCTATCAATAACATTAAAATGACATTGAAAATCATTGTAAGTTTTGGTTGAATGTACACAGTTTCCATCTCCTTTTAACTGAGAAATCAACCACAAGTCAACAACAGTAATTTCAAGGGTCGGTTTATTTGAGGTTCACAACTCAATCAAATATCAACCGAAAAATGGATTTCGATGTTAAGTCATGTTTTAGCCCGCTTGGTAGTTTCTGTATTTGATGCAAATATAATGCGTATTTGCCATGAGAGTTCTATTCCATTTAATTCTGCACCTTATGGTTTCAAAACTGATTACTTCAATAGCGTACCCTATTCCAATACCAGAGACTGACTATCTATCAGTGCCTAGTTCATTTTTTCCCCCCAAGTTCATTGATTAAAGAACTCATGATTAAGCCTCATCAACTGAATCAACATAGCACCCTGGATAGAGAGAAATAAACTCCACAGCCTTCACTAATCAAGTGCCGCTTGATGGGAGTTATCTTCTAATCAAGCAGATTGAGTCTCCGTGGCTGAAAAAAAACAAGGTTGATTTTTATCAATCTGAAATTCTAATCAGACAATTGAACTTCTCTTGTTATTTTCTCAGTTGGGGTGGATGTGGTGGCTGAATTAGGGTCAAGAGCAGCTCGGGGACACTTTGAGGGTGGAACATGTTGGAAATACGTTTTTAAAATATGTCCAGGGTTTTTGACTTCAGCTCTGTGTGGTGGCACTTGTGGCTCATTAAGTCGTTTTCTGAAGCAATACACTTCGCTATGTGTTCTGGCTACTGCACTATCAATGCTATCTGCACTCCCTTTATCTTTCCAACTTTAGATCTAAACCCACACAATCCAACATAGTAAACAGAAAAATACATCCACTTTTGCATTCAAAAGCCAGTGAGTCACAGAGTTGTGTGCTCTCTGAATTCAGCATCAACTCTTATCCAAGCAAGTTATCGTTTTTCTCCATGAATCTTGTTCTGGAGCGGTCACTAGCTGGCACAGCCACAAAGTCATAACATCTGATTTTAAACCTAACCCTAATACCTAACCCTAACCTTAAATTAATACCAAAAGTAATTTTTTGTTTTCATGATTTTTTACAATATAGACAATTTAGACTTTGCAGCTGGCGCATCTAACGGAAATCATTCAGTTCTGCCTCCAGGACAAGACCCATCCTAACCAATTAGGCAAAAATGGGTTAAATCAACCAGAGGCATCATGCACCGCCAAAATCTGAGGGGGCACAAAGTACATGAGGATGGCTGGGAGGTGGTCCGGAGGGGGATTAGGCACCCCCATCCTGAAGCTGGCATTTTTCAAACACCCAAAACAGGTTCCCTGCAATCTAGACCCATAATCATTATGCTTAATTCTATTTCAAAAATATGTTTATTTGTCTGCATATCTAAGCATACATCTTGCAAATCTAAGCATACATCTAAGCATCTAAGCATACAGTGTCAGGGATTTCCTCCTCTTCTTCCGAAGAGGAGAGGCGAAAAGGATCAGAGGACCAATATGCGGCGTGGTAAGTGTCCATGGTTCTTTTAATACGTAAATGTACACATGAACAACTGACTACAAAAACAAGAAACATGAAAACCCAAAATCAAATCAAATCAAATTTATTTATATAGCCCTTCGTACATCAGCTGATATCTCAAAGTGCTGTACAGAAACCCAGCCTAAAACCCCAAACAGCAAGCAATGCAGGTGTAGAAGCACGGTGGCTAGGAAAAACTCCCTAGAAAGGCCAATACCTAGGAAGAAACCTAGAGAGGAACCAGGCTATGTGGGGTGGCCAGTCCTCTTCTGGCTGTGCCGGGTGGAGATTATAACAGAACATGGCCAAGATGTTCAAATGTTCATAAATGACCAGCATGGTCGAATAATAATAAGGCAGAACAGTTGAAACTGGAGCAGCAGCACAGTCAGGTGGAAGTTGAAACTGGAGCAGCAGCATGGCCAGGTGGACTGGGGACAGCAAGGAGTCATCATGTCAGGTAGTCCTGGGGCATGGTCCTAGGGCTCAGGTCAGTTGAAACTGGAACAGCAGCATGGCCAGGTGGACTGGGGACAGCAAGGAGTCATCATGTCAGGTAGTCCTGGGGCATGGTCCTAGGGCTCAGGTCCTCCGAGAGAGAGAAAGAAAGAGAGAAGGAGAGAATTAGAGAACGCACACTTAGATTCACACAGGACACCGAATAGGACAGGAGAAGTACTCCAGATATAACAAACTGACCCCAGCCCCCCGACACATAAACTACTGCAGCATAAATACTGGAGGCTGAGACAGGAGGGGTCAGGAGACACTGTGGCCCCATCCGAGGACACCCCCGGACAGGGCCAAAACAGCCCTATCTGGTGCAAAACACAGAGACAGGAACAATCACCCACAAACACACAGTGAAACCCAGGCTACCTAAGTATGATTCTCAATCAAAGACAACTAATGACACCTGCCTCTGATTGAGAACCATACTAGGCCGAAACATAGAAATACCCAAATCATAGAAAAACAAACATAGACTGCCCACCCCAACTCACGCCCTGACCATACTAAATAATGACAAAACAAAGGAAATAAAGGTCAGAACGTGACATACAGCTAGACCACTTGATTGCTAGCCTGAAATGACTTCTTGGTAGCTATGTTTGGAGATTGGGAACCTATCTGGACTAGCTAAAGCCAACCTCATAAAATTGCTAGGTGGCTATTAGTATTACAGAGAAACAAACAAACAAACAAAAACTGTATATATATATACAGGACAGATCTGAGTTGGCACTGCCCCTGTGCACCCTATAGGAATGACACCTCTGGAATCAAAGTTGTTTACAGTTGTTTCAACCCAAAGAAATCAATGTGATGACTCGACGTGAAAAAATTATTGGATTTGCAAAAAGTAATCAATTTATGGGCATTTCATATGTTTTTACCCAACTTTTTACCTAAATCCAATGATATGGTGACATTTTTTGTCGATTTTTAAATTGAATTCACGTTGGTTGAAAACTCAACCAAATGTAAATCAAAACTAGATATTGAACTGATGTCTGTGCCCAGTGGGAATAAACGTCAATCTTCTTCATGCAAACACAAAATAAAACACACCAAAAGCGGAGGGGCAGCCCCTATGCACTTGCCACAAATGACTAATTTGCTAAATTTGCAACATTGTACATTGCTCTCCTTTACTCTTTTTTTATGTCATCATTAGCACAGTATACATGATCCCAATTCTAGCTCTAAGCAGCTGGCAATTTGAAACCCCCCCCCAAAAAAGTATATTCTGCGGATTTATTGGCGCATTGAACCATGTCGCACGCCATACTGTAGTTTAAGAACTCAGTGGATAGTGGTAAAAAAAATCTTTATGCACCTTCACCATTAAACAGGTGTCAAACACCAATCAATTATTGCATTCTTCTTTTTATGGAGAGGAGTGACTTATTTGAACCTGCATGCTCATTAACGGACTGTAAGATTTGGTGTGGTCAATATAATTTTTTGCTAGAGGATAAGAGAGAAAAGAGAAAGAGGGGAAACCTGAACCATCTCATCAGTGAATCAACATCTCATCGAAACCACCTCCAACAAAAGTACAACGTAACACCAAGCTGCCTGCAGAGGACTACTTGGATTAGTAGTTGGACTGGTCCATCATGGATTAACCTGAGGGATGAACCTCTACAGATGACCTAGCTACAACATGATGCTTTTTTACACACAAAGCTACCGCTAGATAGACGCCAACAACTACCAAAGTTAAAGATATGGCAGGGCAGGTAGTGGTACCTTTGTTCTGTTTTTTTTTGCACAGTGTAGTCAGTGAGTCATGCAGTGCGCTATAGATGAACCTGAAGGTAGTGACTGTAGCCAGAGAGGAAAATGCAAAGGGAGAGGATTTACTCCGTCCAACATCTGTCCGCATGAGATAAGCCCTTTTTTGTATGGAGTTCTATGAGTGTGTCAAATTGCGAGAGGCTTATTTGATCGACAAGAAGTTTCATAATGAGTTACCAAGAAAAACTTCCAAAATGATTAATTCAAGGTAAAAAGGAGTTGGCGCACTCAACAAAAAAAGGCAGAAAATCTTTTTTTTGCTCACTTTAATCCATTGTACAGGACGTGAACAGGTGACTGATGTGTCGACGTGTCTTCCTCAGAGTGACCTGACCATTGCACTTAGCTCCTATTTATAGCCTAGTGGCCCATTGAGGCACAACAATGGGCCACTATACAAATGGTAAATTGTATCACAAAATAACAAGACAAATAGTGTGTCGCGTTAAGCAATTGGCCATGTCAAAATATACATAGGTGATATTTGGGTGTCTGTGAATCCAGAGACACGGATACCCCCCAAAAATCAAGGCAACAACCGTATAGAAACTAGGACAGTGAAAAATAATTGTTTAACCCATTTAGATCCACGGTGCCTAAGGAGTACTGCCAGAATGCCTCTCTTTGTTTTAGGTTACGTACAATATCACATCCTCTAGGTGATATTTGCACGTGTTCAATGGCTACAGAGCGCAGGGAGGAATGCAGTGGCACGCAATAGCATAGTCCGGGTATTTATTTTGAATAGCAGCCTTGTGTTCTGCAATGCAAAGTTCCAATGCTTGTTTAGTTAGAAAAATATAAACAGCCCCGCCGAATAGTGACATTTAATAAGCTCCTCTCCATCCAACGTTGTCTAATCATTCGATGTATGCATGCTGTCTATAGATCTACGCCTAGATGTTTTTTGCAGAATTGATTATACACTCTTATACACTACCCCTATTATACACTGCCTATCTCAAGATCTGAAGTGACACAGTCCTTAGTGGATATTGTAATCGTTGTGAAATGCTATAGCAAAGGCCTGCATAGATATGGCAACCCTCAAAGTTTCTATCGTCAGGATCCGCCGGCATTGCAATGCTGAATTTTTCTCACATTGTTTACCATGTGCTCTCCTCATCAGTTACACTCTTTTTTTCTTCGTCTGGGGCGGTTAGTGCTTTCCATATAAAGGCTCAGCTTCTTGAAGTGGGAGCTCTTTTAAGTGCCAATAACATTAAAGAAATGATGCAGAGGAAGCCTCGAAAATCTGGCGTGGTATGCGTTTGCTATTTCCCGTCAGATATTCAAATCCCCACTATTGAATTTACCCCCCTCCCACCCTCTGTCGTCTTTGGTAGCGACAATATTATTCCATCTGAATAGCAGAGTAGAGACCAAAATATTCCATTGTTCTCAAGTGTATTTTTACACATATGCATTTGAGATACAGGATTTCCTTGACTGCAGTGTAGAGCTTGATCTTTCAGTTGAAATATCTTCATTCTGCATGTATATGTGTTATGCTTTATGTTTTGGATATGGTTCACAAGCTGATGGTTGATGATTGTATATGTGTTATGCTTTATGTTTTGGATATGGTTCACAAGCTGATGGTTGATGATTGTATATGTGTTATGCTTTATGTTTTGGATATGGTTCACAAGCTGATGGTTGATGATTGTATATGTGTTATGCTTTATGTTTTGGATATGGTTCACAAGCTGATGGTTGATGATTGTATATGTGTTATGCTTTATGTTTTGGATATGGTTCACAAGCTGATGGTTGATGATTGTATATGTTTACAATGAAAGCTTTGCAGTTGACAGTCTTTTTTCCCCATCAGATATTGTACCACAGTAATATGACCAATTTAATAGGCACGCATACAAGCAAATAAACAAACCAACCATGAGATCAAACACAGTTGCCTCTCCCTAGCCCCCAAGGGATAGGAGTGGAGATTGGGAGTGTGGACTGGGGCCGCACTTTACAATTAGTTTTGTTTCCCTTTCCCCTCTTAACCTAAGGTGAACTTGAAGATACAAACATTTAGTGTTTCATATATATTTATGGTTTGAAGATGGACAGTATATACTACCATGTGACTCATAGATTCCTCAGAAAGGAATTCCTTATAGACAGTGCACTAAACACTGTTCTGTACAGTGTGTTCTTTCCAACAGAGAAGGAGCAAACCTTAAGCCATGTAAACAACCCTTTGGTACACACAAAGGAGAAGGCTTCAGAGAAGATAGAGAGAATACACATTGATTGTGCTTGAGAGTTGCCAACGAGAGTTATACATGCTTTATCCAGTTATACATGCTTTGCCCTTTCTCATTTCATTCAAGGTTAAGCCTGTATCATCCATCATTGAATTTTTTTTTACTGTGTGTCCTTCAAGGGCTCTCCTTTATAAGTTGTTGACAAAGTAACTATGGAAACAGGGGATTGTGATTGACAATGTGTGGGCACGGAACTTAATGGATGATTAAACATTACACAACATTCAACGGTGGACAAGAAGTTCCATGGATACAAAGTGAATGAAACTTATAGTACAGGCTGTATGTGAAACACGCTGACCATAGAGAGCCATTTTATTCTCTATTTTGGTTAGGTCATATAGGATCATATTTAGGCAGTTTTTGTGTAGTTGCCTGTGAGCACTCCAGAATGAGCACTCCAGAATGTCACGTTTCGGTTATTCGTTAGCCTTTTTATTCTCTATTTTGGTTAGGTCGGGGTGTGACTAGGGTGGGTATTCTAGGTTGTTTAGTTCTATGTTGGCCTGGTATGGTTCCCAATCAGAGGCAGCTGTTTTTCGTTGTCTCTGATTAGGCAGTTTTTGTGTAGTTGCCTGTGAGCACTCCAGAATGTCATGTTTCGGTTATTCTTTATTGTTTTTGTGCGTTTTATTAAATAAATATGTGGAACCCAGATCACGCTACGCTTTGGTCCGAGTATGCTTACGACGATCGTGATAGTATGCTTCTAGTACAAGCTGTATGTTTTGCCTCAATGCAAACCAACTACTACTGACTGAACCATAGAACCATTTTCATGCGTGTGTCTATGTAATGTATTGCATCATGCACTTTAAGGGACCAAAATGGAAATAATGAGTTGACTTTATTGTATTATCCCTGAGTTGTAACTGTGTGTTTGTCAAATCAATCAAGCAATTATCATCATGATACATCATCTATTTATATAAAGGCATGGTTCCCTTTCAATGCTTGTGTTTATATAAGAGGCCCAAATAAATAAGTCCATCAAATGAACAGCCCTACGACATTTCATTAACACACAGAATTCATCTCTCCATGTATTTTGCAGGCATGAAGGCTAATGTGCAAAATGGGCCTGCAACTTACCACCCTCATTACGGTTTCAAATGCACCTCGCTATGCAGAGATGGAATTCAAATGAATTATTCCCAGAACCATAAAAATTAAATGCAATAACTTTACAATAGCCCTTTTAGCCCACTGTGAAAGCACGAGTCATTTCCTAATTTTATTTTCATGGTGTGCTTACAAAGCTGGAATGAAAATGACGTACCTCTTTTTAGGTAAGGACGCACACGATGTTGGTCTATGTCACGCCTTGGTCATAGTATTTTGTGTTTTCGTTATATATTTGGTCAGGCCAGGGTGTGACATGGGTTTATTTTGTTGTGTTTCGTATTGGGGTTTTGTAGGCATTGGGATTGCGGCTGAGTAGGTGTGTAGCATAGGTTTGGCTACCTGAGGCAGTTCTCAATCAGAGTCAGGTGATTCTCGTTGTCTCTGATTGGGAACCATATTTAATAAACATGGATTGCAATAGCCACGCTGCATTTTGGTCCGATCCTTGTTCTACCTCTTCGTCAGAGGAGGAGATAGAAGAGAGCCGTAACAGTCTAGTGCTTGTATTCCCAAACTATACACCCCAGGGGTACGTGCAATGCCATCGGGGGTACGTCAAATAAAAATGTGATTCACATTTTTCTTCACATTTTCAAACAGTCCATTTATATTTTCCAACGGGGCTATACGTTTGGGCGAGGGTTTTCTCTCGCGTAAGAAGCCTCGTTTCCCTGCCAAAAAGAAAGTTAAACCATCTAGTGTCCAGCGAAATAACAACACAATGTCAAATACAGGTAGCCTAGTCAAATAATTAACATCCAATCACATTAACCGTTACTCTCTCACAGGAATTCCATAATTTTATTTTCAACCTTTATTTAACTGGGCAAGTCAATTAAGAACAAATTCTTATTTACAATGACGGCCTACCGGGGAACAGTGGGTTAACTGCCTTGTTCAGTTAACCCAAACGGAATGAGCAGCAGCTATATTTGGCTAAATACACCCCAATAAAGGGCCGTATGTAGCCAAATATAGCTGCTGCTCATTCCGTTTGCTCGAAAATTGAGAAATGGTTAAAGAGACACATACCAGCTCTACTGGTAGTACTGCTACTACCAACAGTGCTACACCTACACCTGTCGACGACACAAGTTGTTCTGCTTCCACGAGAACATCCAATGCTAGCATCAGTAATTCTACATTTGTTGTTAGCCCAGCTAGGATGGACACTGACTGTTGTGAATCTGATGTAGCCAATAAGTTACTGCCCCCTTACCCGGGAAAGCACCGAACAACAGAAAGGGACGTTGGACCATCGAAGAGGTACAAATATGATGAGAACTACATTGATTTGGGGTTCACTTATATTGGGAGTAGTGCCTTTCCCCAGTGACAGTGTGTTATATGTGCAAAAGTACTATCTCACAACTCGATGAAACCTTCACTCTAGCGCAGACATTTAGAAAAAAAACAGGCCAACATGAAAAATAAGCCATGGGACTTTTTAGAGCGAGAATTAAGACGACTTTCAAGTAGTAAGACATGTATAAAAGCAACATATACCATTAATAAGAATGGGCTAAAAGTGTCTTACATAGTGAACTACCAAGTGGCTAAGACAGGCAAGCCCCATACTACTGTGAAGTACTTAAGTCTTCCTGCTGCCACGGATATGACTGGGACAATGCTGGGGGGAAAGGCCAAAAAAACTATTAATCAGTGACGTGGCAGGAGATGTTTTGAAACAATTACTGCTTCGCATACAAGCCAGTGAATTTTATGCGTTACAGCTGGATGAGTAAACAGACGTGGCGGGCCTAGCACAGCTCCTGGTACATGTCTGTTACGTTTATGGGTGGTCAATTAAGGAATTATCTGAATCTAGGATTACAGGGACTCTCTGCAACTATGTTCAATGTGCAGGACAAAATTGAGGCTATGATTAAGAAGTTGGAGCTCTTCTCTGTCTGCATTAACAAGGACAACACACAGGTATTTCCATCATTGTATGATTTCTTGTGTGCAAATGAACTCAAGCTTACGGACAATGTCAAATGTGATATAGCGAAGCACCTGAGTGAGTTGGGTGCACAATTACGCAGGTACTTTCCCGAAACGGATGACACAAACAACTGGATTCGTTATCCCTTCCATTGCCTTCCATTAGTCCACTTACTGATATCTGAACAAGAGAGCCTCATCGAAATTGCTTCCCAAGAGCTGGGTTGTGACAAAAACTCACACTCATTCTTATATTTAATAAATGTACAGCATTTGAGAGTGCGCTGAACCTGGTGCTTGAGGGTGTACGCAGCTGGAGGTTGAATGTTCGAAGGGGTACAGGACTCTAAAAAGTTTGGGAACCACTGGTCTAGAGAAACGTGGGGGAAATGACTCAACATAATAATTGAGTTCTGCTTATATATAGCAAAAGATAAGTATTCAGTAATATGGACCACACACAGAGAAGAAAACGAGAGAGGTGAATGACATGCATGATTCATGGACATGCACCATACTTAAGGATTTATAAGTTCTTTACACTGAGTGTACAAAACATTAGGAACACCTAATCTTTCCATGACATAGACTGACCAGGTGAATCCAGGTGAAAGCTATGATCCCTTGTTGATGGCACTTGTTAAATCCACTTCAATCAGTGGAGATGAAAGAGAGGAGACCGGTTAAAGAATGATTTTTAAGCCTTGAGACAATTGAGACATGGGTTGTGTATGTGCGCCATTCAGAGGGTGAATGGGCAAGACTAAAGATTTAAGATTTAAGTTTATCACGCTCAATAGTTTCACGTGTGTATCAAAAATGGCCCACCACCAAAAGGACATCCAGCCAACTTGACACAGCTGTGGGAAGCATTGGCGTCAACATGGGCCAGTATCCCTATGGAACGCTTTCGACACCTTGTAGAGTCCATGCCCCGACGAATTGAGGTTGTTCTGAGGGCACAGTGGGTGCAACTCAATATTAGGAAGGTGTTCCTAATGTTTTGTACACTCAGTGTATATTCCTATATAAATATCTTTGTCTTCAGGTATCATATCTTCTATCACAAGGGGACTGTATTTCTCCCTCACCAGCTGAGTTATCAGTGGCTTTTCTCATATAGCTTGTCAATGTCGCATAGTAGGCCTCAACACTGGAGGGTGGATTACAGTACCAGCACGTCAATGAGACCCACAATATTCAGACTCTAAGCCCCTGTCTCTGCATCTCATCTCCTCTCTGGTTCCATATGTGCTCTGACAATGGAGGGACAGACACGGTCAGCCCCCATAGCGAGGTGGATATTTGACTAACTAAGTATAGCTTCAAAACAAATTAGTCCATAAAGTGAGTCTAGGAAGTCTAGTAGTGTGGCACGCAAATTACCATGGCATTGCCCAATGGCAGAACAAATGTATCATTAGCATACCTCACTGTTGTCACTGAGTGTGTGTGTCTGTGGGACATGCTATCATTTAAAAGCCTAATGTTGCAGGAATAGAACATGAGTGGGTTTGATAATCACAAGCCAAACAATAGACACAGGCCTCAGCGTCAACTCAAGGAGTCACAGAGTTTTGCATCATTTGTGGGAGACAACATTTTTACTGTTGCCTTGTTTTTCATATAAAAACAGGTGGCCACTGCTATTATGGATTATACCACTTTGGAGTTGGGGGGTGCTCCCATTTGACTACCAGCATGTCTCCTTTACATTTCCCAGTTGCTGTTTTCTTTGTACAGAGTATATGTGACCAAATGTTCCGTGTTACTAGTTATGAGGTGTTCACTCAGCACAGCACAAAAATGTATTAAAAGTTTGGGTATTATGCCAAATGCAGGAGCGTACACAGGAGTTTAACTATATATGTTGCGTGCAATAATAATTTACATTTCAATTACGTCCAATTCGTAACACATAATCATGATCAATTGTTGACCCCAGTGTTGCAAAGGTTTAGGCAAAACAGAAGAAAAATCATAAAATTATAAGAATAACATTCTACGTAGTTATTCAGCTCACACTTTATTTGGATAGTCTGGAAAGTCCATCTGTAGATGCTTTACACATGGTCATACTATCAACTAACCATCTGTTGATAAGCAACTGCTTGCTAAGGTTATGGTTAGGTTTAGGTTTAGGTTTAGGGTTATGGTTAGGGTAAGGTTAAGGGTTAAAGGAAAACTCAACCCCAAAACTATCTTTTGGTATTTGTTTCATTAGTCCATTGTTGACATAGTTCCAAAATGTTTTGCTTGTCAGCAGTCAAGTTTTCAAGATATGAAACCCTCAAAATACTGAAATCATCCTGAAATACTGAAATACTATCATTTCCCTTTAAGTTTAGGGTTAGGAGAAGGTTTAATGTCAGGGTTAGGGCTAGGGTTAGGGTTAGCAGATACACTGAACAAAAATATAGGCAACATGCAACAATTTCAAGTTATATAAGGAAGTCAGTCAATTGAAATAAATGTATTAGGCCCTAAACTATGGATTTCACATGACTGGGAATATAAATATGCATATGTTGGTCACAGATACTTAAAAAAAAAAGGTAGGGCAACGATCAGAAAACCAGCCAGTATCTGGTGTGACCACCATTTGCCTCATGCAGTGTGACACATTTCCTTCACATAGAGTTGATCAGGCTGTTGATTGTAGCCTGTGGAATGTTTCCCCACCCCTCTTCAATGGATGTGCGAAAATGCTGGATATTGGCAGGAACTGGAACACGCTATTGTACACGTCAATCCAGAGCATACCAAACATGCTTAATAGGTGATGGCTGGTGAGTATGCAGGCCATGGAAGGACTGGGACATTTTCAGCTTCCAGGAATTGGGTACAGATCCTACCGACATGGGACCTTGTATTATCATGCTGAAACATGAGGTGAAGGCGGTGGATGAATGGCATGACAATGGGCCTCAGAATCTCGTCATGGTATCTCTGTGCATTCAAATCGATTAAAATGCAATTGTGTTCGTTGTCTGTAGCTTATGCCTGTGCATTCCCTAAACCCACCACCACCATAGGGCATTCTGTTCACTATGTTGACATCAGCAAACTGCTCGCTAACACAACACCATACACATTGTCTGCCATCTGCCCGGTATAGTTGAAACTGGGATTCATTCCTGAATAGCACGCTTCAGTGCCCATCGAAGGTGAGAATTTGCCCACTGAAGTTGGTTATAACGCCTAACTGCAGTCAGGTCAAGACCCTGGTGAGGACGATGAACACGCAGATGAGCTTCCCTGAGACGGTTATTGACAGTTTGTGCATAAATTCTTCAGTTGTGCAAACCCACAGTTTCATCAGCTTTCCAGGTGGCTGGTTTCAGACCATCCCGCAGGTGAAGAAGCCAGATGTGAAAAATCCTGGGCTAGCGTGGTTACACGTGGTCTGCAGTTTTGAGGCTGGTTGGACGTACTACAAAACACTTTAAACAATGTTGGAGGCGGCTTATGGCAGAGAAATTAGCATTAAATTATCTGGCAACAGCTATGGTAAACATTTCTGCAGTCAGCATGCCAATTGCACGCTCCCTCAAAACTTGAGACATCTGTGGAATTGTATTGTGTGACACAACTGCAGATTTTAGAGTGGGCTTATATTGTCCGCAGCACAGGGTGCACCTGTGTAACTGTGCTGTTTAATCCGCTTTTTAAAATGCCACACCTGTCAGGTGGATGGATTATCTTGGCATAGGAGAAATGCTCATTTAACAGGGATGTAAACCAATTTTGTCCCCAGAATTTGAGATAAATAAGTTGTTTGTGTGTATGGAAAATTTCTGGGCTCTTTTATTTCAGCTCATGAAACATGGGACCAACAATTTACATGTTAGGTTTATATTTTTGCCCAGTATTGTTAGTTGAAAGGTTACTGATAGTCTGTATTGCATCTACCGATGGACTATCCAAATAAAGTGTTACTGTTATTCAGCCTTCTTTATTGATGCTGTACACAAAAGCTCCCTGCCAATAGCTTTTCTCTCTCTTTCAGTTAATGCCTTCCCTGGAATCCATTGTGGCGAGTCCTTACAACCGGACATAAACAATAAGCAGGAGCCTCGTCATTGTACTCAACTGAACTGCCATCTATAGGGGTCATCTAATTAAACTGAAGATTATTTCATGATCCCTCTGCTAAGGGAAGGCTTGACATTTTGTATGAGGCCATTATAGGGATTCATGTAATGATTTCCAGTTAGATCTCGAGAGGATTTTCGGCTGGGGGAATGTCAATCCACACAGTGTAATTGTCACTTTACTGTAGTGCCCTTATATGGGCATAGTATGGATATTTCAGCTGGGGATTCAATGCAGATTATCAGCTAAAATAGTATCTTGCCTGACAGGCGATGACATAAAGATGACAGAGAAGAGATTAAAGACCATTGAAGACAATTTGCATAGTACTGTTTCGCATAAACTGTACCAGCATGACTGTCTTGGTAGGAGTTATGAACATTTATGTAAATGCCCTTCCCTATTTCACTCAACCTGACAGTGCGTGAGGAGAAACTTGTGAACATAAATAACAGTAGGCACTTGGCCTTGGATGAATGACGATCCTGAGTGTCACATTTAAAAATCTATATTTAAAGTTAAATGGATTTCTGGATCCTTGTAGTCTATTTTGATATTTGTTTTTACCAGCAGATATGTCAATATTTCTATCTTCCATGTTACTTACGTGCCATGGGGTGTGTATTCTGCTAGTGTCGGGATAGGTGTGCAAAAAGTGTGGATCCAGGGATTGAGTGAATGCTTGACAACCTGTGTTGCATGGTGGCCCTAAAGACAGTTGAATGACTGCCATCACGTATGGCTTGTAGAGTTAGCGATTACAAAGGCCCTTGTGTTATCTTCCTTCAGCCACAAGGTTTTCTACCGTGTGTGATTGTTCCACATACAAGCCCCTGGGCTTGTTCAGGAGGACAATGTCTCAGACAGTCCGTGAAGACTGTGAGGTAGGAAGAGGACAGGAGAGCAATGTCATACTGTGTGTGCCCTCATAAAACCTCTAAAACGTTAATAAAATGCTAGAATATAGCAGGAAACATACTGTGTGACATTACCAAACCTCTCCAACTTTTATTAAGAAAAATATCAGATAGAAGGAAACCGACAGTCATTTGAGGCTGCAACAACAAAGGTGTTCCACATAGGGACCTAAGGTAGAGGATAATTGGTTAGTTCATGTTCTGGACCCATTGGGTTCATTCAAGGATGCATATTACACTACATGACCCAAAGTATATGGACACGTGTTCATGGATCGTCTAATTCCAAAATCATGGGCATTATTATAGAGTTGGTCGCCCCTTTGCTGCTATAATAGCTTCCACTCTTCTGGGAAGGCTTTCCACTAGATGTAGGAGCATTGCTGCGGTAACTTGCTTCCATTCAGCCACAAGAGCATTGGACACTGATGTTGGGCAATTAGGCCTGCCTCACAGTTGGCATTCCAATTCATCCCAAAGGTGTTCGAGGGGGTTGAGGTTAGGGCTCTGTGCAGGCCAATCAAGTTCTTCCACACAGATCTAGGCACACCATTTCTGTGCTTTGTGCACGGGGGCATTGTCGTGCTGAAACAAGAGAGGGCCTTCCCCAAACTGTTACCACAAAGTTGGAAGCACAGAATGTCATTGAATGCTGTAGCATTAAGATTTCCATTGGAACTAAGGGGCCTAGCCCGAACCATAACAAACAGCCACAGACCATTGTTCCTCCGCCACCAAACTTTACAGTTGGCACTATGTATTCGGGCAGGTAGCATTCTCCTGGCATCCGCCAAACCCAGATTTGTCCGCCAGACTGCTAGATGGTGAAGTGTGATTCCTCATTCCAGAGAACACGTTTCCCCTGCTCCAGAATCCAATGGCGGCAAGCTTTACACCACTCAAGCCGGCAGTTGGACTTGTGTGCGGCTGCTTGGCCATGGAAACCCATTTCATGAAGCTCCCAATGAACAGTTATTGTGCTGACGTTGCTTCCAGAGGCAGTCTGGAACTCGGTAGTGAGTGTTGCAACAGAGGACAGATGATTTTAGAACTTAACCACTGGGCCATTGTTGCTCCTAGACGTTTCCACTTCACAATAACAGCACTTACAGTTGACCGGGGAAGTTCTGGCAGGGCAGAAATTTGACGAACTGACTTGTTGGAAAGGTGGCATCCTATGATGGTTCAACATTGAAAGTATCTGAGCTCTTCAGTAAGGCAATTTTACTGCCAATGTTTTTCTATGGGGATGGCATTGCTGTGTGCTCAATTTTATATACCTGTCAGCAACCGTCGGGGCTGAAATAGCCAAATCCACTCATTTGAAGGGTTGTCCACATACTTTTGTATATACAGTATAGTGTATTTTGGGAGACTACCAAGGGAGGGCCAGAACTAAAGGACTGTGTGAAGGAGATCAAGAGTGTTAAAGCGTCGGTGTGACATGTTGACGGCAGTCCTGTCGAGCATTTTTTTGTGTTTCAGTAGCAGTTGACATGTAATGCTCCAAAACAACATTTCACGGTGAAACACCTCCTCCCACTCATTGGGCTAAATATGTACAGATCACCAAGTTGTGCAGACTGTCTCCACAGAGCTCAGTGGAAATTAAATGGAGTAAAGAAAAATAAATGCTTTGACTTTGAACAAAATAGGTGCAATTAAATTTGGTGTTCAGTGGGTTTCCCCCCTCCCCTGCTTAGTAAAAATGGATTAAGAAGTCCCAACAATGTTGAAAGTAGAAAGGGGATTCAACACCAGTGTGCCGGTTAACCTGTGACCTGTAATTAAGCTTTGAATTTAATGTCCTGGCCCAATTTGATCTCTATTACGTTAAATAAACCTCTAGCCAATGAGACACCAAAGCAATCCAAGGGCTATACTTATACTGGGGGCATTCGTTTTGCATCGCTAGTTGTGCCCCAGGTGGGAAGAGTTTGTTTACTTTAGTTTGTAACCATTCCATGGGTTCTTAAGTGAAATCTCCATCCACCTGCGGCAAGACACCGGGTGATGCAAAACAAACACACCCAAAATAAGTTTAGGCCTTAAATTGCGCTGGTTGTTAAATTTAAGGTGTTAGCCGCTGATTGGCTGAGTACTTGGGGCTGCGGTGGAGTGCATACCCCATCCCGTGTCAGATGACTTAAACCAAGTCCACCAACAAATGTGGATGATAAAAACAGGATAAATGATTTATTCGATTTTCAGAAATTACTTTTCTGAGATGGAGGCACATATATGTGCATTCAAGTAGCTTTATTTATTTTACCTGAAATTTATGGCCCAAGGTTCAGTTCCTGAAGTTTTATAAGATTTCTTTCTGGAATCCAAAACAATCACAGAGCATTTTGTTGCCTACTATTTAGTAGTCAATTCCAATGCTCCAGTGCTGTACTGTTTCCTTGTAAGCTAATTTGATTTGCTTGAGGCTGTGTCTATTCAATTAAATTGAAAGTCAAACTGCTGTCAAAAATGGCCAAACAATGTCTATTTTGTCACCTTAAATGATATTTCTTTAGGAAAACACTTTGCCCAAATAATAATTGCACAAAATGGATAGTTTTGCATTGAGGTATAAATGCATATTAGGCTGAAGAGATTGGTTTTAAGAATGTACATATTGTGTATTCAGTTATTTTTTCTATGCATCTTTTTACCTTAAGGGTGAAAGCCTGTAGGTGTACTTTGCTGTATTTGTATTTGTATTTAAACCTTTATTTAGGCAAGGGAAGTCCAATTGAGACCAATGTCTCGTTTGAAAGGAAGCCCTGGAAAATCATACAGTGCAGTTCAAATAAGAGGAAAACATCAGGAAAATTGCTGCAATGTACTTGATTAACTCATTGTGACTTCTGCAGTACAAACAACTTAGAACTGGCAATCCATTGATATGTATACATTACAATAATCCCCAGCCCCTTGTTACAGAACACCAGGGGTAGATACCATTTTAGCATGTTTACCTATCAATTCAAAGAAAATCTAGAGAGATTTGGACATTTTGCTTAAAAGATTAGTTAATCATTATGTTAATGCCATTCAAACCATTGCACTATTTTGACACATGAAATGCACTGCCTCAGAGGAAGATAAACTGATTAAGGTATGAAGCCTTGTGTACCTAATCACTTATGAACAAAAGCAGCTTATCATGTTTAGCCAGGCAATGAATCAAATGTGAAGTCTTAAACTACCGCACAACATGATCGTGCAGAAAATGCATCCCTTTAAAAAAATCGTGAAAATGCAAGTAATCAGATCACTATTTCAGTAACTCACTCTGTCTAAAGGCCACGTAACCTATACCATATGTTTTCCATCAGTCTTCTAATCACTAGACACCCCCAAATCCTGACCAACACCTGGACCCCGTAGAGAGATCTCAATCAATCTCAAGCCATACCATGAATTCCCAGCGACTTACAGTGACTTATAGTAAGAAAAAAAACAGTGTGAGAGAGTGCAAAGAAGGCTAGGTTGAAATACTATATATATATATATATATATATATATATATATATATATATATATATATATATAGAGAGAGAGAGAGAGAGAGAGAGAGAGAGAGAGAGATAGAGAGAGAGACCAGAGATTTCATGTGTCTAAGCTTCTAATCTAATGCCATTAGGTACTGTATACAATTGCAGTACAATGTCCATATCACTTCCACCAGTTCAGTAATAGGTTTTAGTCCCATGAGCAGATTTCACAATTAAAAGTCATAGAATATCTGACGGAGTAAGCATTAACCACTCAGAATGAATTACACTTAGATTAGAGTGCCTCCGCTGTTTTCTGCACTCCTTGCATAAGGCAACTCCACAGAAGAGTTGAATCTGGCCTTACTACCTGAATGTGAACCCAGCAGTTTTCGACATGGAATATCAAAACCAATATGTTGCCGGGTAATCTATTGAAATTCAGGGGTTTCGAGAGTTGATAGATTGCTAAAGTTTTTTTTTTTACTGTGAACTAACAGTTTGATAATAGACATAATTCACATCAGTAATGTACAAAGTATACACAAAAGGGCAACACCCATCAAAGAAATTAGAATAAAAGTACGACTTATATGAAAACTGGAATGGCAAACATAGAAAGAACCAACGCTGATTATGAGAAGCTTTCTATAGCTTATCTTTCTATACTTCATTGGTTTTATGAAAGAAGAGCGATGGGAGAGTGCCATTCTTTTTCCAGTCAAAAGGTGTTACTGGAGCTTCGCAGAGCAAAGGTGTTTCCGGAGTTTCGAAGGGCAAGAGCATGTCAGTTTGTGAGGTGAGTACATTTGAAGTGTTGAAATATTCAGTCTATTCTCTTTAACTTGTCAAACGCACAGACAGTACCTTAGATATTAATACTTCATATTTCAGATTATTTCTCTCTCACAAAGGAACAGAAGGATGACTAACAAGCCCTGTTCACATCTTAGGGCTCACTGCTGGAAAATGACAGATAAAGAATGTTTACCAAACGATGGTATGATGCTAGTAACTTTCAACTGGAATAGTAAATGTATTAATTAAACTTGTATTTATCCAGGAACTTCCATTGAGGTCAGAATACCTATTTTACAAGAAATACCCTAAATACTGTATTGCCAATCTTGACATGTCATGTCTTGATAATAATGATCATTCTATAACAGTATAATGATATGATATTTGCATACGTTTAAACATGCTTGAAATTGGCCATTTTCAACTTTGGGCCCTTCTTTGGCATTGTTGGTGTTCAAACAATCCAAAGAAAAGCTAAATTGAAGTTGGCGGCGACACCCCAGAGGTTTGCTGTGCTTTTCTTAATGGTATTGTGAGTCCCATTACGCAGGGGGAACTAAATTATGCTGCTGAGAGGATTGCTGAGATTGATGTTGAATATGCATGGTAGGAGATTTGTTGTCTGAATGTGTTAGTCACAGACTTTTGAAGTGGGCCCAGACAGGGAAATTGCCCAAACCTCGGTGCCACATTACGGGGAAGTTTCATGATGTTTTTCCCCTGCATCCTCATGGCCATTCATTTCGCCCTTAAGTAAACGTATGTCAGGCTACATTCTGTTCAATTTCTCATTAACCTGTGTAATTATAAATAAAAAATTAATGGAATGGGCCAAGCCATGGCAAAATCCTAGAGAAAAATTCAGTTCAGTCTGCTTTCCACCAGACACTGGTAGATGAATTAATATTTCAGCAGGACAATAACCTAAAACACAAGTACAAATCTACGCTGGAGATGCTTACCAAGAAGAGAGAGAAATGTTCCTGAGTGGCCGAGTTACAGTTTTGATTTAAATCTACTTGAAAATCTATGGCAAGACCTGAAAATGGTTATCTAGCAATGACCAATCGTTAGATAAGTCATCTTCTAAAGTTTGGGCTATTTATACTTTAGAAATACTTTATAAATGTTTTGAGTGACCAGTGTAATTTCTCACAAAAAATGGACATGCCATTGGTAGACATTCCAGCAGTACCTGAGGCTTGGTCATTGCTAGAAGGGATCCAGCTTTTGTCAGTATTGACTTTTCGTAGCAGGTCTAGTAGAACCTACGCAGCAGGTTAGGATAATTAAAGGGGGCAAGTTAAGAGAATTAGGTTAAGGTTAGGAAAATGTTAAGGTTAGGGTTAACTAAAATGCACACAAAAAATACCACTCTATGATGAGTCAATTATAGTTTTAGTACCAAAAGTGTGGGGGAAAAAAAGAAAAAAAGAATCAAAAGTGTGGATTGCAGTGACTCCTTAGAGCAGTTTAATATTGGTTAATCCAAAATTAAAATCTTGGATAATTTGATCAGCTGCGTGATTCAATTCTGGGTCCAAACCTGTTTGCGAAGTCTCCACCCTCATAAAAGGAAACTCTCAGCCAAAACAAATAAGGAAACAAATATCAGAAATAACAAAGGAAACAAATATCTGAATACATTATTTTGATGAGTTACTACATTTAAAGGCCCAGTAAAGGTGCAGCGAAACAAAGCCATGTGAGAAAATAGTTTGGGGTTCAAAGACTGAATCGTTTAAAGGTTTTGCAGTACATGTACAATTTCTACCTGCAAATCATACTTAAACCATTTCTACCTCTATCACATATCAGTAGTAATGAAGGAATAAAAATCCCCTATTGGAAAACTGTCCGGTCCGGCTAGCTGTTGTGTGGAGGCTACATCTCCTTGCTTTACGATTAGTTTGTGTTCGCAAGGTTGACAACAAGGTTGACAACAAAACATTGACATTACTCTTCCTGAAGTCCTTGCAACAGTTGTTTCACAACAGTTGTTGTGAATAAAATGTTAAGAATATTTCCTTTAAAGGGTAAGTAGCATGAACGTAACCACATGTAACATATGGATTTGCATTAGTATACGTATCATACATATCAGTCCCAATGCAAAGTTGCTCCTCACTTTTCTATTTTTTGTTGTCACTGATCAGAATTCTAAAGAAGGCCGAAATCATGTCAGAAAATGTTTGATGTGATGTAATACGGAGTACCCGGCAAGCCAGCCAATGTTCCATAATGTAAACTCCAACAGAAATAACTCAAAATTAAATCAAATCGTTTGCAGTCATGACTACTGGTTTCAATTACATTTTCAGCCAACTTACAAGCACTACTTTATGAATTTATTGATCAAATCAACATGCAAGGTTGCTAGCCTACTAGCCTGCTAACATTAGCCATACTAGCCTGCTAATATTAGCCCTACAGTATCAGCCTGCTAATGTTACATTAGCACTGAACAAGTAGGCCAATTGCTATCAACACCTAGCTTGCAGCTACATTAAAGTAAACCATTATTTTGGAAATACATAACACCATCTAACCAGTTATCAAATAATGTTATCTATATGCAGTTATCTTAGCCAGGAAGCTAGTCAGCCATCTAACATTAGCTATTTAGGTAACTAGCTATTAGCCTAGCCAACCACTACAGTTATGGCGGGCGCTTCATTGTGCCAAAATCCAAAATAGATACATTCCAGATGTCAGTCAACTATCGCACTTAGCCAAGGTGGGTAAAGTTACAAAACCCCTGAAGCCTACTTCAGCACAGATAAAGTACTACATAATTAGAGCAAGCAGGTATGATTTTCGCTTACGTTTTGAGCTACCGAGGTAGCATGCACAGAGTAGATCCTCTAAATGACTTTGAGAAATAGTGCATTGTGGGTAGTTTCAAAGTTATCCGTAAATAAGTTCATAAATGTGTAATAACCCAAAAACATAAATATGTTTGTACTTATAGGTAACCAGATCGTGACGACAACTAAGTTACTAAGCACACATCCTGTGTTGTGTGCTTATTCTTTTACCATTGATATGTTCTAGGCTATTTTGAAACATTCAGGTGCATCAGGCACTGCTGGAATGTCTACCAATGGCATGTCCAATCTTTTTGTGAAAAATTACACTGGTCACTCAAAACATTTATAAAGTATAAATAGCCCACACTTTAAACGAGGCCACACAAAAAAACACTGAACTAATAATTAGGAACTGGTTTATAAGGACCTATATTAAACATCTATGCATGGAGTAATGATTAATACATTATGAATGAATGATTTACTAATCTATTATAAATCCTTTATTACATGGAGTTATTATAAAGTGCTACCCATTTCAAAACTAAATTATGAATGGGAATCTATTCAAATAGTCTGTGTCTAGAATGAGCATGATTGTAGCATGAACATGAATATGCTTTCTATGCTATTACTATTTCAGAACTATTTCTGATCATGGTTACCTTGAGCCTTGACCCCTGTCTTCCACATATGGTGCTGCTGCTTGCACTCTCATGACAGTCATGAGATCTATGCATATTTAATATGATTTCAAAGAAGTCATGGTGTTCTTTAGCCTCTTGTCTGTCATGGAGGAAACCATATTTGAATCGCTAACTTAAAGGTCACCAATCCTCCCTCAAGGTCAGATATAGTATGCTTCCCAACTCAATTGGTCTGTAATTTGAAATTCTTCATTAATATCAGGAGAGGCATCGGCCAGTTCAGTTGCATCTTTATACCTTCCAATTTCACATGAAAAGTTAAAAGTTTACTGTGTGTTTAAAAAGTGGAGAGGGGAGGGGGGAATTAATATCAATCATTTTCATAGACCTCACAGCCACAGCAGCTCGTTTCCCTGCTTCCATGGAAGGGTTTTATCTTTCATTTAATATTACCCCGGCACTCGCATCTGTGTGAGAGAGGCCTACTCCCCGCGGTAAATATTCGCTCTGTGGTCGAGCCAGGAGCCACAGATAGAATTGTTCCCTTATTCCTATGGAAATAAAAATCACAGCACGAGACCCACTGAAGTCCTGACTCTCTCAATATTCCAGAAAGGTCTGGTGTCACTCAGCACCACAGCAATCGAGTGCTGAGAAAGAGAGAAGCTGAGAGAAGGTAATATTGTGGAGTGACTTAGGTTCTGGAGTCCAAAGAGCCTTTTTATGAACCAAAATAATTATTAAAGAGTCCGTAGATTGATGTTTATTTATCTGTGCTTTGTAGCCAAGGCAATACGGCTGTGCCATCCACTTGATAATTTAGCAGACATCAATTGTGTATATTCAGTCAACACATATATTTAAAAAATAGAATGGAATATAACAGAACATTTTAGTTTCTCTTAGAATTAAAACCTTGTGTAAGTGTAACAACAGTTTATGTAAGTAATAGGCTACAGTCCAGTTACAGCTTCTTCTGAGGAAGTAGAAACAAAGCATTTTCATTTTTTTGAGTGTGTGTGGGGGACAGAGGAACAGCAATTCTTACACTATTGTTCTAAATTCAATCATCCTCTTCTAAATCCTCATCATTCAGTTCATTCAAATTCAATTGTAATACATTTTATCACTCCCCTTCAACAACTCCAAATCGCTTTTTTCATGCGCTCCAAAAGGATAACTTGAAATAACATGATATAGGTTCATTAAATAATTGAAAGGAAAAAATGTACTATTTATTAGCCTAGTGGATATAAGTATTTCTACAACAGGTGGGTCTAATCCTGACTGCTGATTGGTTAAAAGCGCATTCCAGCCGGTGTCTACTCCAGAAGTTACCACTGGCTAAATCTTTGACGTTAAATGTGTATTTACTCTGTTCCATCTGACTGCACAATCCACAGTCTCATCAACCCACCCAGGCAATTTATGAACTTGATATCCAGTATAAAAAGCATCTAGACATTATCTCACGTTTCTTTTAGACTAACATTTGGTTTTCAGCAGTGGAAATTTGTGTTAACCTTGCTGTCTGTCTGACATTTGCATCATTGTTTCAATATTCAAATTCGATCTCCATCTGTCCCATAGTAATAAACGTGTCTGGAGTAGGGATGAGACAGACAGGCAGGTAGCTTTTCTCAGGCAGTCAAAATCATGGGTCAGCATCATTTTCATGGATATGTACAAAGAACTATCAATAGAAACAGGTCAAACGAAACAAAGTGCAGCTAGTTTGATGTCTTTCCAGCTTCAGTTTGAAGTGATTGTGTTAGTTGTATTGTTGGCTAGCTCCTCTGAGCAACAGTCTCCTGACGAGAGCGCACGTTTTCTATGCCAGACGTAATCATGCATCATCAGCTCATTGTTATGGTGCATCCAAATAAATGTCACAAGAAAACAGCTTCAACTAACGCAAATGCAATTACTTTACTGTTATTCTGGCTGCACTTTTTGACGTAACTGTAAGTTAGCCATAGTTGGCTAGCTTGCAAGCAAGGCATAGAACGTTGCCAGCCAGTATGGCAATGGAACATTTAAAACGAACGACTGGGTCGTGTCTATAGATACAGAACAAAAAGACTGAACGACTGGGTCGTGTCTCTGGCACCCGAACCGATATCTGGCATTATTCATCTCATATGTGTATCCTGTTTTTTTCCTATACTATTCTACTGTATCTTAGTCCGTTCCGCTCTGACGTCGCTCGTCCATATGTATATAGTCTTAATTCATTCCTACTTAGATTTGTGTTTATTGGGTATATGTTGTGTAATTTGTTAGATGTTACTTGTTAGATATTACTGCACCGTCGGAGCTAGAAGCATAAGCATTTCGCTACACCTCTAATAACATCTGCTAATCACGTGTACGTGACCAATACAATTTGATTTGAGTTGATTTGATACAACAAACAACCAGCCGCTTGGGTAGCAACCCCAGATTTGTGTCGGGACAATATCTTGCTGAAAGATGAAATGGTATGAATAAAATCATAGACATAACATCAATCATTATTTGAATATGTTGGTAAACCGTTGTATAAAAGTGATAATGCCCTCAAAGTTGGTGTTTGGAGGATATGTTGGCGCAGTTTCCAACACCCGTGTCAGAGCCCCACCTGTTTTAAGCCACACCTGTTTAGCTAAAAAATAAATGTTGTTGTTGTCTGTTTGGCATGTTATTTTGGCCCTACCCCGGTCAACTGCCTGGCACCCTCCACAGCAACCCGCCCAAGCCCCCACCATTTCTCCTTCAACCATATCCAGAGAGCTGATGTTCTGAAAGAGCTGCAAAATCTGGACCCCTACAAATCAGCCGGGCTAGACAATCTGGACCCTCTCTTTCTTAAATGATCTGCCGAAATTGTTGCAACCCCTATTACTAGCCTGTTCAACCTTTCTTTCGTATCGACTGAGATTCCCAAAGATTGGAAAGCTGCCGCGGTCATCCCCCTTCAAAGGGGGAGACATTCTCGACCCAAACTGCTACAGACCTATATCTATCCTTTTTATTTATTTATTTTATTTCACCTTTATTTAACCAGGTAGGCAAGTTGAGAACAAGTTCTCATTTACAATTGCGACCTGGCCAAGATAAAGCAAAGCAGTTCGACACATACAACGACACAGAGTTACACATGGAGTAAAACAAACATACAGTCAATAATACAGTAGAAACAAGTCTATATACGATGTGAGCAAATTAGTTGAGATAAGGGAGATAAAGGCAAAAAAAGGCCATGGTGGCAAAATGAATACAATATAGCAAGTAAAACACTGGAATGGTAGATTTGCAGTGGAAGAATGTGCAAAGTAGAAATAAAAGTAATGGGGTGCAAAGGAGCAAAATAAATAAATGAATAAAATAAATACAGTAGGGAAAGAGGTAGTTGTTTGGGCTAAATTATAGGTGGGCTATGTACAGGTGCAGTAATCTGTGAGCTGCTCTGACAGCTGGTGCTTAAAGCTAGTGAGGGAGATAAGTGTTTCCAGTTTCAGATATTTTTGTAGTTCGTTCCAGTCATTGGCAGCAGAGAACTGGAAGGAGAGGCGGCCAAAGAAAGAATTGGTTTTGGGGGTGACCAGAGAGATATACCTGCTGGAGCGAGTGTTACAGGTGGGTGATGCTATGGTGACCAACGAGCTGAGATAAAGGGGGACTTTACCTAGCAGGGTCTTGTAGATGACATGGAGCCAGTGGGGTGGCGATGAGTATGAAGCTATCTATTGGCCTATCTATTGCCTATTTGCACTCGCTGTATATATACTTTTTTTCCTACTGTATTATTGCCTGTATGTTTTGTTCATTCCTTGTGTAACTCTGTGTTGTTGTATGTGTTGAACTGCTATGCTTTATCTTGGCCAGGTCGCAGTTGCAAATGAGAACTTGTTCTCAACTAGCTTACCTGGTTAAATAAAGTTGTAAAAACAATTTTTTTAATTAATATATCAGTCACATATCAGTTGAGAATATCAATCACCATTGAGTTGATAAAACCGCATACAAATATGGTCTCTTTTTTGCTTTCTTGAGTAAGGCAGCTCCAAAATGCAGATGTTTCAGCCTAGCTCAGTGCTATCTGTGTTGGTGGGGCAGCCAGCGGAAAATAAGGAGCATTGGGTTGGTAATATTCTCTAGTTGTGCCGTGATTGGCTCAGTGTTCTGTCACTCATGGGGACACAACATCAATGCACAATCTTGGGTGCTACCATAGAGTTACATTAGAAGTGCCCATCCAAGAAGGCTCAAGGTCAGTGACCACATAAAATGATGTCAAATCACGTTATATCTACAGTAGCTTAGATTGGACTTAGCTAGCAAGCTAGCAGTCTTCATGATGAATCAAGTCAACAATCTACTGGCAAATCCTTTTCAATCATTGAAATATGAAGAAATATTATGAAGAGAAATTATAGATAAAACATATTGGTGGATATAAACATCACACAAGTTCAAAATCACAAATTCTACAATGAGTGGTTTGGAAGGAATCGGTGGCTAACTCAAAGTATTACAAAGCAATCACTAGCCTGCTATTCAGTGAGTGGGTGTGTGTTCCAAGTCTGGGTTTAAGGGTCTATTTCCAAGCTTAAAAGGATAAACATTCAACACCATGGGCCATAAAAGGTTGAATACATTGGCCATGCTGTCAATCCAGCATGACTTCTACCGCATTCAAAACAACTGGAAACTCGGAAAGAAATGAGCTTCGACTGGGAAAATACATTTTGGATGGTCATCCAACTCGGAATTCGAAGTTGGGAGCTCAGGCCTTTTTCTAGAGCTCCGACTTGAAGATCACTGACGTAATGATTCAACCTTGTTTTTTTTCAGAGTTAGCAGTTGTCTTGAACGCACCATAAATCCAGAGAATGACAGACTTGACTAAGTTTGATGACAGAATTTGCCCACAAAGGATCGCCACACCACCTTCCTGTTCAAGTGAGCACAGCACAACAAGGTGAGTCTAAACATTTCTGCTTCATAAATTATGTAATATGCCAGGAAGGTATGTATACTGTAGCTAAGAAGGTAAGTGTATGTTATGTAGTAAGCTGTTAGTAGCCCATGTGCCTTACCCTAATAACGTGGTCCCTTTCCCCCTCATAATTTAGCCTACTGTTCTGACTTGGTGGTGCACATGTAGCCTATAGCCTGTTTTAGAGAAAGGTAATCATTGAATATTGTTAGAGCTTTCATTGTCTGCTTATACGCCCCCCTTATTTATCCTATGGTTTGAACAGGGAGAATACTGTAAGAACGGCCCATGTTCTGAATTCTTTCGATGTACATTTCAAAAGTGCTGAACAAATAATTATATTGACTACATCCATCCTAGCTCACTCATTAATGTCTTAATCTTACTGATTGCCTCTTTCGTCGTCCCCTTATGACGTAGTTTGTACATCTCGATTGTCAGTAGAAACCACCTTTGTTAATATCATGGCTTAGGCTAAGACCCAGATGCAGACACAGGAGGCAGATAGTACAAGTCTCAGAGTTTATTAAAGAACAAGTGGCATGCAAAAGGTAAGTCACAGCAAGCAAAGAGTCGTAATCCAAATCAGAGTCTGGCAGGTACAAGATGGCAGGCAGGATCAGGGTCAGTACAAACAGAAAGGTCAGAACTGGGAACACTAGGAGAAACAAAAACTAAAGCACAGGAAACATGGGAACACGGGAACACAGAATAAGACTTGACGGGACAAGACGAACTGGCAACAGACAAACAGAAAACGCAGGTACAGTATAAATACACAGGAGATAATTGGGACAAATGGGAGACACTTGGTGGGGGGGTGGAGACAAGCACAAGATAGGTGAAACAGAGCAGGGTGTGACAGTTTCAGCTATGAGCTATGTTTATCAGCTATGTTTGTTTAAAAGGCATTAAATGAGGCTGAATGAACTGTTTCGCAACCGGACAAGGCTCCGCTGATAGCCAGGTGTAGCAGTGATAAGGATTCACTCCATGGTGCTGAAAAGAAAGCTCTGTTGTTGGGACAGCTATATGTACAATAGGCCCTACCAGTTTGTGGGAACTGTTTGTCACTGTTGTAGTGCAATTAATGTATTGTTTAGTGTTGTGTTGTGTATTGGCTTTGCTGGCATGTATATAAAAAAAGATTTACATGCTAAAATTTGCCACTGGAATCAGTAGGATATTAAAGAAACACTCAAATAGGCAACAGAATCAGGGACAAAGGTATAGGGCTTCTGTTCCAAGTAAGTTATATTATAATGCAGGGTTAAAGACACATTCTTTCTGATCATCTTTAGCATATGCAGTCACTATCCTCTCGCTACAGGTCATTTCATCTGAATTATTATGTGGATTATAATGAATTGACATATTTGTAGGGGTTGAGTTAGAAATGTACAACTTTAGAGTACTTAAGCCTCAACTGCATTGCAAGTGTGCCCCTTTTAGGCTACACTTTACAATAGGACTCAACTCTGACTAACTGCATCATCTATTTGTAGTCTAAACTGTAGCTCAAATTGGGGGATTTTTCACACCTACCCGAGCTATTAAACTATCCTTTTGTAAATTAAAGAAGGTGTGAATGTTTCTGTCTGAGAGTCTCTCTCCTCTCTCACTAGAGTCCTCGCCTGGTCCCGGAGTTGAGAGAGAACTTAGGTAAATACAACGGTGCAATTACACTTGACATGTGGACTGATGATACAAATAAATACAAATAGGATACTTGTGCCTTTTCAACCCACTAGCCTACATAAACGAAGAGTGGATGTTATCCACCAGGAAGTGGGACAGAGCAGCTCAAAACTGAAGACAACGTAAAGCCAGCTATTGTGAAAGAATACTTGTTGATTTCCTTTATCGCTTCAAAAGGCCACACTGGCCTTGGAGGAAAGCAAACAGCCTACTCTTCACCTGGTTGGTAATTGTGTGGTTCCAAAGCATAAAGCGTCACCCACAGATGGATCTTTGGTTTCATAGAGGAGCCAGCTGCAAGCCTACGACCAGGCACGGTTGATGACATCCTTTTCCTGCACAGCAATTTGAAGAAATCCAATGATGAATGGACTGTTTTTGAAGTTATTGTTTTAGTGTATTTAATTGTTGTATAATATTAGAACGCTCTTTAAAGTGATTTGAGTTGTCAATGTGCCACATTACATTGTGAAAATAAATATATATTCTCCTTAATTCATGGCATGGTTTCTTTTTAGCCAAATGATAAATAGACATGCAGACAAATTAATTCATGCAGGAAAAGAAGAAGAATACCTACAATCTGGCTAAATAAATTGATGTTATTTTGTTGGGTAACGGATTTACTCATTAAGAGTTGGCTTCTATCTTCAATATAATCATTCATTCAGAAGGTCAAACCCATACTGTAGGTCTTAGGCCTGGTGTAAATGAAATTAGATTACCAGGTTTATTATTCATTACGTTATAATAATCCATGCCTTCTGGGGATGTTATGAAGCTCAAAAGTTACGGGTGGAGTTATAAAGTTGATGTTTAAAGTATTATAATAGAATTCACATTGAATCCGTCTGTCTGCATATTTCAAAACATGGCATATAAGGGTGTAGTGAGATACTGGAGAGTGATGTGGCGCTGGAGACGGGGGTGTGAGCAGGTGGGTCTGGGCAGGTGTGATGTAGTTGATGTTTGTGTGTGTCTGTATGTTGTAATTTGTACCTGTTTGTTTTGTATTGTTTAAAATAAGTACATAAAATCTTACAAAAAAAAACAAAAAATTGAAAAAAATTAAAGCTCACAACATGCATCTGATTATTCATTATGAATAGGATTATCGGATTTACTTCGTTTACATTCTCCTTTGTAACCACAATGTCAAAAATAAGTCACACACACACACACAACATGAGCAGATTAACTTGGTCACCATTTTTAAGACAATCAGAAAGAATGTTGGTACTTATTTATTTTGATCCAAAGCCAGGAATGAGTGAGTCACTCAGCTTTATGCTGACAAATATAGCTTTATGCTGCAAAAATAGCCTACTAAATAGGCCAAGCCTAAACAAATATATTAAATTGCCTAAAACTAGTCAATTTCATAAATAAAACTAATAAATTAAAGTGCTCAGGTCTTGAAAATATGGGCAACCTTTTTCCCCCCTCTGTATTCTCGCTGGACTCTCTTTCATTCAGTTTCTTCTTAACATCAGCATAGAAGGACTCTGTCTTTCAGAAACTCACTCTATATAGAGGGGCTATCAGTCCTTCCACACTGTGGTAAATAAAGCCAGTTTGTTATTTAGAATTCTTTCTTTCTGTTTTTCAAGGGATTGAAACCAAAAGCATAACCAAAAGCATAATTGGCATACTAAATCCACCTCGCGATAGTGTGGCACAATGAGAAAATGATCTACCACAATCTGCCACCAAATACCACAACATTTCGCAGCATAAGCTCAAAACTTTTAATTGAGGAACCACTGTATCTCTGTAGACTCAGTCAAGCACTTTCTGAGGCAGACCATCATTATTGTCCAGCTGCAAAGCTAATAGGTTACACCTCCATTGGTGGAACCTTGTATGTCATGTTACTGGGTCACACAGATAATGGAACCTGCAGAATTATGGCCTATGGAGACTTGAAAACCAGTTATTAAAGGGATAGTTTTAGAATCATGCTAGCTGCTCCCGTAGACCTTCAATCATTGTGCTAATGCTAGTTAGCAATGGCTGAAGAGACTACCTTCAACTTCCTTCAAACTGCACACAGAGACATATTTAACTGACACAATCTTGAAGTATGGCTTTATCATACAGTGTCATATTAGGAGGTCGTCAGATATCCTGACCAGTGACCAGAATCAGAATAAGATGTGAATGCTGCCGTGCTATGTTTTAAAGACACCGCTCTCTTTTGGACCATCTTACAGTATACGGAAACCATTGGATATTTTTGGCTTTGAGGATGTGGTTGTAAGACAGTGATATCTTTGATAAAGTGAGTGTGGTGAAAGAGTAGCCCAGAGTACAACTAGATTAAACAGCAATGGAACAGATTTCTGTTTTAGAAAGACCTCATCAGATGGGTATTTCCCTTAGAAAGAAGTGAATGTAGCCTAATCATTACACGAAGCCTCAGAAAATGTAGGCATGGCCTTTGGTTACATGGCTGCTACAAACATGTGGCCTTCAAGAGGGAACCAATTTGTGTGATGACATTGACATGAACATGTTCCTCCATTCCCGCTGTTCTCAATGATCTCTTTACGATTTTATGAAAATGGAGCAATCATGTCTCATGGAGCGAATCTCTGGGCCGATCCCAGATTAGTGTTAGGCATTTGATGGTATTTCTACACCGAGACAAAGATGGAGATTAATGAGTCATCATCAGACCCCATGGCTGGAGGAACGCCTCGTTAGTGATGCTCGATCAGTCTCCTCAGGATGCCAGCTCAGGATCCTTCATGATGTGGCTATAGATCCAGGTTGGCGGGAAACGAAAGATATAAGAGTTAACCACACCAAACGAGTTGTGTGATTTTACATGTGCTCAATAAGGAGATCAGTTACACAATGTGGCCTAAAAATATAGGGTTAATCTATCTAAATACAAAAAAGAGGAGAAAGAACGAAACAAAAAGTAGAGAAAAAAAACTAAGACAATCAGGATTCAGATTATTACTTACACTTATTGTCCTGATTACGGTTGTACTGTAGTTGCCACTGATGAGACAATTGCTCTTCCCTGATTGCATTGAGTATCATACGCCCTGGGGAAAATAATACTTTACATGCCAGACAGGCATCCAGAATAACAGACATAAGAGTGTTTTGACATATAATAGGGGTGAATATTCATTTAAAAAATACCCTTAGTTAATTGCCACATTTCTTTCAGTTTTAATAAGCCAAATAGCCTGAAAATAGGGTGAAAACGTTCCATTTTCTTTTCAACGGTCTTAAAATTATGCATCAATTTTATTGCCATTTCAACCTGAAGAAGCCCCACTTTAGAAGCCAGAAGGTTTCTTGTATTAAATCATGGGCTGCATTAAAGTTAAACAACCTCCTCTTAATTTGCTCTTTTGATGGCCCTCAGAGGACATTTCTGAGAACACGCTGCTCACTTTTTGCCAATTTATTTAATCATTCTTTTAAATGATGGAGGGGAGACCAGATTTAAGCTACCATCATTTGATAGCCGGGCCAACGTGTGTCATGAATTTGAATGTAAACACACTCACGCGGCCAGTACTAGTATACTTTCATCATGTGTGTCATTTGCACTGCTTGATCTAATGAGAGCAGCTTAAGGAGCTGCATATCACCCTCTCCATCCCTCTTGGGCAACACTTCTGAGATGGCAGTGCTGGAGCTTAGCTGATTTGTTCCACATGCTGTGCACAGTGTGTTGGAAATTGGAGAGGAGGCGATACGTGCAAGGTTTCATTGCTTCGTCAATTGAAAAAAAAAAAACTTTAATGACAGTCTGAAAGCAATGTTGGTCAAATGTGCACATCCCTGTTGAAAGTAAAGTATACAGTGCCATTCAGAAAGCATTCAAAGTTACAGCCTTATTCTAAAATGGATTAAATCGGTTTTTTCCCCTCATCAATCAACACACAATACCCCAAAATGACAATGCAAACACATGTTTTTATAAATGTTTGCAAAAGAATATATATATATATATTTGAATTATCACATTTACATAAGTATTCAGACCCTTCACTCAGTACTGAAGCACCTTTGGCAGTGATTACAGCCTCAAGTCTTCTTGGGTATGACTCTACAAGCTTGGCACACCTGTATTTGGCAAGTTTCTCCCATTCTTCTCTGCAGGTCCTCTCAAGCACTGTCAGGTTGGATGGGGAGTGTTGCTGCACAGCTATTTTCAGGTCTCTCCAGAGATGTTCAATCGGGTTCTGGCTGGGCCACTCAAAGACATTCAGAGATTTGTCCTGAAGCCACTACTGCGTTATTTTGGCTGTGTGTTTAGTGTCGTTGTCCTGTTGGAAAGTGAGCCTTCACCCCAGTCGGAGGTCCTGAGCACTCTGGAGCAGGTTTTCATCATGGATACTTTGCTCCGCTCATCTTTCCCTTGATGCTGACTAGTCTCCCAGTCCCTGCAAAACATCCCCACAGAGGAACTCTGGAGCTCTGTCAGAGTGACCACTGGGTTCTTGGTCACCTCCCTGACCAAGACTCTTCGGCCCCGATTGCTCAGTTTGGCCGGGCGGCCAGCTCTAGGAAGAGTCTTGGTGGTTCCATACTTCTTCCATTTAAGAATGATCGAGGCCACTGTGTTCTTGGGGATCTTCAATGCTGCAGACATTTCTTGGTACCCTACCCTAGATCTCTGCTTTGACACAATCCTGTCTCGGAGCTCTAGGAACAAATCCATTGACCTCATGGCTTGGTTTTTGCTCTGATATGCACTGTCAACTGTGGGATCTTATATAGACAGGTGTGTGTCTTTCCAAATCATGTCCAATCAATTGAATTTACCACAGGTCGACTCCAATCAAGTTGTGGAATCATCTCAAGGTTGATTAATGGAAACAGGATGTGCCTGAACTCAGTTTAGAGTCTCATAGCAAAGGGTATGAATATTTATGTAAATAAGGTATTTCTGTTTTTTATTTGTAATAAATGTGCAAACATGACTAAAAACCTGTTTTTTCTTTGTCATTGTGGGGTAGTTTGTGTAGATTGATTAGGATTTGTTTAAATTAATCCATTTTAGAATAAGGTAACAAAATGTGGAAAAAGTCAAGAGGTCTGAATACTTTCCGAATGCACTTCTACTCCACCGGTAAATGTAACAGCCTACACCATGGGGAATGGTTATTTACAGGTGTGCCGTTAACATTGAGGTCCAGGGTATGGCAGAACGACCCACACTACTTCTACCTCATCGGCCTTTAACAGCAGCGATGGACTCAACTTCATTTGAGGGATGGACCTGTAAAGATGTGATTACATTTTATTTGTAGCTCACAGACTCACACCGATCACAGAGATGGCTATGTCATCTCTCCCAAACCCAGCAGAGAAAGTGGATTTAATTTCAAAGGCTCAGAAATGTATGACGGGGAAAATGTCTGCTTTTGGAGATCTTGTTGATGGGCTAGCCTTAAAGGTCGTAAAGGTGGCAAAGCACCTTGTCAGGAATTGACAATGAAACCATTACCAGAGGGTGGATGAGGTGATACATTGCAAAAAACATTGTCTGTGTGTGAAACAGTCACAAATGGAGGAACTGTCACATACTTTCGCAGAAATCAATCGGTTCAGGCCCTTAAATAACTTTTTCGGACCTTTTAGTTTCTGAAATAACCTGACTTTAAATAGCTTTTCAACTTAAACCAAATTCATTTGAACATCATGTGATGTTTGTGGTTATGGTCAACACAAATGACTTTCCCGTGCTTTCCATGACTGCAGAGTAGGCCCATCATCAATAATGCAATTGTTTAGCCTTAAATAGACTCTTATTCAACCAACCTTTTATTTATATATTTGAGCAACATCAGGGGCAGCCCCATTCATCTCTGTCACCAGCAGATAGGCAGGGGAGGCATCTGGTGTTAGCTGCAGACGGGTTCTGGGTTGGAGGATGCCACTTTCCATACGAGAGGCTGTTCCTCATCTGTCTGGAGATCACTGGGCCATGCCTAAAGGCTCCATCTCAGTCAAGCTCCACTTCTGTACGGATGACATTTCAATTATACACTGCTCTCCTGGCCACTTGACAACCAGATAGCAACCTTCGGCCCCATACTCCCATTCCGCATGGACACCATCCATGACTAAGTGGTGTAGTTGGCCACTACAGTACATTGGAAGGACCGGCTCTTCCAAATGTGATATAAACTCATGAAAAGAGTTCTCTCCGACCTCTTGTATTTTTGGGCTAGTGCCTCAGCCACCGATCCTCAATAAATCAAAGTATTTTTTCTTATGCTTCCCAGTGTCCTCTGTTATTTAGACTATGAGCTTAGACCGCTGTCAAGCCTGTTTTAACCCTGTGGCTTGTCAGAATGATGAAATATCTATATCAGTATTATGCCGCCAAACCTTTGATCAGCGGATTTGGGATTATCAAGGATTACAATGTGGAGTAAAACGTTGATGGCTTGAACTGTTGAAATGTTACGGCTGACAAAACAGATAATGCTCCGGAGCACTATATTTCCCAGATTCCATCGTATTAGTTTGTGCGTGCCTGTGTGCGCACGCGTGTGTGTGAAGGTTCATGTCAGTGCTGTGAGTGATGTCTGTAATAAGGAAGGTGATTCGATTAACAGGGTCCTGATTGAAAGCCCTTGATGTATTTCAGTTTCGCATCTAAGAAATATTGCTCCAGAGAAAACTCACTTAGCAAATCATTCTAATTGGGTAGCAACCCTTTGAAGAAACAGATGATATCTCTTTATTTCACTTATTGCTCATAAAGACTTCTCGCTGGGCTTATAAATACACACAGAGATCAAAGTAACCAGTGGAAGAGTGCACAGGAACATATGGTGTGAGCTCCTCGCTTTTAATGGCGCAGATTAAGGAAATGTGTGAATCCCGACATGTGTGCCCTCTGGGATCGCTGCATGAAAGCAAGTCATTTTATTTATTGAATGTCTTAAACAGTCATAATACTCAGTGGGTGAATGCTAATTGCTGAGGACAATAGTAGATACAGGCTCGCTAAGTATGTTTAATTGCACTATCTGGACCCTATTGAATGCATGTTTCCAGTTGGCATATGTTGGAGCAAACGTCTCAGGAGAGGGACGATCAGCTGGTCAGCATGTGTTGTGGCATGTGGCTCAGCTGTGGAATTGCCATAAGGATACGAGAAGAAATGTAAATGCATATGTTTTTTTCCTCCCCACCAGTGTAAGGGTAATCTGAATCTAAAATCTGAAATAACATTAGCAGACGGTAATACCAATTGAGCCTGCAAAATGCCTTCTCCCCCATCATCCATGCTTTAGGGGATGAGGAAGGTAGGTTTGTCAATGTGCTTTAGGAAGCAAATCAAACACATTACAAAAAACAACATAAAAACGCGGTGTCTTTTGGAGGGTATGAGACATCTGCCTGAAATGGTTCACAGGCTTGCCTGTCATCTTTAGGCGGTGCAGGCGGGGCAAGCTGGCCCCACTCTTCTCCCCCAGACAGTTCTGGTGTGGTGGTGCTCTGTTTCCACCCGCATTTCCTTGCCACCGTGGATTATACTGTAGCTCTCTCACAGCCATCATGATCTTACACAAACAACATTTGTCAGCTCATTTATCAGTGTTCCCTGGTTGTCCACTCTCGTTGCAGTGACTATTCCTGGATCCTTGCCTCAAGGCGAAAATGTATGTCACCTCTGATACTGAAAATAACCCACGACTCCCCTTTGATATTTACGCATATCTGCAAATGTCACTGGTGATCATTGTCGCTTCACTGCATCACATCTGGCATCTTTCTCTGCATAATTTGCATCAAACTACGGAATATGTTTATACTCCAATTATGATGGTGTTTGTACCTTTGGATAAAAAAGTAAGTGTGTACATTAAAGTAAATGTGTACATTAAAGATGGAATCCGCATTAGGGGAAACTGTTATCACTTTTGTTTTGTGGACGAAATAGAGGAGAAGTATGTTGAGCAGTGTTGTAAAAATAAAACTAGCATTACATATTCTGCTGTTGTATCGCGCTTGCAATTGAAAAAATGTTTTAATACATTTTTTTAACGCTTATTTTACCAATACACAATGGTGTCCAAGGGGGATAAAAAAATAAGTTTGTTGTTCATTGTTTGCAGTGACTTCTTTGTTGTTGTAATATTCCCAAACAGCATGGAAGTTTCATCATGAAGGACTCCAGCTTTAAAAGTATTGCAATAACCATGTAATACCAGTAATAGACCATAAGGAAACAATTTGACCGCAGTGGCATTTTCACTGGAAATGTGATGGAAGTCATTTTGGAAAGCTCATTTTTTTCTCCGCTTTCTAATTTGAGGTGTTTACTTCAAAAGAGGCAATAAAAAAAGGAAATTGGTTCAAGCAGTCATGGATCTCAGATGTATAAACTCAGACACATTCAGCTTTATTATTTTCCTAATTCACTGGATCTCTGCTCGATAACCATTTTTGGCTGGGTATACGGAAACATCAAATCAAAATCAATTAAAAAAAACACATTTTATTGGTCACGTACACATATTTCACACAGCAAAATGTTTGTGTTTCTAGCTCCAACAATGCAGTAATACCTAACAATACACACAAATTCAAAAATCTAAAAGAAAGGAATTAAGAAATATCAGAATGAGCAATGTCAAAGTCCGGAATATAAATATATACACTGAGTATACAAATCAAAATGCTATTTTCATGACATAGACTGACCAGGTGAATCCAGGTGAATGCTATGATCCGTTTTTGATTTCACTTGTTAAATCCAATTCAATCAGTGAGGAGGAAGGGGAGGAAACAGTTTAAACAAGGATTTAAGCCTTTAGACAAGCATTTTAGACAATTGAGACATGGATTGTGTATGTGTGCCATTCAGAGGGTAAATTGTAAAGATTTAAGTGCTTTTGAGCTGGGTAAGGTAGTAGGTGCCAGGCGCACCGGTTTGTGTGAAGAACTGCAGTGCTGCTGGTGTTTCCTGTGTGTATCCAGAATGGTCTACTATCCAAAGTACATCCAGCCAACTTGACGCAACTATAGGAAGCATTAGAGTCAACATGGGCCAGCATTCCTGTGGAATGCTTTTGACACCTTGTAGAGTCCATGCCTCGACGAATTGAGTCTGTTCTACAACTCAATGTCAGAAAGGTGTTCCTAATGTTTGGTGAACTCAGTGTATGTATATGATGGTGTGTAAAGACAATATGGACAGTACATGAATAGGAAAATGGTTGTACAGCAGTGACTAAGATCAGGGCAGGGAACTGGGCGAAGACCGGCTAGTGGTGACTGTTAAACTGTCTGATGGCCTGGAGATAGAAGCTTTTTTTCTGTCTCTTGGTCCCAGCTTTGATGCACCTGTACTGTCTCCGCCTTCTTGATGGTAGCGGGGTGAACAGGCTTTTGCTCGGGTGGCTGAAGTGACATGAGGACAGTAATGGCAGAAATGGAACAGTGCAGCATACTCTTATTTAGAAGAATGAATTATCGCCTTGCACGGTCCCATTATTGATTTGTCACTTTGTTCTCTGAGTTTCTGAGTTCATATCTCCCTAGTTCAGTTCTATGTGGTTGGGCCCGGGGTGTCATGAACACACGCCCTGTTGTGAGGATTTCTCAGATTTCAGGTTAGCGGCAATTGCCAGAATGCCAAGGGATTAATGTAGGGAAGGAGAGGGGAACACAAGGTGCATTCCAATTACTGCCCGATGCCATTGGCAAGAATATACTTATCGTTCTAAGCTCCTCGCCATATTAAAGAGGCACAAATGGAGTGAGCCTCTCTGATCCATTTCAATCATGGTGCTGGTCCAAATTCTCAAACCATTCATTCATAAAACACGAAATATCAGGACACTCGTTCAATCTCATGGAGATTAGGCTGAAGTGGCTATGGAAGTGAACTGGAAAATGACAATGGTTTTTTAATGTGTGCAAAACGCATGCTAAACTTCCTCAATTGACCCATAACGCCATTTATTACAGGCCTGGAGCCAGTAATGAGTAGTGCTATATATTAATGGTGTCACTCATCTCTTCATCCTCAGAATGTAGGGGTGCAGTTTATTAAAGAGCCAGTTCATGCTGTTTCTTGTAAAGGATTAACATGTAATGGACTAAATTCCCGCATTAGCTAAATGTGCCTTACATGCTGACCAGACCACACGCAAGTTGATTTTGTCCACCCACACCAAACGCTACCAGGACATGCAGGATGAAATCAAAACAGACTCTGAAACAATTACAGTTGAAGTCAGAAGTTTACATACACCTTAGCCAAATACATTTAAACTCAGATGTTCACAATTCCTGACATTTAATCAGAGTAAAAATTCCCTGTCTTCGGTCAGTTAGGATCACCACTTTATTTTAAGAATGTGACATGTCAGAATAATAGTAGAGAGAATGATTTATTTCAGCTCTTATTTATTTCATCACATTCCCAGTGGCTCAGAAGTTTACATACAAGTCCATTAGTATTTGGTAGCATTGCCTTAAAATTGTTTAACTTGGGTCAAATGTTTTGGGTAGCCTTCCTCCTGACAGAGCTTGTGTAACTCAGTCAGGTTTGTAGGCCTCCTTGCTCGCACATGCTTTTTCAGTTCTGCCCACATATTTTCTACAGGATTGAGGTCAGGGCTTTGTGATGGCCACTCCAATACCTTGACTTTTGTCACGCCCTGACCGTAGAGATCCTTTTATTCTCTATGTTTGTTTGGTCAGGGTGTGACTCGGGTGGGAAAGTCTATGCTTTCTGGTTCTTTGTTTTTGGCCGGGTATGATTCTCAATCAGGGACAGCTGTCTATCGTTGTCTCTGATTGGGAATCATACTTAGGCAGCATTTTTCCCACCTCTGTTTTGTGGGTGGTTATTTTCTGTTTAGTGTCTGCACCTGACAAAACTGTTTTGTTTTTTCACTTTGTTATTTTGGTTCGAGTGTTTTTATGTAATAAAGTATCATGAACACTTACCACACTGCGTTTTGGTCCATGCCTTCCGACGTAACAACTTTGTTGTCCTTAAGCCATTTTGCCACAACTTTGGAAGTATGCTTGGGGTCATTGTCCAAATGGGAAGACCCAATTGCGACCAAGCTTTAACTTCCTGACTGATGTCTAGAGATGTTGCTTCAATATATCCACATAATCTTCCTGCCTCATGATGCCATCTATTTTGTGAAGTGCATCAGTCCCTCCTGCAGCAAAGCACCCCTACAACATGATGCTGCCACGCCCGTGCTTCACGGTTGGGATGGTGTTCTTCGGCTTGCAAGCCTCCCCATTTTAATCCTCCAAACACAACGATGGTCATTATGGCCAAACAGTTCTATTTATGTTTCACCAGACCAGAGGACATTTCTCTAAAAAGTGCGATCTTTGTCGCCATGTGCAGTTGCAAACCGTAGTCTGGCTTTTTTATGGAGGTTTTGGAGCAGTGGCTTCTTCCTTTCTGAGCGGCCTTTCAGGTTATGTCCATATAGGACTCGTTTTACTGTGGATATAGATACTTTTGTACCCGTTCAGTTTACTTTTCTATCTGTGGATTAATTGTCGGAGTAGAGGACCTTGTGCATTTCAGGTAAAATAACAACCCAATGTTTATATCCCAGGACAAATTAGCTAGCAACAGCAAGCTAGCTAGCTAAATTGCCATAAATGTTTAATGCTTTTCGACCTGTCCGCAAAATAATATAATTGGTTCAGAGTTTGTTTTGATATTTCAACAAACATCCTGTTTGCCCCTGGTGTGTGGGGACAAAATCAACATGCGTGCGATGGCATGATTATGATTTTGATTTCAAAATCGAAATCAAATCAAATATATTCCTCACATGCCTAAATACAACAGGTGAAGACTTTACTGTGAAATGCTTACTTATGAGCCCTTTCCAACAATGCAGGGTTAAAAAGTAATTACAATTTGCCTATACAAAAGGAAATAGTAACACAATAAAATAACCAGTGTTGTACTACCACATGTTCAGTGTCTCGGTCTTGTCTCGGTGTCGAATACATTTGTACTCAGTCTTAGCCGCCCCCGAAAGTGAGTACCTCGTAATTTCTGAGACTAGCTGAAACCAGCGAAGTAAAAAACTCTGCATCCATTCAGTAAGGGCATAAACCGCTTCGCCAGGCCAAATATATACACTCCTTTGTTGAAACGTGAATACCTGAACAGTCTCAAAAGATAACTAGCTAGACTGTGGGAAAAATACTGCTCACTATTGCGAAGTGACCTGTTGTCCTTTGAGAAGGCAAAAGTTTCTATACATTTTTTGTAAAATTGGTCCCACCCATTACAAGTCAAAATGTGATTGGTTGATTCCACTGTCTCTCCAAAATGTTACCCTAACACAGCTGAATGGGAGATGCCTTCTTTCTAGCTTCTGATGGCCTAGCCAATGGCTGAATTTAGTAGCTAGATTTATCTTAATGTGAAGGGTTACGAGGTAATAGAGGTAATATGCACACTCATCTACTGTCAAATCTACAATTCCAGTGTTTTAATTGTTATATTGTATTTACTTCACCACCAGGGCCTATTTATTGCCTTTACCTCCCTTATCTCACCTCATTTGCTCACATTGTATATAGACTTATTTTTCTACTGTATTATTGACTGAGTGATTGTTTTACTCCATGTGTAACTCTGTGTTGTTTTATGTGTCGAACTGCTTTGCTTTATCTTGGCCAGGTCACAATTGTAAATGAGAACTTGTTCTCAACTTGCCTACCTGGTTAAAGAAACGTGAAATAAAAAAATATATGTACATGTACAGTACCAGTCAAAAGTTTGGACACACCTACTCATTCAAGGGTTTTTCTATATTTTTACTATTCTCTACATTGTAGAATAATAGTGAAAACATCAAAACTATGAAATAATACATATGGAATCATGTAGTAACAAAAAAAGGGTTTCAAAGTAGCCACCCTTTGCCTTGATGACAATTTTGTCGCTTTTACTATTATTCTACAATGTAGAAAATAGTAATCATAAAGAAAAACCATTGAATGAGAAGGTGTGTCCACACTTTTGACTGCTACTGTATATGGTTAAACTTGACGAGGCAATCAGGATAGACAAAGAGAGTAGCAGGAGCATATGTGAAGAGTGTGAAAGAGTGTGAAAGTGTGTTTGTGTGTGTACGTGTGCATATGTGTGTGTGTGTGTGTGTTTTGTGTGTGCGAACGTATATGGTTTGTTTGCGTGTGTGTGTGTTGGAGTGTCAGTGTAGTATGTGTGAGTGTGTGGATACACTTTTAGAAAATAACCTAAAAGGGTTCTTCGGCTGTCCCCATAGGAGAACCCTTTGAAGTACCTTTTTTGGTTCCATGTTAAACCCTTTCCACAGAGGGTTTCTACATGGAACCCAAAAGAGTTCTACCTAGAACCATAAAGAGATCTACCTGGAACAAAAAAGGGTTCTGCTATGGGGACAGTCAAAGAACACTTTTGGAACACTTCTTTCTAAGCGTAGAGTTCTGTGAGTGTCTATAGAGCCAGTGCAAAAAAAGGGAGTCAATGCTAATAGTCCTGGTAGCCATTTGATGAACTGTTCAGCCGTCTAATGGCTTGGGGGTAGAAGCTGTTCAGGAGCCTTTCATTACTGATCTTGGGCATATGGTTGCCTAGGGGATTATTTGATAAAGAAAAGTAAAAATATTTTTTGCATTATCTCAAGTCAGGACTCAGCCCTAAAAGCCCAACTTAAGTTACATTGACAATCCCTTACCATGCTATGTTGTTGTCTTAGGTCTCTCTTTATGTAGTGTTGTCTCTCTTGTCTGGATGTGTGTTTTGTCCTATATTTATAAACATATATATAATTATAAATCCCAGCCCCTGTTCCCTTAGGAGGCCGTCATTGTAAGAATTTGTTCTTAACTGACTTGCCTAGTTAAATAAAGGTTAAATAAGATACAAAAAATGTAAATGTAAATTATGTGAATGGGGTAAAAGGCATCCCTTCTTACAATGTGTATGATTCTCTCTCTCTCTCTGTCTCTCTCTCTCTCTCTCTCTCTCTCTCTCTCTCTCTCTCTCTCTCTCTCTCTCTCTCTCTCTCTCTCTCTCTCTCTCTCTCTCTCTCTCTCTCTCTCTCTCTCTCTCTCTCTCTCTCTTCAAATATTGGAAAACTGTATACACAGCCTTAATGCTTGTTTATGTGTTCAGTACAACATACGGTTAGATGTGATCTAGAGTTTCAGCAAGAGACTTTAATTATTACAAATGTGCCACTGTTAAGATTAATCACAAGAATACAGCATTCATACATAACACATTAAATGACACTATAAATAGGCCATTTATATTCAAAATGGAATGTGCCACCAATAATCTGAAGTGTTGCAATATAGATTGCCTTAATATTTAGTCTGCAGCAATTTATTTTATGAAGCAAGTCTGCAGCAACAGTCTGGCTGTACAGGAGAAAAAGTGATTAAAGTTGGCACATCAATATATAAATGTAGGAACATACTTAATCACAAACTTGAATAATGGGAGAGGCACTCTTACCTGTCTGTAAGTGAGAAATGTGTATTTCATGCTGGCTAATAGGTACTGCCAAGACAGTGTTGATTACTGAGAGCTCAGTACGAGAAGTAGCTATAAGTAACCCTGATTTAGCTGTGGCTATAAGATGCTATAGTCCCAGCCAATATTAAATAGAACAAAATTCAGAAAAAGCAAAACGGCAGAGTCATATCTTCAGTGTAAAACTAATAATGACTCAATAATTCATGCTTTCGGGCAATGCTATAAAGTCCAGAAGTTGTGGGCGGAGCTAGAAAGTTGCCTGTCAGAAGTATTACAATGTAAATGTACTTTTAATCTGTTTGTCCGCATATTTCAAAACAAAAATAACGCATGGTTGCCTTAGTTACCCCATTGGCTCACTGCAAAAACTTTACCTTAGGGCTTCCCTCATGCCCCTTTTCATGACGGCGCTAACATTAGCCACGAGAGTGAGTTCTAGCTACCTAACAACCAGAAAATCAAGCGAGCCAAGACCAACAACACAAACAAACAGACTGTACTGGCTAAACAAGTTAAATGTTTTACCTGGGATTAAATGTTTTCCACAGATAGCTACGTGTAGCCTACATGGACACTGGGTCCCCCCCAAATTACCATTCTTCCACACCGAACAGCCTGAAGCCACAGGGCTCTTCTCATAGGCCCCATTTCTCTATGTGGGAGCATTGCAAACCATAAATCAGGATATTTGACTAGGTTACATGAACATTGAACAACACAGCAGCTTTTCAGATTTTTAAAAAATATTTCTAAATAACACAATCAACAACTAAGAATGTTTGTTTTCTCCAATTTGTGGGCGTGGTCCATGATAATTCCTTCTTACGACACGAATACTGACTCAGAGTATAAGAGCAGCATTTTGCATCATATGTGGCTATATCTACAGTTGAAGTTGGAAGTTTACATACACTTAGGTTGGAGTCAATAAAACTTGTTTTATTGACAAATTTATTGTTAACAAAACATAGTTTTGGCAAGTCGGTTAGAACATCTACTTTGTGCATGACACAAGTCATTTTTCCAACAATTTTTTACAGACAGATTATTTCACATCTAATTAACTTTATCACAATTCCAGTGGGTCAGAAGTTTACATACACTAATTTGACTGTGCCTTCAAACAGCTTGGAAAATTCCAGAAAATGATGTCATGGCTTTAGAAGCTTCTGATAGGCTAATTGAAATAATTTCAGTCAAATGGACGTGTACATGTGGATGTATTTCAAGGCCTACCTTCAAACTCAGTGCCTCTTTGCTTGACATCATGGGAAAATCTAAAGAAATCAGCCAATACCTCAGAAAATAAATTGTAGACCTCCACAAGTCTGGTTCATCCTTGGGAGCAATGTCCAAACGCCTGAAGGTACCACGTTCATCTGTATAAACACCATGGGACCACACAGCCATCATACCGCTCAGGAAGGTGACACGTTCTGTCTCCTAGAGATTAACGTACTTTGGTGCGAAAAGTGTAAATCAATCCCAGAACAACAGCAAAGGACCTTGTGAAGATGCTGGAGGAAACAGGTACATAAGTATCTATATCCACTGTAAAACGGGTCCTATATCGACATAACCTGAAAAGCCGCTCAGCAAGGAAGAAGGCACTGCTCCAAAACCGCCATAAAAAAGTCAGACTACGGTTTGCAACTGCACATGGAGACAAAGATCGTACTTTTTGGAGAAATGTCCTCTGGTCTGATGAAACAAAAATAGAACTGTTTGGCCATAATTATCATCATTATGTTTGAAGGAAAAGGGGGAGGCTTGCAGGCTGAAGATCACCACCCCAACCATGAAGCACGGGGGTGGCAGCATCATGTTGTGAGGGTGCTTTGCTCCAGTAGGGACTGGAGCACTTCATAAAATAGTTGGCATCATGAGGCAGGAAAATTATGTGGATATATTGAAGCAACATCTCAAGACATCAGTCAGGAAGTTAAAGCTTGGTCACAAATGGGGTCTTCCAAATGGACAACGACCCAAAGCATACTTCCAAATCTGTGGCAAAATGGCTTAAGGACAACAAAGACGAGGTGGTGGAGTGGCCATCACAAAGCCCTGACCTCAATCCTATAGAAAATTTGTGGGCAGAAGTGAAAAAGGGTGTGCGAGCAAGGAGGCCTACAAACCTGACTCAGTTACACCAGCTCTGTCAGGAGGAATGGACCAAAATTCATTCAACTTATTGTAGGAAGCTTGTGGAAGGCTCCCAGAAATGTTTGACCCAAGTTAAACAATTTAAAGGCAATGCTACAAAATACGAATTGAGTGTATGTAAACTTCTGACCCACTGAGAATGTGATGAAAGAAATAAAAGCTGAAATAAATAATTCTCTCTACTATTATTCTGACATTTCACATTCTTAAAATAAAGTGGTGATCCTAACTGACCTAAGACAGGTAATTGTTACTAGGAGTAAATATCAGGAACTGTGAAAAACTGAGTTTAAATATGTTTGGCTAAGGTGTATGTAAACCTCCGACTTCAACTGTATGTACTGTACCTGAGTGGCTCCCTTGGAATGGTGATGTTTGATGATGCTGTGGTAGCCCAGACTACGATAGCATAAATACTGTTCAGTGTTCCACCACCATGCACAATGTAATTTAAGGTCCACACTTGATCGTTAGATAATAAGCCCACCTTCAATGGGTGCTGAATATGTAATTGACGGGTCTGTTATTTTTTTAAATATAATATAAAATTAAATAAAAATAAATCTACCTCCGTTGGTTTGATTCTGGAAGGGTTGGGGTCGATGAGCCACTGATAACTGATGCACTTGAGGTTTTAGTTCATCTTTTGTTTTGAATCAATGACCTTTAAAAAATGTGGATTTACTTTGAAGTAATGAAGTCAATGTATGATCAATTATTTGTCAAATCAGGTGCCTTTTTGTCTACTTTGCCATACAGAAAAGTCTGAGCATGTGTTATTTGCCCATATGACACAGTAAAGTAGGTTAAGTGGTTGAGGTCAGTAATATTAGTTAGTTAGATGTCTCTAAAGGTATCACATAAGACAGGTTTAACAATCAGTGATTCTGTAAATATATATTTTTTCTCTCAAACCAGAGTTATTCAACCTGCGGCTCACCGTGGCGACATCAGAAAACCCCTTGGTTGATGGGAATGGTGGCACAACATGTGTTCCAAACTTAAGACATTAATATGGCTGAATGGTTCGTTAAACAAGGAAAAGAGTGCTTTTCCATATTGTTACCTCAACCATGTTGCCTCATTTGGTCTGCATTTTCAAATGCCTTTGAGTGGAAGGACGTTCATCCCATGAACTGCAGTTTTTTTGCTTTATTCATTCTCACTCTCACTATGCAATGTCTGGAGAAAGTCTGTAGGGCCCAGGCCTTTCAAATGGAATCTCATTCGGAGGTCCACAGCCACCTGGGGATGGAGGGTTTTTGAAGGGAAAGGAATTATGACTTTAAATATGTGTGTTGCGTGCCACTGAGGAAAAATCTGTAAACATGATTCACCCAGTAGAAGCCTCACATTGCTTAAATTGTCTCGCTCCAGCATTTTCCAAGAGTGGTGCGCACAAGACCATTCCCAAATTGAATTGATTCATCACTCCATAATGCAATTAAAGCTGCAATATGTAACTGCTTGGGCGTCCTGACCAAATTCACATAGAAATGTGAGTTATATATCTGTCATTCTCATTGAAAGCAAGTCTAAGAAATGGTAGAGATGTTCTATGTGCACTATTTCTATGCTTCCCATTCTTACGTTTGTTTTTGCATCTTTTACTATCAGTTTTGTACAATGGCTTCAAACAACTGAAAATACAATATTTGTGGTTATGGAAAAGATATTACACAGGGTTTAGATGGTACAATGATTCTCTACACCAGGGTTTCCCAAACACAGTCCTTGAGTTGGTCATGTTGGTTGGTCTGGTCAATGGTATCCTCAAAATGTATCAAGTAGGAATCAGATGGCTATAAAATGGAATGAAAGCCCATTAAATGCATTATTAAAGTTACACTATTGCAAGAGTTAAATTGTACTTTTTTTGAGAGAGACAGCAAGTTCATTTAAAAAATCCCCTCCCCTCTGCGAAGAAGTTTTCCTTGAAAATATGAAAAAAATATTCATGAAAACAAATCACCTCAAGATCAATTATTGAGTTTAGATGAATATAAATGAAATTAACACATCATGTTCAAAACAAAAAGCAACTAAATGTTCTGTAAAACAGTTGACAGAGTCGTTAAAGGTGGTGTGTGACACACATGTCTATGTGTAGTAACAATTAGCATCAATCAATATTAAATCTCCATGTTCTCCACAGACCGGTCATAAAAGCAATTGCAACTTCAAACTGGTTTCTCAACCACTAGAGAATCTGCAAAGAAAATGTGTTGAAATGCTTTTAGACCCAATCAGGAAGTAGAGACTTAACAGCATCTTTAAACATGGATGAAATGGAATGTGACTAAGTGACTGTTCTGTCTCTGGAGACCGTGCTGTCGTATGTAACAAAGTTCAATTAAAACCTGACCAAATCACATTAAAAGATGAAAAACTATGCTCCCTGTTTTTTTGTTTTTTGGGGGGATAGATCAGCTTTAATATTTCAGAAAGATTGTGGTTTCCATCAATGTAATTGACTGCATCATTTCCAATCCCCCATATATTATTTTGTAAGTATATACAGTACCAGTCAAAAGTTTGGACACACCTACTCATTCAAGGGTTTTTCTTTATTTGTACTATTTTCTACATTGTAGAATAATAGTGAAGACATCAAAACTATGAAATGATCAGGTTTCAGGTAAGACCCAAGTGCAGACTGTGTTGAAGTAACAATGTTTATTGCAACAACAGGGGCAGGCAAACAACAGGTCAAGGCAGGGGTCAGGGGCAGGCAGAGTGGTCAAGCAGGCAGGCTCAGAGTCAGGACAGGCAAAGGTCAAAACCAGGAGGACAAGAAAAAGAGAGACTGGGGGAAACCAGTAGCTGAGCAAACGCTGGTTGACTTGAACAAACAAGACAAACTGGCACAGACAGTCAGAAAAGTCTCTTGACATTCTCTCAACCAGCTTCATGAGGAATGCTTTTCCAACAATCTTGAATGAGTTTCCACATATGCTGAGCACTTGTTTACTGCTTTTACTTCACTCTGTGGTACAACTCATCCCAAACCATCTCAATTGGGTTGAGGTCGGGTGATTGTGGAGGCCAGGTCATCTGCACTCCATCACTCTCATTCTTGGTCAAATAGCCCTTACACAGCCTGGAGGTATGTTTTGGGTCATTGTCCTGTTGAAAGAAAATGATGGAATGGCGTATCGCTGCAGAACAAATCACAGACGGTGTCACCAGCAAAGCACCAGCACACCTCCTCCTCCATGCTTCACAGTGGGAACCACACGTGCAGAGTTCATCCGTTCACCAACTCAAAATTTGGACTCATCAGACCAAAGGACAAATTTCCACCGGTCTAATGTCCATTGTTTGTGTTTCTTGGCCAAACAAGTCTCTTCTAATTATTGGTGTCCTTTAGTAATTGTTTCTTTGCATAAATTCGACCATGAAGGCCTTATTCACACAATTTCTTCTGAACAGTTGATGTTGAGATGTGTCGGACACTTGAACTCTGTGAAGCATTTATTTGGGCTAGGATCTGAGGTGCAGTTAACTCTAATGAACTTATCCTCTGCAGAAGAGGTAACTCTGGGTCTTCTTTTCCTGTGGCGGTCCTCATTAGAGCCAGTTTCATCATAGCGCTTGATGGTTTTTGTGATTGCACTTGAAGAAACTTTCAAAGTTCTTGTAATGTTCCAGATTGACAGACCTTCATGTCTTAAAGCAGGGGTGGGGACATCCGGCCTCCGGGCCATATATGGCCTATGAGACCGTTTGTTCAGGCCCACGAGCCAATTCATAAATACATTTAAAAAATAATACAAAATACACTCTAGACTTCGTTTCTCCACAAAAATAAAATGTATTAATTGAAGATGCCTCGTTTGGATGGGGAAAATGTTATGCAAGCAAGTTTTGTGGTGAGCGAGCTTATCGAAAAGAAACTGAAGCCTAATTTGGAAGTAGAATTTGTAAAAGAGACAAAGTTCAATTGTTTGAAAGTGTCAGTTTGTCTCAAAGAATCGTCACGGAGCAGATAACTGGCATGGCACGAGATATAAAAAAAAACATTGAAGGACTCCACAAGAAACGTCGGGTTTTTCTCTTTGGCATGCGATGAAACGACTGACAACAAATACGTCCCAATTCGCCATTTTTGTGCGTGGGATTACCACTGAGTTTGACAGGGAGGAATTGCTGTCTTTGGAAGCTGTGGCAAATCCAAATAGAAAGGGGTATCACAGTGCATTTTCCTACTCTGGAAGGACAAGAGCCTGAGATTAGGTCTGAATATGCCGGGAAAACATGGAAAGCTCGAGAAGACATTTTTTGAGCAGTTTAAGTTTGTGAAAAGTAAACAACTGGAGTAGAACATATTTGCAACCCCGTTTAACGTCGAACCAGCGGATGTGCCGGATGGCCTACAACAGGAAGTCATTGAGCTGCAAAGCAATAGTGAGCTCAAGCCAGGTACAACAACCTCCCTCTCTTTGAGTTCTACAAAATGTACGTTAGCACTGAGCATTTTCCTGTTCTGAGGAGACGTGCACTTATATTTGCGTCTGTGTTCGGGACGACCTCCTGCTGTGAGCAGTTCTTTTCCAAACTGACTCTTGCAAACACTCGATTCTGCTCAAAACTGACTGACACAAACCAGGAAAACCAGCTCCGAGTAGCGTCATCTTCACTGCCAGCTGAATTCAAACGCCTCGTCAAAGATAAGCAGTTTCAGCCATCGTATTAGAGGTGAGTTTGAACAAGCAATCATAATAACAACATTATTTACAATACTAATATTTATTTAAATAGGACTAGCACTTTTCTAAATACTCAAGGACACAAACATGATAAAAATCATATTTAAACTATAAAACCAATGTCAGTGATTAAAGTCACATTAAAACATGAATAAAGCAGAAAATAGCAAATTTGTGTAATATGGCTCCCGAATTAGTATATAAATATCCAAATGGCCCTTGATTGGAAAAAGGTTCCCCACCCCTGTCTTAAAGTAGTGATGGACTGTTGTTTCTCCTTGCTTATTTGAGCTGTTCTCGCCATAATATGGACTTGGTATTTTACTAAATAGGGCTATCTTCTGGATACCATCCCTACCTTGTCACAACACAACTGATTGGCTCAAATTTTAGAAAGAAAGAAACTTCCACAAATGAACTTTTAACAAGCTACACCTGTTAATTGAAATGCATTCCAAGTGACTACCTCATGAAGCTGATTGAGAGAATGCAAAGAGTATGCCAAGCTGTCATCAAAGCAAAGGGTGACTTTGAAGAATCTCAAATATAAAATATATTTTGATTTGTTTAACACTATTTTGGGTACACAACTCAGCAAAAAAATAAATGTTCCTTTTTCAGGACCCTGTCTTTCAAAGAAAATTCGTAAAAATTCAAATATTTTCACAGATCTTCATTGTAAAGGGTTTAATCACTGTTTCCCATGCTTGTTCAATGAACCATAAACAATTAATGAACATGCACTTGTGGAGCGGTCATTTAGAGCTTTCAGACGGTAGGCAATTAAGGTCACAGTTATGAACATTTTGGACACTAAAGAGGCCTTTCTACTGACTCTGAAAAACACCAAAAGAAAGATGCCCAGGGTCCCTGCTCATCTGTGTGAACGTGCCTTAGGCATGCTGCAAGGAGGCATGAGGACTGTAGATGTGGCCAGGGCAATAAATTGTAATGTCCGTACTGTGAGACGCCTAAGATAGCGCTACAGGGAGACAGGACGGACAGCTGATCATCCTCACAGTGGCAGACCACGTGTAACAACACCTGCACAAGATTGGTACATCCGAACATCACACCTGTAGGAAATGTACAGGATGGCAACAACAACTGCCCGAGGTACACCAGGAATGCACAATCCCTCCATCAGTGCTCAGACTGTCCGCAATAGGCTGAGAGAGGCTGGACTGAGGACTTGTAGGCCTGTTGTAAGGCAGGTCCTCACCAGACATCACCAGCAACAGCTTCGCCTATGGGCACAAACCCACAGTTGCTGGACAGGACAGGACTGGCAAAAAGTGCTCTTCACTGACGAGTCGCGGTTTTGTCTCACCAGGGGTGATGGTTGGATTCGCATTTAGCGTCGAAGGAATGAGCGTTACACCGAGGCCTGTACTCTGGAGCGGGATCGATTTGGAGGTGAAGGGTCCGTCATGGTCTGGGTCGTGTGTCACAGCGTCATCGGCCTGAGCTTGTTGTCATTGCAGGCAATCTCAACTCTGTGCGTTACAGGGAAGACATCCTCCTCCCTCATGTGGTACCCTTCCTGCAGGCTCATCCTGACATGACCCTCCAGCATGACAATGCCACCAGCCATACTGCTCATTCAGTGCGTGATTTCCTGCAAGACAGGAATGTCAGTGTTCTGCCATGGCCAGCGAAGAGCCTGGATCTCAATCCCATTTGCACGTCTAGGAACTGTTGGATCGGAGGGTGAGGGCTATCGCCATTCCCCCCAGAAATGTCCAAGAACTTGCAGGCGCCTTGGTGGAAGAGTGGGGTAACATCTCACAGCAAGAACTGGCAAATCTGTTGCAGTCCATGAGGAGGAGATGCACTGAAGTACTTAATGCAGCTGGTGGCCACACCAGATACTGACTGTTACTTTTGATTTTGACACCCCCTTTGTTCAGGGACACATTATTCCATTTCTGTTAGTCACATGTCTGTGGATCTTCAGTTCAGTTCATGTCTCAGTTGTTGAATCTTGTTATGTGCATACAAATATTTACATATGTTAAGTTTGCTGAAAATAAACGCAGTTGACAGTGAGAGGACGTTTTCTTTTTGCTGAGTTTACATGATTCCACATGTTATTTCATAGTTTTGATATCTTCATTATAATTCTGCAATGTAGAAAAGAGTACAAATAAAGAAAAACCCTTGAATGAGTAGGTGTGTCCAAACTTTTGACACCTGCTGTATATATTATTTTAAATATATTTTCCTTTATTATTTTCCCCTAACCATACCATCCCTCCCCTAATTGTAGTAACCCCCCCCCCCCCCAGTGTTGTTTCCTAAAAGTTCTGAACCTTTATACATTTTACGGACACAGTATATTTTACTCGTTATTTTTAGTCCCACCCTTCAGCTCCACTGAACTCAGCTATGCTCTCTTTAGCAATTCACCTTCTATCAGATTCAAAATTCAAAACACAACTTGGGAGTGCGATCTAAAGCACACCCACTGCTTGTGCCAATCAAATATGAATAATTTAGTAGTTTGTAAACCCATGCTAAGCACCACATACACTCTAATCTGACCTATTGCACAACCACATATGCCGTTTTTGTATAGCATTGTGTGTGAAAACAAAGGGAGAGCATTTACATTTTATGTGGCCACCTCACAAGGGTTGAAATTGTTTCGGCATAACCTAAAACTAGACATGTTTGCTGTGTGTTAGTAAGCTTGTCAGTATAATTCTTGAACAAAATGTTGGGTTATTTCTCAAGACAGGACAGAAACAATCAAGTAAGACATGAAACATACAATATACTAATGTAGGCCTGTATGGGACAAGTGAAGGAGTTGCCTTGGCCAAGGGCTTCTATCAAAAGAGATAATCATCATCTCCCATTTAAAATTCTATAAAATCCACAGCTTCACATTGAGAGCTGATTTTGGTATGAAAAACTAGCCAGGCCAACGTGATTTCCTTTTACCGTGCAAATAAAAGGGACGTTGAGCCGAAGCTAAGAAATTAATCCAAGGACTCAGCTTTCCATACTGTCAGTGATTAGATAAAATGCTAGAAATATAATCAACATCCAGGGTTTAATCATAAAAAGTTAAAAATCTGAAATTGAATCAGTCAAATGTCGTATTTGCTGTGAAACAACAAGCAAGTAAATGTAAACATAGGAAAGTCCTATCAATTACCTCAGACCATCCCATGTAGCCTATCAATAAACAGCAACCCAGCCAGCCTATGGCTAGCAGAGGGGTGGGACAAAACTCATAACTCACAGACATCTTCACATATGGACTTGGCCATATGCACAACACTCATAGGAATAGTTATCACACTCAGAAATCTAACACAACCGATTACCACACAAGATTAAAATGGTTAATTGTTAGAAACATATGTTTGAGAGTATGTTGTGGCAGCCTACCCAGAATTACAGTTAGTCCGAGCATCTGAGCTCCAGGCAACTGCATTTTGAGTTGAAAACATTGGGTTAGAGTCTGCACCATTTCTCAAGTCAGGATATTTATCAAAGGTTTGCAGGATAATTTATTCTATAATTACCCACTCACACCATGCATTGAGAGGATGTCTATACATTGTAGTTGCTCAAGTTTAAACCTGTCCTATGCAACCAAGACAACCGCAGGATAATAAACTCCCACGTTTCCCCCAAAACACTGCAGCCTGTCCAATGATCGCACTGTCTGTTAAAATTTGCCATTCATGTTAAAAAACAAGGAACACTTCAGGAGTTTTAATGAATAGGAAAATTGGCGGAGCCCTGTAGCTTGGCTTGTCTGGTTTCAAAGAGAGGCATGGATGCGGCCACAACCAGGTAGGATACAAATAGGAGTCCTATTCAAGTCCAAATAATTTGCTCTGTGTCTAGTTTCAGGACTAGAAGAAAGGTGAATTCCCAACTCCAAGGTCACAACACTTTGTTAGATGACCCATTCTGTGAGGTAGTACATTGACTGGAATGGTAAGAGTCTACACCTTAGCTGAAGTCCCAACAAGTTTTCACTATATGTCCTGTTTGTTTACAGTGAGTACATTGTTAAGTTTGCTGTTTAGGGATAACATACAGTACTTTGATGCAACGGAACATGCCTGGTTAGGATATCATGTCCTATAATCAATATTAGTGACCATATTACAATTCCTTGGAAGGTGTTATCTGCAGGACCCCCCCAAATCTAACGCTTTACTCAGGTGGGAGCTCTGTGGGCAATTTCACTTGGAATTGACAGCAAAAGTACTTACTATGCATTTTGCATTTCAAGACTATATGCATTGTACCGGGTCTTCACCTGTTTCTACCATGATGTGAATGGAGATTTCACTGGGAATGGTCCAATATCATTTAAGTAGGAGGTAGCCGCACTGCTTGTTAACCTGCGCGAAATGACCGACTGTGCCTGCATTGTTTGTCAATGTGCTAATGACTGAAACATGAGCTGCTACTTCCCTAAATGGACTTGCTGGTCTAAGAGGAGTCTGACAGCGGCTAGGAGCGTCACGATCATCATAATAACTGGACCAAAGCTCAGCATGATCTGGGTTCCACATCTTTATTGCTATGTGAACCTCAAAACAAAACAAAACAAAACAATAAATGAACAAACCGAAACGTGAAGCTACAATAGTGCTCACAGGCAACTATACATAGTCAAGATCCCACAAAGCACAATGGGGAAATGGCTGCCTAAATATGATCCCCAATCAGAGACAACGATAAACAGCTGCCTCTGATTGGGAACCATACCAGGCCAACATAAATCCTTAATCACCTAGATAACACACCCTAGTCACTGTCACACCCCAACCAACATAGAGAATTAACAGCTCTCTATGGTCAGGGCGTGACAAGGAGTTTGAATATGCGGGCGGCAAAGTGTGCTTTTGAAGTGCTGCTGCGCCCTTCACAGTCATCTGTAAAGCCAACACCACTATCGGTGTCTGAAACATCAACAGTGCCTGAATGGTCGGCCTCAAAGCAGAGCTGTGGGTCTGGCATCTTGTCAAAATGCATATACAGTATTTCCCTTCAAATCCCTGTTTTGATGTTTGCTGAGCAAATGCACACTAACCTCTAGCATTCGGTTCTTCTCTGCCTTCTTTTCTATGCCAGTTGTTTGCCAGTGTTCAATGATTTCATCGCTTGTCAAATTTTTCAGACTATTCTTATCTTTCTTGATAAGCTTTTGAGCCAACTAATGAATACAAGATTTACTTAATTCAAAAAGGTCAATAGCCTGCACATTATCCATTGCGAAGGCTACGTATTTGTTATACAGTATGTCAGGGAATCTAATGGAATAAATATTCAAAACTTCCTACGGATAGGCTGGGGGGTTGACAGGCTACACATGATGGTCTGAGGTAATTGATAGGGCTTTCTTATGTTTACATTTATTTGCTTGTTGTTTCACAGCACCTATGACATGTCTGACTGATTCAATTTCAGATTTAAACTTTTTATGATTCAACCCTGGATGTTAATTATTTTTCTATAATTTTAGCTAATCACTGACAGTATGGAAACTGAAGGAAATGACAACCCTCTACATAAACTCACCCTAACCGGACCTTCAAAGTAATCAAAAGTACTCCAGTCACCATTTACCCTACTACCAAAGTTATCAATATAATCCACAAGTTCCTAATGATATATCGCTAGGGGCCACCATTTACTGTAGTGGGCAGTAATATTTGATATGTGTATATACAGTATATTATATATACATCACATGCAAGTCATAATAAGTCTAAGCAACTAGCCTACTACAATGTTTATATGACTCCATGAAGATAATGAAAATATAGAAGCAAGCATTAGGCAATGAGTTGATGTTGACTAGCAAGAATTGGTCTGATAATTGTCTATGTCAAAGGCAGTTATTTATTTGATGTTGTACAATGAATGGATTCACATACAGGGCATAGAGCTTAAGTTACAAGCATTAACAAGCATTACCAAGCATACTTCTAGGCATATAGACCCTAAGGTTAACGTAGAAGACAAAGCATGAACAAAGAGATGCCTATTAGGCCAGGGTCCTAGAAGCCTAGGAAATTTGAATTGATCATACAACCTTCCTACATGGACTGGATACAGGATAAGAGAGAGAACAAAGGCATTTAATTAAGCAATAAGGCCCGCGGAGGTGTGATATATGGCCAATATACCACGGCTAAGGGCTGTTCTTACGCACAACGCAATGCAGAGTGCCTGCATACAGCCCTTAGCCAGTGATATATTAGCCATATGTCACAAACCCTCGAGGTGCCTTATTGCTATTATAAACTGGTTACCAACATAATTAGAGCATTAAAAATAATTGTTTTGTCATACCTGTGGTACAGAATACAGTCTGATATACCACGGCTGTCAGCCAATCAGCATTCAGGGCTCGAACCACCCAGTTTATAATTACATTTATAATCAAATCAAATCAAATGTATTTATATAGCCCTTCTTACATCAGCTGATATCTCAAAGTGCTGTACAGAAACCCAGCCTAAAACCCCAAACAGCAACCAATGCAGGTGTAGAAGCACGGTGGCTAGGAAAAACTCCCTAGAAAGGCCAAAACCTAGGAAGAAACCTAGAGAGGAACCAGGCTATGAGGGGTGGCCAGTCGTCTTCTGGCTGTTCCAGGTGGAGATTATAACAGAACATGGCCAAGATGTTCAAATGTTCATAAATGACCAGCATAGTCAAATAATAATAATCACAGTAGTTGTCGAGGGTGCAGCAAGTCAGCACTTCAGGAGTAAATGTCAGTTGGCTTTTCATAGCCGATCATTCAGAGAGAATTAGAGAGAGCATACTTAAATTCACACAGGACACCAGATAAGACAGGAGAAGCACTCCAGATATAACAGACTGACCCTAGCCCCCCCAACACATAAACTACTGCAGCATAAATACTGGAGGCTGAGACAGGAGGGGTCAGGAGACGATGATACCCCCGGACAGGGCCAAACAGGCAGGATATAACCCCACCCACTTTGCCAAAGCACAGCCCCACACCACTAGAGGGATATCTTCAACCACCAACTACCATCCTGAGACAAGGCCGAGTATAGCCCACAAAAATAACATCTGAAGGTTTCCTTACAACCAAAAACCAACCACCATTGACCAATCAAACAATGCCAAGTTTACAGTAACCTAAACACTCACAGGCCCAAACCCCCGAAGGGTGTCACGGCATTTAAAGGCTTGCGTAGGGGCTGAGACCAATGTTAATAAGACATAATAGAGTAATTCCGAGTTCACACTGTACAGATACAAGTAACCACAGAGATCATACATCCATATAGATATCATCACAATTTTCCTCAGTGAACAATGGCACGCCTGCTCTCGCTCTCCCTCTCTGGCGCTTGAGCGCGCCAGACTGCCTATCATTACACACGCCTGTCCCCTTCGTTATGCGCACCTGCACCTCATTGGACCCACCTGAACTCTATCATTATTTGATTGCCTCCCCTATATCTGTCTGTTTCCTCTGTTTGTTCCCTGTGTATGCATTGGTGTCGTTATTTTGTCCCCTGTCCAGAAGTTGTTCCTGTACTGTTTCATGTCCTTTATTTATTAAATGTTCTCCCTGTACCTGCTTCCTGTCTCCAGCATCGCTCCTCACAAACAAATAGATCGATACCAAACATGGATACTATAGTATTAATCCATCACTCATTCAATAGTCAGCCCTATGGATACTGTAACAGAGAGATGCATTTTGGCCTCTCAGAGGGGGAAGGAATAAATAGTCCTTGGGAATTGTCCTTTGGGCTTTCCTTGTGTTCCTGGACCATTTGCCATGCAACTCCAGGTGTCAGAGAGCTCATAAATTAGTGCCGAGGCAACTATTAGAATTTTAGCAACCAGGAAATGGAGGAGTGATTTCTGCATAGTTAACTTTAAGACGCGCAGTCACCGGCATTTTTAGACAGAGGTAAATATACAGGATGGAGTTACTGTTGGTCCATTTACACAAATCATTTTATAATACTTGTCTAATCCATTACCTTGTCAGTTATGTACATTTTGTAGAACATATTTCAGTGGAATCAAAAACATGCCTGCCACAGACATTTAATATTGATCAACTACATAATTTTTGCTCACAGTGTGCCAATTCTATACAAATGATAAATGTGCACTGGTATAAAACTCAATCATGTATAGTGTACTGTACCTACAATACTTCTCACTCTGTTTGCAGTCGAAAAATGGCTTATTCCTGAGACTTAATCTGAACTATGCAATCATGCAAAGAAGAAGTAATTGGCATTCAACGTGCAAGTTCAGAGAACCTTCTGTTTTCAGAATGATTAGCATAATTATTGCATTGTGGAAATCAAAGACTCTGCGGTCTTTAAAAGTTTAAAGGAACACCGTCCCATGAGTGATTCTCATGAAGAGGAGACTAAGAAACCTTTGTAATGAGCTGATGATAATTAGTGGAATTGTGTTGAATCAGGTAACGAAGGAGGAAAAGCAAATGATAGCTCCAGGCTTTAACGAAAGTCAAGGTGTGCCACACAGAGGTAATAGGATTAGTGAGATATCATCAGTGTTTGGGAAGCTACTATGAAAATATAGTTTACAAAGCTACCAATTAAGTCACACTGGAATAGGCTACACTAAAGCTACCCTTAAGAAAAATAAATAGTTTACTTAACTAAAGTTTATTTGAAAAAGTAGTTCACTACATCGAAATTACTGATCATATCTAAATCTGACATGTCACAGATTACAAATTGCAAGAACAGATCACTCTGGAGTCAGATGTTAACAGAAGCAGATGTTAAAACTCCTTTGGCTGGGGGCAGTATTGAGGAGTAGCTTGGATGAATAAGGTGCCTAGAGTAAACTGCCTGCTACTCAGTCCCAGTTGCTAATATATGCATATTATTAGTATATTTGGATAGAAAACGCTCTGAATTTTCTAACACTGTTTGAATGATGTCTGTGAGTATAACAGAACTCATATGGCAGGCAAAAACCTGAGAAAAAATCCAACCAGGAAGTGGGAAATCTGAGGTTGGTCGTTTATCAACTCATTCCCTATTGAAGATGCAGTGGAATATTGGTCATGTTGCACTTCCTAAGGCTTCCACTAGATGTCAACAGTCTTTAGAACCTTGTTTGATGCTTCTACTGTGAAGTGGGGGCGAATGAGAGGGGAATGAGTCAGAGGTCTGCCAGAGAGCCACAAGCTGGCCACGCTTGTTCACATGAGAGCGAGCTTTGTTCCATTGCATTTCTACAGACAACGGAATTCTCCGGTTGGAACATTATTGAAGATTTATGTTAAAAACTTCCTAAAGATTGATTCTATACTTCGTTTGACATGTTTCTATGGACTGTAACTGAACTTTTTGACTTTTCATCTGCTCCTAGTGAACGCGCTTCGTGAGTTTGGATAATTGATGTGGCTCTCAGCAAAATCACTGGATGTTTTTGGAACTACTGAACATAACGTGCCAATGTATACTGAGATTTTTTTTATAGAAATTTGAACTTTATCGAACAAAACATACATGTATTGTGTAACATGAAGTCCTATGAGTGTCATCTGATGAAGATCATCAAAGGTTAGTGATTCATTTTATCTCAATTTCTGATTTTTGTGACTCCTCTCTTTGGCTGGAAAAATGGCTGTGTTTTTCTGTGACTTGGCTCTGACCTAACATAATCATTTGTGTTGCTTTCGCCATAAAATCTATTTGAACTGTCGTGGGATTAACAAGAAGTGTATCTTTACAATGGTGTGAAATACTTGTATGTTTGAGGAATTTTAATTATGGGATTTCTGTTGTTTTGAATATGGCGCCCTGCACTTTCACTGGCTGTTGTCATATCGATCCCGTTAGCGGGAGCTAACAGAATTCGGAATTTAGTCTATTAAACACAAATCAATGTTTTAAGGGAGCGTTAGGCAGGTCTGATGCCGAAAAAGAAAGGAAATTCTTGCCTGCTTCACCTATATTTTATTTTGGAGGGGAAAGTAGTGTGTAGGTCTAGCTACACCCCTACACCACACAGAAAAGTAATTAACACTAGTTGAATTTAGTTACATAATTTTTTTTACAATTGCTAACAAGCATTTACATATACTTAAGATACTTTTCCTAAACTCTTAACACCTACATCACACAATTAGCCAAATAGTACATTTTATGCTAAGAACCACATTTTGTTCATTAAATACCAACACTGCATTTCAAAATGTAAAATAACTTTCTCTATCAAAACACGGCAAACACGACTCAATATCTAATCATTCTGTCAAAACACGGCAAACACGACTCAATATCTAATCATTCTGTCAAAACACGGCAAACACGACTCAATATCTAATCATTCTGTCAAAACACGGCAAACACGACTCAATATCTAATCATTCTGTCAAAACACGGCAAACACGACTCAATATCTAATCATTCTATCAAAACACGGCAAACACGACTCAATATCTAATCATTCTGTCAAAACACTAGCACATGTTTTCTATCCACGAGGAGCATATAGTCAATCATAGCACAACAACTTTCAAAATACTAACAGTTGATGGCATTACCAAAACTGTATTACGTTTCATGTTTCAGTTATAGCTGTAGACAATAGACAACATGAAATCCATAGTTTTTATAATTCAGTTTTCTTTTACTGTAAACCACTCTACATTTTTGGGGGGTTGAGTGTCGAATGTGTGCATTTTTGGCAACATACTATCTAAAAGTGAATGAGTCATCTTTACTTTAAAGAATGTACAGTAGAAAAAAATAGTAAGAGGCAGAATTGCTGCAGTAAAAGCTTTATTAGTAACATTAAATTGCTGCCAGTGATCAACAAAAAACCAAACATACATGGCCTTTTTTACCTAATGTCTAACAATAAAACACAATTACAGTACAAAAGACACAGAAGGGAAAAAACAGTAAAATGCCCAGTCCTGTTCTAATCTATACCATCTTCAGCATTTGACCACATGTTCTCGTCCACATCACATCTTATGTCGTCTCTCGCTATGCACCTTGGATAGAAACGCTTGGCCTGCCTTATCCACCCCTGGCAGTCTTCAGCTGAGATGTCTCTGCACCTTGGATAGAAACGCTTGGCCTGCCTTATCCACCCCTGGCAGTCTTCAGCTGAGATGTCTCTGCACCTTGGATAGAAACGCTTGGCCTGCCTTATCCACCCCTGGCAGTCTTCAGCTGAGATGTCTCTGCAGCCGGCATCCATGGCATCCAGGAGGGAGCTCAGTGTTGTAGGGACCAATCTGGCATTTCTGCAGGACCAAACCAGCACTCCAGATTGCAGCACACATTGTGATATTTGCTCCTCTCTGACCCGGCACATCTACAGTGGCCTTTTTCCAGATGACGTTTCTTCCCCGCCGATGTGTTTTTGCCAGGTTAAACCCTGCCTCGTCTACTTAAATGATTTCATGTGGGGTCTGATTAGCCTCCAACTCCATGACTCTCTGAAAGAAATCAAACATAGTATGTGTAAATGATTTTCAGTATGTCCTACTGTATGTACTTTAACCAATGTTTACATGTAGAGGAGCATAGTGTAAAATTCACTATAGAACAAGACATATTGGATAGACACCATACCTGGACGTATTGGTGCCGAAGTTCCTTGACCTGCTCACTGTTCCTTTCAAAAGGAACTGTGTACAACTGTTTCATTCAAACTCTGTGTTTGGTCAGAGCATTGGTAGTCAGGCTGATGCTTTCCACATTGTGAAATACCAGGTTGTCCTCTACAATTCTGCTCTGAATTTCTCTGTGTTATTGCATTGTCAGCAATGACCAATCCTACAATGGCATGCTCTAGGTCTTCACTTAGGAGCTTTCCTCTTCCCCCAGAGGGAGGAAGACGTTGCGTCCTTTAGAGGAACAAAAATACAACATATGTATTTGCATTGGGACTGGTGGCCTTCAGTTACAGTGGGACATAGCAACAGTAATGATAGAAGAAGCCCTTGTGAAATGCATTGCTTACATGTTGGTTTGTTGAAAATTCTGGATAATGGAAGCCACGATTGACTGTCTGAGATTAGGCTGGACTCTTTCACCAGCCTCTCTCAGTGATAGACCATGGTTTATCACATGGTCTATGATGGTGGCTCTTATGTCATCAGTGACAACAGCTCTTACTCTCCTTTGAACACCAACACGCATTCTTACTCCTCTCCCCCTACCTCTCCTTCTCCCTTGTCCTGGTCCAACTACTCTGCCTGGTCCAGCTACTCCTCTCCCAGTTGTCCAACTACTCCTCTCCCTGGTCCAACTACTCCTCTGCCTGGTCCAGCTACTCCTCTGCCTGGTCCAACTACTCCTCTGCCTGGTCCAACTACTCCTCTGCCTGGTCCAACTACTCCTCTCCCTGGCCCAAATACTCCTCTCCCTGGCCCAACTACTCCTCTCCCTGGTCCAACTACTCCTCTTCCTGGTCCAGCTACTCCTCTCCCTGGTCCAACTACTCCTCTCCCTGGTCCAGCTACTCCTCTCCCTAGTCCAGCTACTCCTCTCCCTGGTCCAACTACTCCTCTTCCCTGGTCCAGCTACGCCTCTGCCTGGTCCAGCTACGCCTCTCCCTGGTCCAACTACTCCTCTCCCAGGTCCAACTACTTCTCTCCCTTGTCCAGCTACTCCTCTCCCTGGTCCAACTATTCCTCTCCGTTGTCCAAACATCATTTTTCTCTCTCTACTCCTCTGTGTTGTTCTGTGTCCACATTGAACAAAATAAATCCAACGAGTCTCCTTTTTACTGTGTATGTCCATGTAATTGAAAGAACTTCAACACCTGGCTATGTCTCCGATTGAGATTGGAACCAGCTGTGGTTGGTCTATTTTACACAACTTACAGTAAATCAGCTATTTCTCAATGTTTCAATGATCCGTTTATTCAAAAATGCTTATCAGCTGTTTCAATATAGCTTTTGAGCTGCTGTTGTTGCAGAAGTAGGGGCTTAATACTATATTTAAGGTTTGGAACATTAGGTCTACATTTCTGGCATGCTGTGTACAAGTATTTGTAAATAAGATAAGAACGATCCATCATTTTGGCATTGGGTAAGCTTGTATGTAAAGAAAATGTGAGCATTTTAGAAACATGTTAATTGACTGCATATTCTGTGAAAACAGCATGAATTGTGTTAATGGTATGGTCCACAACAGATGGATTGGGTAATTATATTAGATAACCATGTGGTCATCACGTGTTGTGTGTAAACACCTTTGATCTGATTACGTTGGTATGGAAGACGTTGATGTAGGTTTTGCTGCACTGTGTGTGTGTGTGTGTGTGTGTGTGTGTGTGTGTGTGTGTGTGTGTGTGTATGTGTGTGTGTGTGTGTGTGTGTGTGTGTGTGTGTGTGTGTGTGTGTGTGTGTGTGTGTGTGTGTGTGTGTGTGTGTGTGTGTGTGTGTGTGTGTGTGTGTGTGTGTGTGTGTGTGCGCCCGTGCGTGTGTGTGTGTGCGTGTGTGTGTCTGTATGTATTTTTTAAATGTTGTGTTTATTATTAATTCAACCATTTAAAATAACAAGCACACATAAAACTTGAAAGCCATACATGCATATGAGTACAATCATGGAGGATAGATAACACAAAATAAAGTCTGGGACTTATTTGCATTGTGGTCATCTTGAAACAAGATGGCTAGGCAAGATCGAACACAGTTGAACACAGTATGACAGCGAGATGATAAAACATAAAAACAAAGAAGAAGAACATCTATCTCATCATTGCAGTTACATGTACAGTACATCGTAGGGTACCATCATATGGGCACAGAAGATATCAAACAGTTGTTTACTTTATTTTTTAAATCTGCACAGAGATGACGTTGTTTTTGTGGGCAGGGGCAATTCCAATCTGAGGCTCCAGTACCTTTCCCACCTTTCCCAGCATTACTCCTGAACCTGTATAAGCACACATTAACACCTGATCTGGTGATGTGATTGTGTGCTTCCCTAACATGGGGAAAGTATTCAGTTAAATATCTGCACGCAGAACCATAACTACTCCTGTAAACCAAACCCAGTCACACCCTTGCTACAACAGGCAGCCATTTGAGTTCCTGAAAGCAGCTCCTGCCTATGTGAGTATGTGGACTCACCTTCAATACTACCCTGATCAGCTTATTCTGGGCTATCTGGAGCTTCCCTTCATAAACTTAGATAAGCCCCCAAACCAGGAAGTACTAGCGTAGTCATAATGGCATTGAATGAGGGCAGTGGCTAGCACTCGTATGGAGTCCTTATCAAGCAGGTTGGACATTCTAGACAAAAACGTAGTCCTGGCATTAACCTTCCCTAGCACTTTAGTGGCAAAGCTCCACCTCCAAATCTTACATCAAGATGCATCCCAGGAAGCTAACAGAGGTTTTAGTAGTTAGCACCTCATAGCCTAACTCGACTCTGATTTCAGAGTACCTATACCAATTTTGGTCTGGACCCAAAAAGAATTGCCTCAGTTCTACCTAAATGCAGAGATAGCTTATTATCTCCAAGCCATTTGCTAATGTTAGTAAGCTCTGTGCTTAGAATGCTCTCCAACATAGTTTTACTTTTGTGAGACACCAGAAGATTAGAATCATCTGCATAAAGGAAAAGATGGCAAGAACAAGCATCTTTCATATTGTTATATACAGTAAAAACAGTAGAGGCCCAAGCATGCTACCCTGCGGAACTCATTTGTTTTGCCTGAGACAGTGAACCATTAACCTCTACTACTTGCTCCCAACTTGACAAATAGGACTTTACCCAGCCTAGAGGGATACTGCATAACCCCAGAGCCTCCAGTTTGGAGATTAGGAGACAGTTGTTAAACCTCTTATGGCTGCGATCCCTGTACAGGGATCAACATCAGGGGAAATTTCAGAGTGACAACTAAAAATACAACGTCGTAACATTAAACATTCTTGAAAATGCAAGTGTCTTACATCCTTCAAAAGAATAGAATCTTGGTAATCAAACTACGTTTTCCGATTTAAAATGGCTATTACAGAGAACAAATACCATGCTTTTGGTTGAGAAGAGCAAACAACAACAGAAACATTTTCCGGCATGACAGTTTTTACACATTCACATCTGAAGGTAAAATTATGACTTACATTCTGATATCTTGCTCTTATTTCTCTTCCTGAGGGACCCAGTGATCAAATGAAGTGCTGTTTTCTTTGATAAAATCAATTTTTATAGCCTAAATCGAAACATTTTGTAAACCATTTGTGCCGTGAATTCCATCTCTATCAATTTTTTACGGAGCATTCGACGTAATTACACACCGTAAACAATCGTTTATCTAGTCATGGTTGGTTTCAGTGCATTCCTCTGGATGTTTGCAACACAGCCAAACGTCATTGTTTTTTTGCGGGGAGTATTGACAGAAGTGAACTGATTTGAAGACAACGAGCAATTACTTCCTTGCGCACCAATAATTTTAGCGAAGCTTCATTGATTGACTGTATTTCTGCCCAATGACCACTGACCTTCTTGAAATCTAGCTGGGTAGATAGCCAATGAGCTGAGGTAAAAGCCAGTATGTAATGGTTTTGGGTTGGACCACCATTCCTTGTTTGTAAATGCACACGTAAGGAACTCCATTCTCGCCTTGACTATCAGAGGAGTTGCTGTGAGGCTTGTTACAGGCAGCAGTATTTCGGAAAGTTGTATTTTCAACGATTTCATTGAAGATATCATGGCGAATAAATCAGGAAAAGCGAAGTCAAAGTCTAAAGTGAAAGTGAAAAAGTGAAAGTGAGATTTTTTTGAATCTTTGAGTGTTATGATTCAAACAGGAACTGAGGAGCTGTTTCTGCAAGGACAGGACGTACTTCTGGACGGGTAAGTGCTAATGCCGTTTTATGAAATATAAATACATTTTTTTTGGGGGGGGGGGGAATTAATATATATATTTTGCAATTTGCAATGAAATGTGTGGTTTGTGTGTGTGTGTGTGTGTGTGTTGGTTTGTTTGGGTGTGTATATATATATATATATATATTTTTTTTTTTTCCCCCATGTCAGATTATATTTTCCATTTTTTTTATTCAAATGGAATGGAGTAGAACAGCAAACACACACATGGCCACTGCGCCTGCTACTCCTCTCCATTTCCATATGAAATAGCAATTGGGTGCTGTTCAGGGGAGGGCAGGCCCACAACAATGGCCGGAGGTGAATGGAACAGCACTTCACCTTAGTGACTGTTCCCTCTGCTCTATACAATACATATGTTTATTTTACGTCATGATAAAAGGCTCATACAATGCAAATATTTTTTAAATGTTTTCTTTCACAGTGATAGCGACTCCGACTGGGAGCCCCCGGTGCCAAGCTGCCTGCTCTACCTCTGCCCCCAGTGGTGTTCATATGCCACAGTTCATTACTGCAGGCATGACTGTGCCTCAGGACCAAAAGGGCACAGCATGGAGGTGTCGTTGTGTTCTGTGTCGCATGAACTGCACCACTTGTTCAGTTTGCCTCTGCTTTACATCAGAAAGAGACTGCTATGGGACATGGCACAGGCAGCAAAATATTGTGTAGAGGACTTCCAAAGGGTGTACTGTTTTTTTTAAATATTTATTTTCTAATATTTAAAAAAAATAATGTGTGTGTATGTGTGTGTGTGTTAGAATTGCTTTTTGATATGTTGTATATAGTTATTTGCACTGTTGTATATAGTTATAGGTCATTTCACCAATTCGGCCACTTGGGTACATTTGGGCAACTTGTGTGGGACACCTGGGTGACTTCATGCTAAATGTAATGTAGCTCACCCATTCCTGAAGTTATCAGTCTGAAATGTTGCACACCTACAGTTGCCCTCTTGTGTTATCCATTAAAATTATCTCCAGCATCCTATCAGACTGTGTGGCTATTCTAGTACATGTGAAATATGATGCTACAACAATAAAACAACTTTCTCTTTTCTTCCACCAGATCTACTGTGTTATATTCTCCTACATTCAATTAACATTTCCACAAACTTCAGAATGTTTCCATTCAAAATTTGAATTTAATGATACCAAGAATATGCATATCCTTGCCTCTGGGGCTGAGCTACAGGCAGTTAGATTAGGGTATGTCTTCAGGCGGAAATTGAGAACAAGGGATGCAGCCATTAGAGGTTAACTGTATCAAAGGCCTTCCGTAGGACAAGCAGCACCATTCCACAGAGATTTCCCTCATCAATCTCTTTCCAGATGAAGTCAGTCAAGTAAAGTAGGCATGAATCAGTGGAGTATGTTTTTCTAAAACCCGACTAAAAAGCATACATTAGACTTTGTTTGATGACATATTCGTAAAATTTGCTCGTTTACAATTCTCTCCAGTATCTTTGATCTTATATTGAGGATAGATACAGGCCTATAACTCCCAGGGTCAGACTTTATCCCCTTCTTATACAGAGGTATAACTTTAACTTGTTTCATGTCCCTGGGAAGGATGCCTTGTTCAAGAATGAGATTAATGATATGCATAATATAAGGGGCAATTTGCTCAGCAGAATCTCTAAGAAACCTTGCAGGAATATTATCCAGGCTTGTGGCTTTGGAGCATTTAAGCTCTGCTCGCATAATGACTATTTTGGCTGTTGCTACCTTTGCAAAAGAAAAGAGTTTGGCTGAACCTCTAACTCGGCATAATACTTATTGACTTGGTCATTTCCATACAAACCAGAACTGGTGATTTGCTTGCTAACCAGATTGCTGACAACATAAGTAAATAAATATTTGAATTCATTGGCAACCTCTGTTTTGTCAGATGTGACGCATTTCAGGAATCTAGGTGTATGTCGCAGGTTTTTTGCAGTAGTTTTTGGCAGAAATACCTTATGGAACAGGTGAACTTTCATGTGCCTTAATAACGAATACAATTGTTAAATTACGAGCCTAGTTCGTTTAGCCATGGAAAAAGGGAGGAACCTTCACACTAGCCATGATTGTCTGAGATAACATATGGGCTTGACATGCCGGGAGATGAGTTTGGATTGGTCTGCAATGGAGCACGCTTCTGTCTATAACGTGAGCTGTTCAGTATGTGTTGATAATCCTTTCTACCGCACCATTTTTGAAAGATATAACATTAGCCGTCGAGAAGTACAAAAGTTTAGCTTCTTTTCTCAACAACACGAGTGATGGGCTACTTTCTGTGCATGCCACAGTCAGTGTGAACCAGAGTAACTTGACACAAAGCTGGGCAAACATGATGTACTGTAGCTACATACAAAAAAAGAAGTTAAATGGTTCCAGTCTGCCATGAGGCATTCAATCCATGTATATGGGTAAGAGTCTAGCTACATTTTTCAGCTATAAGTTTCTAATTTAGTCAGAAAGTCATTTTTATTGCAAGTTAAAGCATACTGTTAGTTAGCTGGCAAAGCGTTATCTTGCTGGCTCGCTAGCTATCATTACGTGTATGATCTGTGTAATAATATTATTCAAATCAGCAGGCCATTTGCATTGCTAGTTATAGCCTAATGTTAGCTAGTTAACATTGAACCTAGTTTGTTAGTTTTAGCTACCTGCAGATTCATACTACAGCTATGACAACATTTGTATTGGCAGTAGAATGAGTTGGGGTTATGTCATTGTTTAGCTAGCTACCAAGCTAGATACATGTATAAACAAAAGAGATGTCTAAACAAAGGATTATTACATGACCCATCAAATTAGCAGCTATGTCTGGGGGGGATTATGCCCATCGATTGTATTTCATGAATATGTGTACATGTCTAGACAATAGTGACCAATGCACTTAGCTAGATGTGGGTGAGGGGTGTTGATAGCATTTCCTTCACATGACCCGGCGTCATCTATTTATAAAATATTTTTATCTGGACACATTCTGTTTTTGATATTGCTACTATGCAAGTATGCAAGTACTATCACTGTACCGTTTACACTTTCTGTATCCTGTGCATGTGCATGTAACAAATAAACGTAGATATTATGTGTTCACCACATTTGAATCCTTAAAAAGATGGGTGGGACTAAGGCTTTAAGAGGGTGTGAACGATGCTGAATATAGGTGTAGACAAAGAAGAGCTCTCCAGTAGGTGTACCAAAAATATTCAAGGGCCATTTTCTCAAAAGTGCGGTTACAAGTTTATCAACTTTCAAAGCAGAATTACTTTCCCATTGTTCCTCAACTGCAGTTTGTGATATACCATTTTCTAGCTCTATGATATACCATTTTCTAGCTCTTTACTTTTATCCAATGTAAAAACCACAATTTCAAATGTTGCTACATAAGACCTAATCGAGGAGGTCGGTCACATATACCAAGTCCAATACTGTTAAGTTTGTTTTTGGTAGAACTATTACAGCCAAGTTTCTAAATTATGCTTTTATCAGCAAAATAACCCCTCTTAGCTTCATCCATCCTGCTCTATGTTTAATTTCTGTAACGTTTATATAGGACAAAATCAGGCTTAAATACTTAAATACACTTAAATATATCTTTAAAAACCATCCTTGTGCAAAATGTTATAAAGTTATCACTGATTCCATAGACTATTACTCCACTCTGCAATATTTTGGATTTATCAGACACCAATATTAAGTGAATCGTACTTTGAACTGTTTCACATACCCTGGTGGGATGTTTTATATTTTGGGTCAGAGCAAGTGATCTACAGTAGTGCACAAATACATTGTGGATTAGGCTATCCTTTTTGAAAAAAAAAAACAGTATTGAAATCCCCATCCAAAATGATTTTCTTCACCAGGGAATCATTACAGTTCTACAACACAATTTTGAGACCTTCATAGAACGCATTCTGATTGGGCAGCCTGTAACACACCCCTAACAAAATTGGCTTTGTTTTGGGAAGGTAGAGCTGTCCAGCGGACAATCTCCAGATAATTTGTTAAATCTGATCTGACGTTATAAGCAAAGTCCGATCTTACAAAGGCACATATCCCCTAACGTTCCTACTCCGATCCTTCCTAACAACATAGTAATTGTCTATCTCAATTTCTGAGTCACAAACCGATGAATCCGACTATGTCTCTGTAAAACACAAGACACCCACCGCTGATTTGCGAACCAACAGGCGTAATTTATCAATCCTCGGTTGTAGGCTTTGGACGTTTACGTGCACGAAATGTAAACCTTTTTCCCAAAGACCTCACTAAATTCCCGATCCACATGTAACTCGCCTACCGCTGCATTACCATCCTCCCGCTGCATTACCATCCTCCCGATGCATTACCATCCTCTCGCTGCATTACCATCCTCCCGCTGCATTACCATCCTCTCGCTGCATTACCACCCTCCCGCTGCATTACCATCCTCTCGCTGCATTACCATCCTCCCGCTGCATTACCATCATCCCGCTGCATTACCATCCTCTCGCTGCATTACCGCACTCCCGCTGCATTACCATCCTCCCGCTGCATTACCATCCTCCCGCTGCATTACCATCCTCCCGCTGCATTACCGTCCTCCCGCTGCATTACCGTCCTCCCGCTGCATTACCATCCTCTCGCTGCATTACCATCCTCCCGCTGCATTACCATCCTCCCTCTGCATTACCATCCTCCCGCTGCACCGCCTCTGGTGGCCTTTCTGCCGACCATGGAGCAACCCTCCCCAGGTCTTGCTCCGTCACCCTCACCACCGTGTCCCCAGTCTCTCGCCTCAGGTGGCTTCCGCACCACTGTGGACTCACCCTCCTCTGGTGAGCTCTACATCCTAGGTAAGTCCTCTGGTCCCACTCCACCTCCAATGTTCTCACACCCCGTAGGTACAGCACACCGACAGCAAAGGTATGTTTCATTCACCCCATGGCCAAAGGTCGGATCGCTGCAGCATTTTATATGAATCTACTGTGCGCATTCCAAACATACCAGAGTTTTGCGGTTACTCTTAACCCAACATTTGCAGGAGGCGCATGGGTGCATAGGCCGTTTGTTGGTGTTCGTGATAATCTGAGGTCCAGGGCATTGATAAGAGAAGGCATAGAGTTATTATAAGATCTCCACCATTCATTTGAGTTTTCAGACTGGCCTTTGATGATCATTTTGGTTTGTGCCAAGGTGTAAGGAAAGTTTGGTACTTAACATTCATTCCAAATCCGAAGTGATGGATGCCACCAAAACTTTTGGCCCCTACTGAGAAGTTGCTGAGAATTTATCGTTCTTTCCTCTAGACTGCAGATGCAATTATTTCCAGTGATGTTTAAAACAAGCATATAAAATAATAAGTGCTGCCACCATGCTGAACTTGCGGGTCGCCGTCTTGTGTGTGTGTGTGGCCCAGGTGTGAGGGGTTTGTTGTGATCCTGGGTTTATTGTATTTGGCTATATGAGAGAAAAAAGACCTGGTGCCTTTGATCAAGTAGAGTCCTTGGTCAATTGTGGGACAAAGATGTGCTATGCCCTTGATCAGTGGTAGCGTATTAGGCTATTTGATGAGCCAAAGGTCTATTGTGCCTTTTGAACAAGTTTGTAGGGTAGAGAGGAAGGGGATTCGTTGAGCATGTTGAAACAGTTTTGGTGCTGAGGGTCTGGTTTTGGTTGGGGGGTGTACTCCTTTGGTTGTGGGTTTTAGTTATTTGAATCTGTTTCACCAGTTTAAGGTCAAAAAAGGGGGTGATTTATAAGGGGAGGAGGTGGGACACACACACACACAATTATATTCACTGATGCTGCAGACATCAGTTTTCTAGAATTAACCATTACATTTTACATCCTAGATATTAGTGATGGGTACAAATGTAGCTATTTCAATGTGATATTGATGTGAGCAAGGCATATCGTGATATCGAATTTCTCTGAGCTCTACACAGCGTTGGTAATTCAAACACATACAATTGTATTTATTGAATTCCCCATTCAATACTGTTCTTTCAAACACTAGCACTCGATCAAAACAGAAAGCTACGTATAGAAGAATGTTACGATCAATATAATTACTTCTCAATGTGTACATTTAAAAGGTGGGCTCCAATATCGCTATTTCAATACAGTGTTGATATCAACAAGGCATATTGTGATATCGGTATCCTTGCTGTTAACCTACACTATATATTACATGACTGTTCCTGTAAGCACAAATCTCTTTCACAGGCAGTTGTCTGGACATCACAGAGCCTTGGAATCAACAAGCAGTTGTCTGGACATCACAGAGCCTTGGAATCAACAAGCAGTTGTCTGGACATCACAGAGCCTTGGAATCAACAAGCAGTTGTCTGGACATCACAGAGCCTTGGAATCAACAAGCAGTTGTCTGGACATCACAGAGCCTTGGAAGTAACCTTCTTTTCTCTCACTTTGGTGCAATTGTCACAGGTACAGTATGTGGTACATTTTCACAACTCTAAAGCCCAAAAGTCTAAACAGATCTAAATGGTTCATGTTTCAAAACCTAATTGACTGAGTACAGAAAACACATTCACAAAGTCATTAGTTCACTGCACCAAATCAATCTTTCAAATCACTCTTTCAATTTGGATATCTGATTTTCAAAATCAGATATCTCTGTAATTCTCTGTAATTGCAAACAGAGGTTTCTGTACCAAATATTAAGATCTGCTTTTCTGATGTATCAAATACTTAGGTCATGCAATAAAATGCAAATTAATTACTTAAAAATCATACATTGTGATTTTCTGGATTTTTGTTTTAGATTCTGTCTCTCACAGTTGAAGTGTACCTATGATAAAAATTACAGACCTCTACATGCTTTGTAAGTAGGAAAACCTGCAAAATCGGCAGTGTATCAAATACTTGTTCTCCCCACTGTAGATGGATGTGTCTGTAAATACTACATAGGACAATGTGGGAAAAAGTCACTATGTGCTACCATGTGTAATTATAGTTTAAAATGGACTGCTGAAATACATGGGTTATACTGTATATAACAAGAGATTCCACTCATTATCTGAATGTCAATGATACACTTTTTCCTGTTTCTGCAGTGAGAGTGTATCAGTTGATACGTCCCAGTAAAAAAAGGTGATCTTATACCATGTTGGATAACACTTTACTTGACACCCAGTCATAACATGTTATCACACGGTCATAACCATGTCATAATATGCCATAACATCTGACATAACTTGTCATAACCTTCCATAATATGGTCATAACACTGTCATGACACATATATTCAGACCTCTTGTGTTATTTCGATATTTTGTTATTTTATAGCTGGTTATGATACCTACATATGATTGTCAAAACCCACCACGCTAATTATTTTATGGCTGGTTATGATGTTTACATAACCCCAAAAAACTACCACACAAGGCAAAACATTCCATTACACCATAGCCTACTTGTTAACAGTATTTTATGTTATATAACATTTTCAGAAATGTACCATATTAAATTATCATTGTAACTGTGCACACATTGATGTCAGACATGTATCTACCCCAATGCTCTGTTGCTGATGACTGGGATGAATGCATGAGCAGATTTCAGGAGCAGGACAAGACGTAATAGGTGTATCTGGCTTACATGATTCTGATGGTTATAATGCTTCTTGACGGTGTCATAATACAATTTATCTTAGTCCAAGTAAAGTGACACAGGATGGTCATAAGGCTTCATGACAGTGTCATGAAGTGTATTTTCTAGAAGTTCTTTAAAATAAGATGGGGAAAAAAACATGACTGTATATAATTCAACACAACAACAACAAAGGATATAAGAAGCAAACTTTCAAACGGAAGAGAACTTCTTGGCAGGGAAAAAACACATTTGAAAAATGTGGGTTTTGACACCATGGCACCATCATAGGATGCCACCACAAGTCAGTTTGTCAAATTTCTGCCCTGCTAGAGCTTCCCCCGGTCAACTGTAAGTGCTGTTATTGTGAAGGAGAAACATCTAAGAGCAACAATGGCTCAGCCGTGAAGTGGTAGGCCACACAAGCTGACAGAATGGGATAGCCGAGTACTGAAGGGCGTAACGCATAAAAAAACGTCTGTCCTCGGTTGCAACACTCACTACTGAGTTCCAAACTGCCTCTGGAAGCAACATCAGCACAAGAACTGCTTGTCGGGGGCTTCATGAAATGAAGCAGTCTAAGATCACCATGCACAATGCCAAGCGTCGGCTGGAGTGGTGTAAAGCGCGTCACCATTGGAGTGTAATGAATCACGCTTCACCATCTGGCAGTCCGATGGACGTATCTGTGTTTGGTGGATGCCAGGAGAACGCTACCTGCCCCAGTGCATAGTTCTAACTGTAAAGTTTGGTGGGGGAGTAATAATGGTCTGCGGCTGTTTTTCATGGTTTGGGCTAGGCCCCTTAGTTCCAGTCATACAATGACATTCTAGACAATTCTGTGCTTCCAACTTTGTGGCAACAGTTTGGGTAAGACCTTTTCCTGTTTCAGCATGACACTGCCCACTTCCACAAAGCTGGGTCCATACATAAGTGTGGAAGAACTGACCTGCACAGAGCCCTGACCTCAACCCCATCATACACCTTTGTAATGAATTGGAACTCTGACTGCGAGCCAGGCCTAATCGCCCAACATCAGTGCCCGACCTCATTAATGCTCTTGTGGCTGAATGGAAGCAAGTCTCCACAGCAATATTCCAACATCTAGTGGAAAGCCTTACCAGAAGAGTGGAGACTGGTATTTCAACAAAGGGGGGACCACCTCCATATAAATGCCCATGATTTGGAATGAGATTTTCGACGAGCAGGTGTCCACATACTTTTGGTCATATAGTGTATCTCTAGCTTAAACTGAGGGATTTTGATGGGGATTTTTGTTATGTAATTTAGATTGATGCACTGGTGAGTCAATAGACTCTAGGGGGTTGACACATGCACTGCCTCCTCTCCAATCCAAGCAGCGCTTCAATTTAGCCTAAATATTTAGAATTTAACTTTTTAAGTGTATTACTTTTTATATGTGGCATTAACACAATAAGTCACAATGTTTTAATATGATTAGGCTACTTCAAAAGTATTCTGTAGGCATGCACACGTTCATCCAAAATATAATTCCAACATCTTCAAAATGTCTTGACATTAAATCGGTCTCCATCCAACTTTTTATGAATGTAAAGTGGCCTACATGTCTGATGAAAGTCACCACATCATGGGAAAGCATGCAGTTTATTAGGCTACAGACAAGTTGTGATGAACGTTACAGAGTGGCCAAAGCGCAGAGTGATGAGGTTGATGCTCTTTTCAATAAATATTGAGGGTCTTATTCTGGTGACATGCAGTGGTGTAAAGTACTTAGTTAAGTAACAATACTTCAAAGTACTACTTAAGTCGTTTCTATGGGTGTCTGTACTTTACTATTTATAGTTTTGACAACTTTCACTTTTACTTCACTACATTCCTCAAGAAAATAATGTACTTTTTACTCCGTACATTTTTCCCTGACACGCAAATGTACTCATTGAATGCTTAGCAGGACAGGAAAATTCATGCACTTATCAAGAGAACACGTGGCCATCTCTACTGCCTCTGTTCTGGCGGACTCACTAAACACACATGCTTCATCTGTAAATTATGTCTGAGTGTCGGAGTGTGCTACTGGCTATCTGTAAATTGTGAAATATAAGACATTTTAAATAATTTAAACTTTTTCCTTTTCTTTTCATACTTTATATATATTATATATACATTTTATATTTTAGCAATTACATTTACTTTTGATACTTAAGTACACTACTGGTCAAAACTTTAGAACACCTACTCATTCAAGGGTTTTTCTTTACTTTTATTATTTTCTACATTGTAGAATAGTATTGAAAACATCAAAACTATGAAATAACACATATGGAATCAAAGTGTTAAACAAATCAAAATATATTTTATATTTGATGTTCTTCAAATAGCCACCCTTTGCCTTGATGACAGCTTTGCACACTCTTGGCATTCTCTCAACCAGGTAGTCACCTGAAATGCATTTCAATTAACAGGTGTGCCTTCTTAAAAGTTCATTTGTGGAATTGAGCCAATCAGTGACAAGGTAGGGGGGGTGTACAGAAGATGGCCCCATTTGGTGAAAGACCAAGTCCATATTATGGCAAGAACAGCTCAAATAAGCAAAGAGAAACGACAGTCCATCATTACTTTAAGATATGAAGGTCAGTCAATAAGGAACATTTCAAGAACTTTTAAAGTTTCTTCAAGTGCAGTCGCAAAAACCATCAAGCGCTATGATGAAACTGTCTCTTATGAGGACAGCCACAGGAATGGAAGACCCAGAGTTACCTCAACAGCAGAGAATAAGTTTATTAGAGTTACCAGCCAGTTCAATTAAGAGACACATCTCAACATCAACTGTTCAGAAGAGACTGTGTGAATCAGGCCTTCATGGTCGAATTGCTGCAAAGAAACCAATACTAATGGACACCAATAAGAAGAAGAGACCAGCTTGGGCCGAGAAACATGAACAATGGACATTAGACCGGTATAAATTTGTCCTTTGGTCTGGAGTCCAAATTAGAGAGTTTTGGTTCCAACCGCTGTGTATTTGTGAGATGCGGAGTAGGTGAATGGATGATCTCTGTATGTGTATTTCCCACTGTAAAGCATGGAGGAGGAGGTGTTATGGTGTGGGGGTGTGGGGGTGCTTTGCTGTTGACACTGTCTGTGATTTACTAAGAATTCAAGGCACACTTAACCAGCATGGCTACCACAGCATTCTGCTGGTTTGGGCTTAGTGAGACTATCATTTGTTTTTCAACAGGACAATGACCCAACACCCCTTCATGCTGTTTAAGGGCTATTTTACCAAGAAGGAGCGTGATGGAGTGCTGTATCTGTCACGCCCTGACCATAGAGAGCCTTTGTTTTCCTATGGTATAGTAGGTCAGGGCGTGACTGGGGGGTTTTCTAGTTATTATTTTCTATGTGGGGTTCTAGTTTAGTTTTTCTATGTTGGTGTTTGGTGTGATTCCCAATTAGAGACAGCTGGCTATCGTTGTCTCTAATTGGGGATCATATTTAAGTATCATTTTTTTCCAACTGTGTTTTATTATTGTTTTGAGTTAGTGCACGTAGCACTTCTGTAGTCACGGTTTGTTGTTAGTTTATTGTTTAGCTAATTTTCACTTTCTAATAAATTATGTGGAACTCAACATCCACCGCCTTGGTCCAATAATTATTCCAGCGAATGTGACAGTATCAGATTTTTTAAATATATATTTTTATTTTTTTAACCTTTATTTAACTAGGCAAGTCAGTTAAGAACAAATTCTTATTTTCAATGACGGCCTAGGAACAGTTAACTGCCTGTTCAGGGGCAGAACGACAGATTTGTAGAACCTTGTCAGCTCTGGGATTTGAACTTGCAACCTTTCGATTACTAGTCCAACACTCTAACCACTAGGCTACCCTGCCACCTGGCCTCCACAGTCCCCCGACCTCAATCAACTTGAGATGGTTTGGGATGAGTCAGACCGCATAGTGAAGGAAAAGCAGCCAACATGTGCACAGCATATGTGGGAACTCCTTCAAGAGTGTTGGAAAGGATTCCAGGTGAAGCTGGTTGAGAAAATGCCAAGAGTGTGCAAAGCTGTCATCAAGGTAAAGGGTGGCTACTTGAAGAATCTCAAATATAAAACCCTTGAATGAGCAGGTGTTCTAAAACTTGACATTGCTCGTCCTAATATTTATATATTTCTTCATTCCATTATTTTACTTTTAGGTATGTGTGTATTGTTGTGAATTGTTAGATAGTACTGCACTGTTGGAGCTAGGAACACAAGCATTTCGCTACACCCGCACTGACATCTGCTAAATATGTGTATGTGACCAATAACATTTTATTTTATTTGTTGGAAAACTAATTGCCATTGTATCAGAACTGTATTGACTGTTTTAATAAAAGTAGTCATAAGCTTGGTGCACATTTTGGCAAAAATGTAAAATAATTTAAACAAAAATTCCAAGTGTCCCACTGTAGTCCACATGCCTGCAGCTCTGTGCACTGACAGTATCACATGCAAAACTAGTAGCACGTTTGATTATAATGACCTTTGAGTATGTGTTTGTGGGTGATACATCAAGTGCATGTAGCCAAATATCTCCGTAATTTCACAAGATATCAAAAACTGTTTGGGGAAACTCCAATCATAGATAGATGTCAAAGGTTGGAACTCCCCTTAACTGTCTCTTAATCTGGGGTTGGTGTGGTAAAGTTAAGATTTTATATGAATTATATGAATATGCATGACTTGAGACTGCATTTGTTTACTGTGTTCTATTGGTTCTAGATGCACGGTTGAGAGTGCTTGCAGAGGGTGAGAGAGACATTTGGAGAGGAGTTAATGTGGACCTGAGAGCAATGAGGAGGATGGCCTGCCAAACGATAAACCAGTGTGGTTAGTCAAGCCCCTCAACTTCCGGATTGAAGTGCTCACTGCCCTTAGTCAAAAACTACAGAGCCGCTTGGAGAGAGATCAGAGCTACTTGGTGAGCCACACCACACGGATCAAATCTGCTGAGTTTTCATCAAGGCAACCTATATCCCACGGACCCCTCAACACTATAGCACCCGCAATGGAGGCTCACGCTGGGCCAAGCTGGATGACAACTGTCAGTACTGTACTTTATTCTTTTGTTGATCTTCAAATTTTTAATAGGCTTGTTCATATTCCTCCATAAGAGGTATACCCCCCACTCCCCTTTAACCCATGTTAGCAGGTAAGCACCAAATTCAAAATTCAAACATTTATGAAAGTGTTTTCAAAAGAATTGAGCTGAGTACTGGCAGGAGTCATCCTGCTTGGCCCAGGGCTAGACTCCATAGGGGTTACTTTAGTTTCAGGCCCTGTTTAGCCTAAATTAAGATGCTATTATATGCTTTCTCCTGATATACAGAAATGAATTGTCATCCTTCAATAAGTGTACTTGTGTGTTTTATTCAAGGAACTAAGAGTTGTTTTAGTAACCGATCGCTGCAGCTGTACATAGTCCATCGGTAAATAGCCCATCCAATTTACCTACCTCATCCCCATATTGTTTTTATTTATTTACTTTTCTGCTCTTTAGCACACCAGTATCTCTACCTGCACATGACCATCTGATCATTTATCACTCCAGTGTTAATCTGCTAAATTGTAATTATTCACTCCTCTGGCCTATTTATTACCTCCTCATGCCTTTTGCACACAATGCATATAGACAATTTTTTTCTACTGTGTTATTGACTTGTTTATTGTTTACTCCATGTGTAACTCTGTGTTGTCTGTTCACACCGCTGTGCTTTATCTTGGCCAGGTCGCAGTTGTAAATGAGAACTTGTTCTCAACTAGCCTACCTGGTTAAATAAAGGTGAAATAAATAAAATGGCGATGCTGTGAGGTGCTGGAAAAAAAACTTGATAGTGTTTGCTTGAATTGTATTTCTGAAAATCTGTAGGAACCCTGATCTATGATACTATTAATAATAAAAAATAATTTAATGAATATATTCCTAATTCACTGTATTTCATTCATTAATTTAATAATTAATTTTGTTTTTAATATACCAGTGACAACCACTAAGGCAAGCTAGCAATAACTAGCATTAGCATTCAGTAGGGCAAATAATTATGCACAACCTTGACAAAGTGCAATTTACTGACATTTATGGGCGAGATGTGGGCAAATGTGTTTTGTCCTGTATTTTTGATTTTTTTTTATCCCAGCCCCCGTCCCCGCAGGAGGCCTTTTGCCTTTTGGTAGGCCGTCATTGTAAATAAGAATTTGTTCTTAACTGACTTTCCTAGTTAAATAAAAATACATTGAAAACATGGATGGAGATGTATTGCAACCGATGTCAAAGTTTCATGATGTGTCCTGGTAAGTGGGTGGACGTTTACTGAACCGTTTTCGGACATATACATGTCCGTGCATGCCCGCACACAAAAGTGATCCGTTATCAAAGATTTATGGTATGTGTGCAGGGCCGAATATTACTGTACATGAGTGAGCAAATTTACAGAAACAGTAGGTTTTACGACTTGTGAACTGGAGTGTTTGACGTGGAGTGTTGTACCTTTTTATGCAGTGAATACTTGTTTTCAAATGCTATCCAAGATGATTAAAAGCATATTAATCTAGTACAAAGCTGTTTATAATCGCTCACTACCAATTCACTTTCACAAAATACACGGGCAAAAACTACATCATGATCACTTTCTTAATTGGTTAATCTTAGGGTGTTTTGTCACCAAAGCCCCATATACTACCCACCACTGCGACCTCTACCCTCTCGTTGGCTGGCCCTCGCTTCATACTCGTCACCAAACCCACTGGCTCCAGGTCATCGACAAATATCTGCTAGGTAAATCCCCACCTTATCTCAGCTCACTAGTCACCATAGCAGCACCCACCCATAGCACGCGCTCCAGCAGGGATATCTCACTGGTCACCCCCAAAGCCAATTATTAATTTGGCCGCCTTTCCTTCCAGTTCTCTGCTGCCAATGACTGGAATGAACTGCAAAAATCACTGAAGCTGGAGACTCATATCTCCCTCACTAGCTTTAAGCACCAGCTGTCAGAGCAGCTCACAGATCACTGCACCTGTACATAGCTCATCTGTAAATAGCTCATCCAACTACCTCATCCCCATACTGTATTTTCTATATATCTTTCTCCTTTGCACCCCAGTATCACTACTTGCACATTCATCTTCTGCACATGTACCATTCCAGTGTTTAATTGCTATATTGTAATTACTTCGCCACCATGGCCTATTTATTGCCTTACCTCTGTAAGGGAGTGCATAACTGGTGGCAGGGAAGTCAGGCGCAGGAGAGCAAAACTGGGTAATCAACGGAGCAGGTTTATTCATAAAACCACCGGAAACCAGAACAAACAAATGGGTACAAAACCCGTTGCGCACCAGAGAAAACGTGCATATGCACTTACAATCAACAATTACGCACAAAGACATGGGGGGAACAGAGGGTTAAATACACAACAAGTAATGAGGGAAATGAGACCAGGTGTGTGGGAAGACAAGACAAAACAAAAGGAAAATGAAAAGATGATCGATGATGGCTAGAAGACCAGCGACACCGCCCGCCTGACAACCTCCCCTATCCTACCTCATTTGCACATGCTGTATATATACTTTTTCTACTGTATTATTGACTGTATGTTTGTTTATTCCATGTGTAACTCTGTGAAGTTGTATGTGTCGAACTGCTTTGCTTTATCTTGGCCAGGTCACAGTTGGAAATGAGAACTTGTTCTCAACTAGCCTACCTGGTTAAATAAAGATGAAATAAAAAATTAAGATATGGATTTTGTTTGTAGCATGTGTTACAGTTTCATTCACAGGTTGAATGTCAATACCAAGTAATATAATTGTGTTGTATAACGTTACAATGTGCAGCTACATTAAACACCACATAGTTTGACAGTAATCAGTTCCTAATCTACTTCTTTATTTAAACATTCTAACTTACCCCCAGTGTCTTAGTACTAGGGTTTCCATACAACATCTTGGGAATACTTTTTACTCACCCTTGGATTTGGAGTTTATTTTTACAGTGATGTTAAAATGTAGAATTTGGCTATTTTGGAAGTTGGCTACTTTTGTTTTGAGATTAAATATGTCATACATAGCTCCTTTACCATTTAGAAATTAATGCACTTTGGGTATCTAGATCCACCATTTGAAAGTATTTGAACAAATTCATATCAAGTCCCATATTCCTAGCAAGCAATGTCTACACTGAGTGTACCAAACATTAGGAACACACCATAGAGAAGGTGATACTCGCAACTGGTGACTTGCAGGAGCTGTGGCCCAGCATGAGGATTTAATACATTGTTCGGATGGATAGCCAAATATTTGCATCTCACAGGAGAGAGTCGCACCTTATCTGTTGCAATCTCGGGGGTGAGACGTTCCCACAGAAGTCCTGGGGTCACTGACAGCAGTCGAGATGTGAAAACTGATGAAACTTGAATGGACTAAATTAGTGTTACTGTGAATTAAATTGTCATGTTTGGATTGTCTCAAGAGTTCATGAATATTGTAATTGTTATGGATTTACTGTTATAGGGAAACTGTTATTCTGTTCATCAGACAGCAGATAGTTCAAAGAGGAGCGACACGGTGCGCTCCTATCATTTAAATTGAGTTGATTAGATTAGAATCTGGGTGTGTTTTCCTGCCTATTGTTTTATCTGGCAAAGTGAACAGAAATGTTAATTCAGGTTGGGTGTGAGTTTCTGCTTGAATTTGGTTAATTTAAAAGGGCAGTGTATTCATTCATACTCGTTAGCAAGCTCCTGTGTATATCACAAAGATCGTTTTTCTCTTAGAGATTGTTCTGAACTGAAGACACGTGTAACCACCTCAACTCTTTGAGTTACAGTCATTAACTCTGTGTTATAATGTAATGTATCATGTATTTCATGTGCACTGTAATTGTTTGAGTGTTCATTCTTTCATGACTAATAAATCCTCTTAGTTGAGTTGAGTAAATGCATTTCTCGTATTACAGGGTAATGATTTGATTTACTATATGTTCATAATTTAGTATGTCTGTTGGTAAATATAATTAGCACTATACATAGTATATGCTTGGGTTCCAACTTGACATCCCTTTTCTACTTGCCTCAATAAATTATTGGTGGAACGTTTGTCACCAGGATTAGTCATTTGTTTCTAGCCTCTTAATAATTGCATAACAGATCAAGATAGACACATGTTCATTATAGTCATACTGAGAGGTGATGCAAGGCTCACTACCTTGACTAGATCCTCCAGAGACGTTCAGGGCCTGTTGCATTTATTCACATAATAATGAAGTCAGATTGTTGAATGTAGTTTCTTTTTTTATTCAATATAATTTTCATTCAACTACTGTACATATATAACCTAGGAATTTCAGAACAGCCTCAATTCTTTGGGGAATGTAATGTTGAAAAAATGTTGAAAGTGTTCCACAGGGATGCTGGCCCATGTTTACTCCAATGCTTCCCACAGTTGTCAAGTTGGCTGGATGTCCTTTGGGTGGTGGACCATTATTGATACACATGGGAAACTGCTAGGTGTTACAGTTCTGGACACAAACCAGAGCTCCTGGCAACTGCTATCATACCCAGTTCAAAGGCACTGACTCTGCTGATAGAAACTTTTACGTCCAACAATGAAAATAAAAAACATTTACAACTTATTTTAAACTTATTTTAAACTTGGGGGGCCAAATAAAACCACACACGGGCTAAATTCGGCCCGCGGGCCACCAGTTGGGGAACCCTGATATAGAGTATTAATTAATATAACTAAAACCCACAACCAAAGGTGTACACACCCCAAACAAAACCAGACCCTCAGCACCAAAAATGTTTCAACGTGCTCAACCAACCCCCTTCCTCTTCATCCCACAAATTTCACCAAATAGCCAAATAACTACCACTGATCAAGGGCATAGCACATATTTGTCGCACAATTGACCAAGGACTCAACTTGATTAAAAGCACCAAGCGTCTTTTGTCTCTCATATAGCCAAATACATTAAACCCAGGATCACTACAAACCCCTCACACGTGGGCCACACACACACACACACACACGCACACACACACACACACACACACACACACACACACACACACACACACACACATATATATATATACACACACACACACACACACACACACACACATATACACACACACACACACACTCGCCATGCAGCAAAACCTACATCAAAGCCCTCCATATCAAAGTAAGCAGATCAAAGGTGTTTACACACCACACGTGCCACGAGGTAATCAAATTTAACTAACTAATTTCATTACCTCCTCATCAAAATTATCTTTACTGTGTGATTCAGGCCACTGACATTCATCAATCACACTTGTTTTGTTGAGACACGTATAGTCTCTGCATGTGAAGAGGTTAAATCAATGTTCAGGAGTGTAGCCCTCTCACGACGACCAAACAGGGATTATCTGATAACACGGCGGTCTGAGTTGCTAAGAATGCATTACGGCTACTTGGGTAAACAATAGCTTCAAAAACCCAATTATTAACCAGAGCAAATATATTGCATCAGTTACCAAGGCCTAATGTCCCTGCTTTAGTACTGATGAGCCCACACTTTGAAAAATATTATCCCCAGCACACAGAGCATACAAAAAGGAGACACTGTTTGACAAACACTCCAAGTCCCAGTGTAATTCACATGGGGCGACTTCTTTGATGTTAATGCGGCTTGCATGTAAGCCTCCACGCAGAGAGGAAACAGAGCTGGGCATGTACTTTGGCACATCAATCACTTATTTCAACTGAAAACATTTTGGACGTTTTTCATAAGAATTTGGCACCCTGTGGTGGTATTCTGGTGAGTAGTAAAACATGATTATTTACATTGACAATACGCCCTGATTGACAATCATTCAGGGCGTATAATAACCTTTTACTCTGGTACCATGATGTTTCCTAATGGCAGAGATTGATAAAGCAACACTATATATACAAAAGTATGTGGACACCCCTTCAAATTAGTGGATTCGGCTATTTCAGCCACACCCGTTGCTCACAGGTGTATAAAATCGAGCACACAGCTATGCGATTACCATAGACAAACATTGGCAGTAGAATGGCCTTACTGAAGAGCTCAGTGACTTTCAACGTGGCACCGTCATAGGATGCCACCTTTCCAACAAGTCAGTTCATCAAATGTCTGCCCTTCTAGAGCTGCCCCGGTCAACTGTAAGTGTTGTTATTGTGAAGTCTAAACATCTAGGAGCAACAACGGCTCAGCCGTGAAGTGGTAGGAAACACAAGCTTACAGAACGATCTGAAGTGCGCCACGTGTAAAAAATAGTCTGTCCTCGATTGCAAACTGCCTAACATCATAAGAACTGCCTAACATCATAAGAACTGTTCGTCGGGAGCATCATGAAATAGGTTTCCATGGCCGAGCAGCCGCACAGAAGCCTAAGATCAGCATGCGCAATGCCAAGCGTCGGCTGGAGTGGTGTAAAGCTTGCCTCCATTGGACTCTGGAGCAGTGGAAACACGTTCTCTGGAGTGATGAATCACGCTTCACCATCTGGCAGCCCAACAGATGAATCTGGTTTTGGCGGATGACAGGATGTGCCAATTGTAAAGTTTGGTGGATGAGGAAGAATGGTCTGGGGCTGTTCTTCATGGTTCGGGCTTGGCCCCTTAGTTCCAGTGAATGGAAATCTTAACACTACAATGCTTCCAACTTTGTGACAACAGTTTGGGGACAGCCCTTTCTTATTTCAGCATGACAATGCCCCTGTGCACAAAGGGACTTCCATACAGAAATGTGTGGAAGAAATGTTTATTTATTATATTAAATAGGCAAGCCAGTTAAGAACAAATTATTATTTACAATGACGGGTTAACTGCCTTATTCAGGGGCAGAATGACAGATTCGATCTAGCACCCTTTCAGTTACTGGCCCAACGCTCTAACCACAAGGCTACCTGTCACCCCGAACTTAACTGGCCTACACAGAGCCCTGACCTCAATCCCATCAAACACCTTTGGGATGAATTGGAATTCCAACTGCGAGCCAGGCCTAATCGCCAAACATTAGTGCCCGACCTCACTAATTCTCTTGTGGCTGAATGGAAGCAAGGGATTCGATCTAGCAACCTTTCAGTTACTGACCCAACGCTCTAACCACTAGGCTACCTGTCGCCCCGAACTTAACTGGCCTACACAGAGCCCTGACCTCAACCCCATCAAACACCTTTGGGATGAATTGGAATGCCAACTGCGAGCCAGGCCTAATCGCCAAACATTAGTGCCTGACCTCACTAATTCTCTTGTGGCTGAATGGAAGCAAGTCCCTGCAGCAATGTTCCAGAATCTAGTGGAAAGCCTTCCCAGAAGAGTGGAGGCTGTTATACCAGCAAAGGGGGGGACCAACTCCATATTCATGTTCATGATTTTGGAATTAAATATTTGACGAGCAGGTGTCCATATACTTTTGGTCATGTAGTGTAGCAACGTTGATAGAGGTCATTGCTCATGGAGATTTACCTTGGTCCAATTACACCTCCTATAGCTAAACACTTGGAGCTGTCTTGGTATTGACACACAACTACAACCATTATTAACCAAACAGTTCATAAAGACTCACGTTGATAACTGATAATGAGAAACTGGAGTGTGTCAGTCCTGCCCAATATAGCTCATGTGCTTCTCTCAGTTTCTTTTTCTTTGAAATACAATGGACCAACAACCTAGAGTTCACTTTAATTAGATTAAACATGTGTTCCCTAAGAGAACAATACATATCCCAGCATTTGCATGACAATGCCCTCTAATTGTGTTTGGCTTAAGTCTTTTTTAATAGCCAAAGCGATGCTGCCTGTTTATATTCATAATGAATCAGGCTCGGAGTCCTCTCTTGGAAAACATTGTATCAAATTGCCCACTCTCACTGTTATTCAGGAGTGTCATTAACCCTCATGACTTTTATTGTGTCTTCTCTTTCCCTTAGGAATCAAATCCTAACACATTTGGATGAGGCATTACTGGGACTCTTTGTTTGGCCTAGATTGAAAGGAGTGCTGGCTGATTAAGTGGATGTGGCTCCCGCTGAGGTAAATGGGATTGTATAACTGGCAAGAGCTCCTCTGTAAGGTTGCTTACTTTGGCACGGCGTTATTGGACTTTAATAAGGATCCAGTCAGTCTGCTGGAAAGTAGTGAGGTCCTAGAATAACCTCCTGGCTGTGATGGTGATAGCCTGAACAATCTGCCTGACATTGGCAGCCTGAAAACAGCAGCTCGGGGCATGTTAAGGCCAAGTAAAGCCTCCACTGATTGCTTCTACTGGCGGCTACGCCCTGTCCTTCAAATACTCCTACCGGTTGATTTTGGTAACATGTAGTGTTCATCATCAAACCACCATAACTCAGGGCTAGGGCAGACTGACCTATCAAAAACGTAGTGTTTTGGAAGAAAAAAAGCATTATGTTAAGAACAAGATGGTCTCAGAAAAGGAAATAACATGTAGGGTATATGCTTCTGTGTCGTCGAAACAGAACATAATTTGTGCCTTTGTGAATTTGTCAACTGTAGAGCCTGACAGCTATCCCTTAAAGAGCCATGTTGTAGTGGTTTGGGGCATTGCCTGTTACTTCTGAGAATCCAACGCTTCCAAACGTCCTCCTATGATGGAGTTGGCTGGGAATTGTGAATGCATGTGCAAGTAGATTGGCAGGTAGCCTAGCGGTTAAGAGCGCTGGGCCAGTAACCGAAAGGTCACTGGTCAATGTGACCTTGAGCAAGGCACTTAACCCTAATTGCTCCTGTAAGTCGCTCTGGATAAGCACGTCTGCAAAATGTAAAATGTAACGTAAATGTACTTCTGATATGTCACATGTCCTTTTCAACCCAAACTACATTCTACAGCCCCACATTTACCATTAGGGTGCAGGACAGAATGATGGATTGTGCTGATCACTGACCTTTAGGAAAGGAGAGTCTTCAATCATTGCCATACTGTCATATTCTTATCTGAAGCCAGCCAAATAGAGATATGGTTGGTGACAACCACTTGCAAATGACAAGAATATGAAGCTCTCAAATATGTTTTTGCAAGCAAGTCAGACTTATGTTCAGAGATTAGCTCTCAAATAATGGTTTTAACCTACTTATACTGCTGGTACTACTACTACTACTACTACTACTACTACTGCTACTGCTACTGCTACTGCTACTGCTACTGCTACTGCTACTGCTACTGCTACTACTACCATTTGTCCCTGTCTGCAAACTTGATAATAGTGCTCTGTAATTAGACATTCTGAAAGTACAGCATATGCGTGTTGCACAAACATGTTGCATAATAGTGTGTGCAAGATAAATAGTTCATGAAGAATGTTATGCACATGCCTATGTTACAGCTACAGTGGATTCCCTCTACCAGGCCTAATTTGTTTATGTTGGTCTCTCCCTGAAGCTGTGAGCTTAGCTGGGGCAGGTCAGTGTGCACAAGTTGGTAGTAAATCGCTCAACACTGGCACACTAACCCTCACTGTCATCCAGTATTACGGTTCTGAACACGGCAGCCAGGCAAAGTTACAAGGCAGTGAAGTCAGCTCAGACATTGCACTGGCGATTAAGGTCAACGCTGTCCAACACACACACATCGCCCATGAAGATCTGCCATAGCCAGTTACTATGGGCTGTCTCATAGGCTCTGGCTTAATCGTGTAGAGCTGGGAGACCAAATTAATTATGAACCATTGTGGAGGCAGATGCCTGACATGGTGGATATCGCATCTTTGGAAATGCGTAAATACAGAGATTTACATTCTGCTCAGGGTAAATGGCTAACATGACCCTTCCTACATTTGACAGTCAAATGCGAGCTCAAGGTCGCTTATTTATGCTGTTTATGCTAACCCGTTTGCTATCCCTTTAGCTTTACTAGCTATCTATGCGGCATAGTCATCTTTTCCTTTTCCAACCGTTTGCTTAATCCTTACTGGCATTTGAATAGAGAATGTGTCAGGAAAAGGAAATCCATACACAAAGTGGACAGAGTACACATTTTAAATCCAGGTGTAGACAGACGCATTGTGTTCGGAACTCCATGAGAGGAACTCAATGATCTGAATACAAGAGCTGCATCAGCTGTCAGTTCTAGACACGCTAAAGGAATACAACGTGCTCAACTCTAAATCCTGTTGTGTAAACAAATAAAAAGGGTGCTTGGAATCAAAAATATAAAACATTGAAAAAGCTAGACACGGTCTATGAGACCAAATAAGCAATTCTGAACAGCAGATGTGAAAACGTTGGTGACATGATAAAGTGTCTTGGACTGTTATTGCATAAGGCACATTTTTTTTGAAGGGTCATCCTGCACCTGCAAAGTAGATCAAAAATTAAAATAAATGAGAAATTGTTGTAAAACTCATATTCCAGATTATCTGTAAATACAGTTGCTGTCTAACCAGTGATGATATTTGTCTCAGTTAAGTTAGCCTCTTTTCTGTTTAGTTTCTGGTATAAGAACCGTGGATGAGGTGAGGTTCTAAAGCCACATGTGTCAGAAGAAAAGCTTCACTCAGGATTCAATTGCGGATTTACCCTAATCTTCTTCCCTTGATATAGTGTGTCTGGGTCTTCACCTCAACTGTACTGCAGAAGGTATTGTTGCATTCAGGGGCAGCTCAATAGCTTTGTCAAGCTTTGGAGTGGAACAGGGGGAGGAGACATTCATTTTGATGCCATTCTGTTTTTTTTTTATCCGGTGACTCATTTGCGGTAATCACTTTGAATGTGCAGGAGTTGTGGTTGCAATGAATAAATCATTGCCCATATTTCTCACATGACTGACATTGAACTGGCATTGTTTTCCCACCGCGGTTAACATATTTGACAGGGCGGCAGATAATTAGAGTGACTACCTGTCGTTTCTCACCTCCTCTGGTGGAGAGATGAGCGATTAATCTTCACACAACCAAATTCTAAATTAGCCTCTAACTGAAACGATGACAAAACTGTCAGGATAGTCATCCGGAGGCCTCTAAATACCTTGACTGTGCAGGTGTCCTACTGAGTTAGAAGTAGAACCATCCTTTGGGTTTAAAACACATTATTGGCACAACCCGCTGGCCACAGATGCCAATTCAACGTCTATTCCACGTTGGTTCAATGTAATTTCATTGAAATGATGTGGAAGGAATGTTGATTCAACCAGTGTGCACCCAGTGGGAATGAGTTAATACAGGATGCCGGCACAGGTATGCTTTAAGATGACACATGTGGGGATGATATTGTTAATTAAAACACATTATTGATTCAAACTTTTTATTGGCACAAGATTACAGGAAGACAGAGAATAGTGAAATTTAAAACAATGTACCACATCTAGGAACAAATTGCTGTTGCTGCCTCTCTTATAGAGGGCATGCAGTGGGTAGCCAAGGCCACAGGGTACAAATGACTTTGATCGACAGGACTTTGCAGCATCATTTGACTCTGGGAGAAAAAAACCACCACTGCCCACATGCAGAGATGTGCAACACCTGTCGAAATGCTTTAAAAGTGTTCCTAATGTCAGTGCTCCAAACCACACAGCAAAAGACAAAAGATGTTCTGTCAAAAGGAGAGAGTGACGGCCTTATTGGGAGGTTCCCTTCCACTGTAGCTTCTGTGGGAGTCCTTGATTCTGTTCGTCTCAAAGCCCGTGACAATTAAATCATGAAAGTAGCAGATGAACACCATGCAGCAGTGCTGGGGTTTTTCATGCATAATTCTTTTGTCTTAACAATTTTCAAACCGTTTCTCAACAAATTGACTCGCTTTAAACTAAAAAAGAATCCCGCCGACATCGCTCGATAATTTTTATGTTTTTACATTTATCCAATCTCATAAGGCGTTTCAAGCCACTTGTCAAAAAAATCTTCTTTGTTTTTCGCTTTCAGAAGTTAAACATCCACGGCTGCCCCTGAAGACAGTGACAGCTGGAAAGTGTGCGACGAATGACTTAATGATGCATTTGAGCTTTCATTGTGGCAAAATATGATGAATTTTAAATGACTTTTGTTACATTTACAGTCACGCAACCAGACGTGTTTCATCGAAACGTGCTGAGAAGCTTCCGCAGGCTCTGTGGAGGGTGAACGGCTATGCTTTATTTGAAACGTAATGTCACACGCAGTGCACGCCAAGGCTGAGTTCATGGGGTAATTAGAAAAGCTGAGAGAACCTTAGGCAGTGGAAACATCACTCCAGAAAAGTCACCTTGGGACCTACATCTGTTAAACCATATGTTATTGTGCAAGTTGTTTTCATTGAGACAATATGCGGAGCACTGGTGCATTTTTCTGCACAGCTCTGTTTTATGAACTCTCTATAAATGCCAGGAACAAAGAATTTGGTCAGAGTAATGATTAACATCAATGTCGGAAGTTCCAGTGAGCTCGAGCACATTGGAGGCCAGCTACTTATGACTGTACTGCAAGGTTGTTCACAAAGGGCTGTTGAATAAATACAGTGACAGGCCAGGGATGTGAAAAGAACATGCCACGCACTCAAAGAAAACCTCAATGGGTTTTATTCTCGACATGATTCAAAAGATACGTTTACTGTGAAAATGCCTGGAGATAATTACAGATCCCTTGTCATTTCTACATTCATGGGTATCAATATTCTATGTGTTCTGTTCATTTTAAAGAGACACTCAAGGGGCCGACTGTACCAGATGTTCCTGAGATTCCTTCTTGGTCACTTTGTCAACACTCTCACTTTTTGTTCCAAAAACAACTTCATCTGTGTTATTGCATCCAGGTTGACATTTATTGTCATGAATCTTGTTCTGGGGGCTGCAGTAAGAGATTTCCCCTTAGATAGGCCAGCTGCAAAGTCAAAATTGTCTATATTGTAAAGATTCATGGAAACAAACATTAGCTTTTTGGTCATAATTTAAGGTTGGAGTTAGGAGTTAGGGCTAGCAGTGTGGTTAAGGTTAGGGTTAGGTTTAAAATCAGATTTTGTGATTTTGTGGCTCAAACAATAACTTTATGTATTGTAGTTAACTGGAGTTGTTTGTATATCAAATTTGGATGCATGCATTTGAAATGGTATCAACCAATCCTCCACAGAGAGGAAATAGAAATTATAATTGGACAATATTGCGTGTATCAGAGTGTGTGTGTGCAACTGTCTGTGTGTGTGTGCAACTACACATGCGTGCATGTGCACATTTGCATGCATGTGTGTGTGTGGAGGAGTTTTTTTTTACTGCTGTGTTATGTTGTGTGTAAAGAAACCGAGCCAAGCCTATAATTTAGTTCATACTATGTTTGAGGCTCATTAACTGGATTAGTGGAGTGGACGCATGATGACCTCTTGATATAGACCAAAAGATTCATGTTACTACCAACCCCTCTTGCCAGAATTAATATAATTTGCTAATGTTTTCCTTTCAGAATAATATATTACCCACTCTCTCTTGCTTGTATATGACCAGATGAAATTAATAGAATCGGGGAGGCAAGAGCACAGTGCAATGAATACCCACAAACACGTTTTATTGGTCTGCATGAGAGTGGGAAACCTTTACAGGAGACCCATTGAGATCCTACTGCTTGTATTAGATCACAAAGTGATTTAGAATGTTTAGCATAACGAAAATGTAGCATGTATGCTATTGTCAGCCAGTCATATACAATACCAGACATCAGTTTGCACACACCTACTCATTCAAGGGTTCTTCTTAATTATTTACTATTTTCTACATTGTAGAATAAAAGTGAAGACATCAAAACTAAAACTATGAAATACAACATATGGAATCATGTAGTAACAAAGAAAGTGTTAAACAAATCAAAATATATTTTAGATTTTAGATTCTTTAAAGTAGCCACACTTTGTCTTGATGACAGCTTTGCAAACGCTTGGCAATCTCTCAACCAGCTTCATGAGGTAGTCACCTGGAATGAATTTCAATTATCAGGTGTGTCTTGTTAAAAGTTCATTTGTGTAATTATTGAATTATGAATTCTTTCCTAGTTTTGATGTCCTCACTATTATTATACAATGTAGAAAAGAGTTACAAATAAATAAAAACCCTTGAATGAGTAACTCTTGACTGGTACTGTATGTAATTTAGCAGACGCTTTTATCCAAAGTGTCACGTTCGTCATAGGAATTATCAGACCAAGGTGCAGCGTGATATGGTTTCCACATGTTTATTAACTGAAAATGCACAAAAACAATAAAGAATGAACGAAACGTGAAGACAATGGAGTGCTCACAGGCAACTACACATAAACAAGATCCCACAAACACAGGTGGGAAAAATAACTACTTAAATATGATCCTCAATTAGAGACAACGATTACCAGCTGCCTCTTATTGGGAATCATACAAAACACCAACATAGAAAAAGAAACTAGAACACAACATAGACATAGATATACTAGATCACCCCCTAGTCACGCCCTGACCTACTACACCATAAAGAAACAATGGCTCTCTATGGTCAGGGAGTGACACAAAGTGACTTATGTCATCCGTGCATACATTTTACGTATGGGTGACAGCAGCAGAAATCGAACCGACGTCCCTTGGTGTTGCAGTAAAGATGAGCAAACAGGTAGATATACTAAGAGGGAGCTTGCATTACTAATGGATGTACGTCAACACCTGGACTCTTGTCTCTCCACACCCTTAACACAAATTTACTCGTTAGTTGTTGTTTCATATGATAGGGTCTCAACAGTTAGCCTTGCTGAAATATAGCTTTTCCCTCCCTCTTGAAAGACTTAGTGTCATCTTAGTGGCAAGAGCGCACGTCTTATGTTTTGCTGTGTTTAAGGAGCTACCTGTGAATATTTGTAACTTCTACTTTTACTTCTAAAATTGTTCTCTTGAATTACTTGGGGGATTGATGGGGATTTTTAGTCCATTTTTATTTAAAACACAAAAATATTGACTGTTCTGACAAGGCTAACCTCTTGGATCAAGTTAGGTGAAGCACTAGCGTCTAGAGCGTTGGGCCAGTAACTGGAATACCTGAGCCAACAAGGTGAAAAATCAGTCAATGTGCACTTAACCCTAATTTGTAGCACAATACAACTATGGTTGACCCTGTAAAACAACACATTTCACTGCATCTGTCTGGTGTATGTGATTAAAAAAACTAGGAACTACACTAAGACAAGACACACGCACTAAACGGATTGGCTACTGGAATATGTACAGAGTGGGAATGTAAGTATACTGTTCCTGCTGTGTCATTCTTTTTCCTAATCTACTGTAGGTTTTCCATTGATTCACTGTACAACAAACAACCATCTATTCACAGTGGTACTCAGAGTGCTCCACCCTTGATGCATACATCCATAGGCCTACAAGATAATAAATAATGCATGAAGTTTCTGTTCTCTTGTGAAAAACAGAACCAAAGTAACCGAGGCGATTCATTGTACTCTGGTTCGGCACATTACATTACTTTTACATTAATGGGGTGGCAGGTAGCCTAGTGGTTAAGAGGTCACTGGTTCGAATCCCCCAAGCCGACTAGGTGAAGAATCTGCCGTTGTGCCCTTGAGCAAGGCACTTAACTCTGATTGCTCCTGTAAGCCGCTCTGGATAAGAGTGTCTGCTAAATGACTAAAATGTCAATGTAAATGTATGTGAGGCTTCCGGTTCCTATACAGCTGCTATATCTGATTAGTAAAGTAGACGTTGAGAGATGTGTCAGAGCATTATATATAAATAGATCAATTTCTCTCAATAAATAAAGAGATGCATTAAAACATCCCTAAGAGCAAGCACTCAGAACTCCATGTGGGGGTTGTTTGTCTCTACATTACCTACCTGGGGAAAGAACATTTGCTTGATGTATTATAGAATACTGCTAGCTCGCCATGTGCTGTGAGTTTCACCCGGTCAGATAAGGAAAGAATTCTCTAAAGTCCCTATCGCTAAGGGTACAGTATCAGTACATTATCAGGTACTGTACATTTGGGTAGGAGGGAGATACTGAGTTAGATAAGTCGTCACCCTACTCAGTAAGCTACTGTACATGAGCTTTGCCTTTACTTTGCTATATTTTCTACCAATTCTTCTGGTGCCAAGGGATTCTCCTGATGGGCTGTGGCATGCCAGACCAGCTGTCCTCTCATCTCTCTTGATTTATGGCAACTACCTGTGACAGAAAAGCAAAGGCACCTTGCAACCCCTTATGAATTTGCAAAAGTGCACTAGAACAGCAATCTAATTGATCCACGAGACTCTGGAAAAGCCAAGCATGAAACCCTGAATCTCAAACAGGTTTTCAATCAAGACAGAAGCTTAGCTTGGGATATAAGCGCATAACTAAACGTTTTATTGACAATGATGCATCATTTACCCCCAAAAAGTTTAGAGTTACAGGCACGCATTTAAAATTGGGATTAGGCCCTTGGTAAGTCACAACTACTTATTAAGACACTAAAATGATGATGGACAAAAAGACAGCCTACCTGTACTAGCCATAGGAAATTGTGCCAGCTGCTGCAAATCAAGTTATGTTTACACACATAAAAAGAGAGATATGGCACTCCCCGGAGCTTGTTTGAGGGGCAGATTTACTGCAGCCCAGGTCAATAAACCAAAATCTTACTGGATATAATATTCAGGATTTACCAAGATAAATCCTGAGTCATTCAAACACAAAACAGTCTAGCTACACGCTACAGGCTTATGTGGAGTTAAAATTGAGATGACAGTTTACATCCAGAAGCAACGATATGTCGTCGTACTGTGCCAGGCTATGTTTAGAGCCTCTGTAATCAGCATCCTCTGGTCTCGGCAGGTCAGCAATAACACCAGTGGCACCTTAGTGCCTCCGCCGAGCAGCTTCTCAATCAGTCCCTGACACAAACATGGAGCCCTTCTCCAAATGGATCCTTCTGTACGTGCAGCTAGCTGGAATGAGCCACTCCCCTCCTCTTCCCTAACCATGTATTGGTGAATGGTGCGTCTTGCCATTGAGTTCCGTCATTAAAAAAATTAAATGTAAACAACTGAAATTCCAAACATGTTTCCTTCCAATCTGGGTATACAGTATTTCAAAGAGTTTCTGTAGGTGTGAATTACAAATTTTTTAAATGACTGACGAATATCAACTCTTGTGTGCCAGGCTTGTGTGTCTGAGTGAGAGAGCAAGGAAAGGAGAGATAGTGTTAGTGTGTCTGTGTGCAAAAGTGTTGATTAATTTATTTCTCCTGAAACAATCTAAATGCAAATTGGACCTCTCTATCTATATGTTCCAGCCTATAATGAGGCTAGAATTTAAATGACCTGGTTGCATTTGATTCATTCTGAGAACAAAGTTAAAAATAGAAGGAGAAAGACTTCAGCATAAACAAACTGAAATTATTGAGACTTCAGCATAAACAAACTGAAATTATTGCTATGAAGGAACACAGTACTCTTAGGACTGCCACAGATGGCTCTGAATACTACATTCTGAACCAATACCAATCTGGTTAGAGTAGGGCCTAGCATTTCTGATTAGCTCTCAGATGGATGGTACACTGCTATCCTCATGCTGTAGAGTTTCCCAACTTCAGTCCTCAACAACCCCAACAGTACACGTTTGTATTATATCCCTGGACAGGCACACCTGATTCAATTAGTCAACTAATCATCAAGCCCTAAATGAGTTGAATGAGGTAAGTTTGTCCCGGGCTACAACAGAAATGAATGCTGTTTGAGGTACCGGAGGACTGGAGTTGGGAAACACTGCTGTGGAACAATAGTGAAACGAATTGTGTGGAGTATTTGTTGCAGTCTGTCAGGAGGCATTCAAAAACTGCTCAGAGCCTTCTCACCTGCAGGAATGACTTCTCTCAGAAAGGCTTGACTGCACAGGTTTGTTGGTTGAGTGGATGCCTCGGCTGCACCTGGGGAGAGCACACCCCCGACCTGTCTCTCGGCTACAAATAAAAGTAAATGTCAAACAAATTGTTAATATGCACAGACAGATACACTGAGACTAACTACACTGATAGGATGACATTTCCTCATTTTAAATTGGGTGCAGGGGGAAAAAATAAATCTTGCAAGCTGTACAGAGCGATTTAATGTTTTCCATTTTTGTTATAGAGTACCTCTGACACATAGAGGTGTGCTTTGAATGCAAATGTGCGCTGGTTATATAACCAGTGACACATCTATTTCTTAATCTTTTAGAGTGTAAGTCAGCTTCACATGCAGACATTAAGTTACCAAACGATACTGTGTTTATAATGCTGCCTTCTAACCTTGAAACTTACTGCTGGGTGGATTCTATCTATTTGCTTTTTCCCTTCTCTCCCTCTGCGAATACAAATTCTGTAAGCCGCCAGATCATTTCCATTCGCCAGACAAGCATTGTATCCAATACCTTGAACGGAGTCTAGAATAAAGAAGTCTCAAGCAATAACAATCAATTCAGTTGTGGCGCCAAGCCATAACTCCTGGCCCCTGTGTTATTGCTGCAAAGATACAATACCTCTCCACACACGGAACCACAGGCCATTTCCAATGAGAGATAATAGCACATTGTGCTCCCATTATCAGATATATTAAACAGAACCTGATGCCATATCAGAGCTAAAATGTAATCACTGCTGTGGGATGTGGCACTGCATATCTCTAGATTGGAGAGTCCTTGGCCCGAGCTATGTTTCCCCATTAGGTTGATAGTGTTCTTCGGGGAACAAGACTTACTTAAAGCTGCTTTCAGTGCAGTAAAAACACTATCAAACACAGTGAAATGCTTAATTTGCAAGTTCTACCCAAAAGTGCAGTAATCAATATCAAAATACTATAACTAATTATTTTTTTAAATATATATATATATAAACTCAGCAACAAAAAAAAACATCCTCTCACTGTCAACTGCGTTTATTTTCAGCAAACTTAATGAACTATGAGTAAATTAATTATGAGCAAATATTTGTATGAACATAACAAGATGAGACAGATGAGGCATGAACTGAACAAGTTCCACAGACATGTGACTAACAGAATAATGTGTCCCTGAACAAAGGGGGGTCAAAATCAAAAGTAACAGTCAGTATCTGGTATGGCCACCAGCTGCATTAAGTACTGCAGTGCATCTCCTCCTCATGGACTGCACCAGATTTGCCAGTTCTTGCTGTGAGATGTTACCCCACTCTTCCACAAAGGCACCTGCAAGTTCCCGGACATTCCTGGGGGGAATGGCCCTAGCCCTCACCCTCCAATCCAACAGGTCCCAGAGGTGCTCAATGGGATTGAAATCCGGGCTCTTCGCTGGCCATGGCAGAACACTGACATTCCTGTCTTGTAGGAAATCACACACAGAACGAACAGTATGACTGGTGGCATTGTCATGCTGGAGGGTTATGTCAGGATGAGCCTGCAGGAAGGGTACCATATGAGGGAGGAGGATGTCTTCCCTGTAACACACAGTGTTGAGATTGCCTGCAATGACAACAAGCTCAGTCCGATGATGCTGTGACACACCGCCCCAGACCATGACGGACGCTCCACCTCCAAATCGATCCCGCTCCAGAGTACAGGCCTCGGTGTAACGCTCATTCTTTTGACTATAAGCGTGAATCCGACCATCACCCCTGGTGTGACAAAACCGCTACGTGTCAGTGAAGCTCACTTTTTGCCAGTCCTGTCTGGTCCAGCGATAGTGGGTTTGTGCCCATAGGCAACGCTGTTGCCGGTGATGTCTAGTGAGGATGTGATGTACCGATCCTGTGCAGGTGTTTTTACACGTGGTCTGCCTCTGCGAGTATGATCAGCTGTCTGTCTTGTCTCCCTGTAGCGCTATCTTAGGTGTCTCACAGTACAGGCATTGCAATTTATTGCCCTGGCCACATCTGCAGTCCTCATGCCTCCTTGCAGCATGCCTAAGGCATGGTCATGCAGATGAGCAGGGACCCTGGGCATCTTTCTTTTGGTGTTTTTCAGAGTCAGAAGAAAATCCTCTTTAGTGTCCGAAGTTTTCATAACTGTGACCTTAATTGCCTACCGTCTGTAAGCTGTTAGTGTCTTAACGACCGTTCCACAGTTGCATGTTCATTAATTGTTTGTGGTTCATTGAACAAGCATGGGAAACAGTGTTTAAATCCTTTACAATGAAGATCTGTGAAGTCATTTGGATTTTTACGAACTATCTTTGAAAGACAGGGTCCTGAAAAAGGAACATTTATTTTTTTTGGTGTGAAAAATAAAACTGAAAATAAACGCAGTTGACAGTGAGAGGACATTTCTTTTTACTGAGTTTATATACAGTTGAAGTCGGAGGTTTACATAAACTTGGTTGGAGTCCACTCCACAAAATGCTTGTTAACAAACTATAGTTTGGCAAGTCGGTTAGGACATCTACTTTGTGCATGACACAAGTAATCTTTCCAACAATTGTTTACAGACAGATTATTTCACATATATTTCACTGTATCACAATTCCAGTGGGTCAGAAGTTTACATACACTTAAGTTGACTGTGCCTTTAAACAGTTTGGAAAATTCCAGAAAATGATACAATGGCTTTAGAAGCTTCTGATAGGCTGATTGAGATCATTTGAGTCAATTGGAGGTGTACCTGCAGATGCATTTCAAGGCCTACCTTCAAACTCAGTGCCTATTTGATTGACATCATGGGAAAATCAAAAGAAATCATCTAAGACCTCAGAAAAAAAATTGTAGACCTCCACAAGTCTGGTTCGTCCTTGGGAGAAATTTCCAAACGCCTGAAGGTACCACGTTCATCTGTACAAACAATAGTACGCAAGCATAAACACCATGGGACCGCGCAGCCGTCATACCGCTCAGGAAGGAGAGGCGTTCTGTCTCCTATAGATTAATGTACTTTGGTGTGAAAAGTGCAAATCAATCCCAGAACAACAGCAAAGGACCTTGTGAAGATGCTGGAGGAACAAAAGTATCTATATCCACAGTAAAACGAGTCCAATATCGACATAACCTGAAAGGCCGCTCAGCCAGGAAGAAGCCACTGCTCCAAAACCGCCAAGAAAAAGCCAGACTACAGTTTGCAACTGCACATGGGGACAAAGATCGTACTTTTTGGAGAAATGTCCTCTGGTCTGACGAAACAAAAATAGAACTGTTTGGCCATATTGACCATCGTTATGTTTGGAGGAAAAAGGGGGAGGCTTGCAAGCCAAAGAACACCATTCCAACCATGAAGCACTGGGGTGGCAGCATCATGTTGTGGGGGTGCTTTTCTGCAGGAGGGACTGGTGCACTTCAAAAAAAGATGGTATCATGAGGCAAGAAAATTATGTGGATATATTGAAGAAACATCTCAAGACATCTGTCAGGAAGTTAAAGCTTGGTCGCAAATGGGTCTTCCAAATGGACAATGACCCCAAGCATACTTCCAAAGTTGTGGCAAAATGGCTTAAGGACAACAAAGTCAAGGTATTGGAGTGGCCATCACAAAGCCCTGACCTCAATCCCATAGAAAATGTGTGGGCAGAACTAAAAAAGCATGTGCGAGCAAAGAGGCCTACAAACCTGACTCAGTTACACAAGCTCTGACAGGAGGAATGGGCCAAAATTCACCCAACTTGTTGTGGGAAGCTTGCGGAAGGCTACCTGAAACATTTGACCCAAGTTAAACAATTTAAAGGCAATGCTACCAAATACTAATTGAGTGTATGTAAACTTCTGACCCACTGAGAATGTGATGAAAGAAACAAAAGCTGAAATAAATCATTCTCTTTATTCTCTATTATTTTGACATTTCACATTCTTAAAATAAAGTGGTGATCCTAACTGACCTAAAACAGGGAATATTTACTAGGATTAAATGTCAAGAATTGTGAAAAACTGAGTATCAATGTATTTGGCTAAGGTGTATGTAAACTTCCGACTTCAACTGTATATACAGTACCTGTCAAACGTTTGGACACACCTACTCATTCAGGCCTTGTAAGTTAAAATGTACCCATTGATTCTTGAAGAATATAACTTATAAAATCCTTAGTTCAACTGTCATACGCCATCAGAAGCCAAAAATATGTTTGCTTTATTCCAATGTTTTTAAACAAGGTAAATGTAAACAAACTCTATATAGCCCCAAAACATGGTTAAAACTATTATTTTGGTGTCTTTGCATACAATTTAATGTAAATTTTGGTCGAGAAGGAATTCCAGGAAAACTGTATCACTCAGTTTTGGATGTAGTGGGGCACGAACCTGTGGAAAGGGAATTGAAATGGCATTCATATCCTCCTGAGTCATTGGCTTTATTTCAACTCTGACCTAAAGGTAAGGAAAAATAAATTGGTTCACATCAGCTTTGATGTTAGACAAACATCTGCCCTTGTTTGGATTATAGCATTGTCACGTAACCACTGAGAGCGAGGGAGACATTTCTCCCTGATAGCTGTAGATGTACAGCTGTAGATGTACGGCTGATGTGTTCCACAAGTAAACTAATCCTAATCCTTAGTAGACCATTTGATGGATGAGCATCCCAAGTTCAGACGTTCCCCATCCCTGTAAACTTTAGCTGTAGTAACAGCAAGAAAGTTCTATACATATATCAGTGCATGTCAAATGTATTCTGGATGACGGTAGCAACCCACTGGGCACAGACGTCAGTTCAAAATCTAGATTTGGTTAAATTGTCAACTAATGTGAATTCAACGTGAAATCCCACCCAAAAATCATCATGTCATTGGATTTAGGTTAAAAGTTCGGTGAAAAAATTACGAAATGCCCTTAAGTTGATGACGTTTTGCAAATCCAATGAGTTGTCAACGTTCATTCAACATCATCACATTGATTGTCTGGGTTGAAATAACGTGGAAACAATGTTGATTCAACCAGTTTTTTTCCCAGTGGGAAGTCTAATTTTGTAAGGCCAAGAGAATGTCCTATGTACATGGTGACATTTTGTCTCGGTATCGATGATTTATGACAACAATTATGTGCCGCCCAGCATGGAAGAGTATGAATTCAATTCATTCAAATTCCAAGAGGAAGGATGATACCTTTTATTTAAGGTCTAGTACTTTTACGCTGTGGAGATTTCTTCCAATTTTAATTTGTCACCAATGTCATCTGGCTGTTTGCACAATAAGGTCAATAAGTTATTCTTCCATATCAGTATGCGGTGTAATGCAATAAATGCAAGCCAAACTCTTTCACATGTCTGAGGAATATGAGGAAGAGCTGTGCTGAAGCAGTAAAGGTATTTTCATTATTGACATCCTCCAACACATAGAAAATCCTTGGCTGCCACTATACTCTAGTTGTTTTTGTGTTATTTCCAGTAGGTAAAGTAGAGAAAAAATATCCACCATTTACTGATGAAAGACCTTGTAAATCTCGGCAGTGAAGTGTTGATTAAAAGAGACGGGGAAGGCTAAGCATGGGAGAACACATGGCAGACCCACTGATTACTGGCTTCATGAGGCCAGGCCGTCTCCCATCGATTTAGGAAAGTTTACTCCCATAGTCTCCCATGAGGTGTTACAGCAATTACACCATGGATGCACTAACCTTCAAAGCCAGCATTTTTCAGTCTTGATTTCTTGTAAATTGTAAATTTACACAAAAAGGTTTGGTTTTCAACTGTAAACTGTTAGCTACAATTGTTTGAAAGGCTTGGTTGATGAAAAAATGGATGCGACAAGGTGGTCCCCTTTAACCTTTTGTCTTGTTTATCAAAAGGATGTGGCAAAGCGAGCAATGAACAGGAGGACCTCCTGAACCTCAACTCGAGAACATTTTTAGTAAAGATGCAGGTTCTATCGGTTGTTTGTAGGAAGGCTGTCTGTCTGTTTGATGTCTGTGTCCATCTACACACTCCTTGGATTCTCTCAGCCACACGTTTGTTCTCTCCTCCCACTGAAGTCTGGATAAGATATTACTCTTTCCCTTTGAATGTGCCAATCATATTCTTGTGGGCCTGGTGTCCTACAGACTCACTCCATCCATTGAAGATTAGGCCTTCATTAAAAAATAATCTAAGGGATTTGCTATGAGAGGCCAACTGACTACTAAACTCATCTTGCCTTGTCATCTGAGGTTCCAGAAGGCAGAGAGAGAAATCTGATTTTCAGAGTATTTTCGATGGTGCTTATTATTCATATCTTCGACTTGAAAAAACTACTCTGACATTGAGTGTTTTGAACCTTCCATTAGAATAGGGCTGCACAGCACTGCACTTGTCTTTACAACAATCATTGTGAATTGTACAATTGTACTTCTCATAGTATATATATATATTTTTTAACAATAATACTTGTGTGGGGGGGTTGATCTGATTAGGATCCCCATTAGCCGACAGCAACAGCTAGTCTTACCGGGGTCCGACATAATGAAAAAGATATTACAGACAAAATACTTTACAAATGACAAACATTTAAAAACATTAGCGTGTGTGTGTGTGTGTGTGTGTGTGTGTGTGTGTGTGTGTGTGTGTGTGTGTGTGTGTGTGTATGTGCATCTATCAGTTACACATACTGTACATGTCAGTACATACACACAAGTAGGTCACACGTGGGAGAGGCGTTGTGCCGTGAGGTGTTGCTTAATTAGATTTTTGAAACTAGGTTCGCTGTTCACTTGCGCTATATGAGATGGAAGGGAGTTCCATGCAATCATGGCTCTGTATAATACTGTACATTTCCTTTAATTTGTTCTTGACCTGGGGACTGTGAAAAGTCTGGTGGGGTAAGTGCGTGTGCCAGTTATGTGTGTAAGTTGACTATGCAAACCATTTGGAATTTCCAACACATTAACGTTTATTGTAAAAACTAGAAGCAATGCAGTCAGTTTTTCCTCAACTCTTAGCCAAGAGAAACTGGGAGCATATTATCGATATTATTCCTCTGATTACAATGAAGAGCAAATCGTGTCACTCTGTTCTGGGCCAGCTGCAGCTTAACTAGGTCCTTTTTTGCAACACTTTAACCATATGACTGGACAGTAATCAAGATAAGATAAAAATCCACGATGAATCCACATTTTCACTGTTAGTCATGAAGGTTGCATTTTCTCTGCATGTTGAACAACTACACACTGTACTGCAACACATTTCGATACAGTTTCAAAATAGAACACAAATAGATAACTTGATACATCAACAATCTAATAGCCTGTGAATCAAGGGAAGCAAGGCGTGGCTTGATATTCTTCTGTGAGAGCGACACTGAGTACATATCCAAGTCATGTCTGCAGGAAGCAGAAACTGGTGAATAACCTTGCCACCAGCATTCTATGCCAAGGCTTCATTTAGTAGATGGGAATAATTTGTGCTGCATATCAATTGCCCTGATCCACTGTAAAGGCTATGGAGGTTTACCTTGCTGTCAGCGGAAAAAAAGAATGGTTCCTCCTGCTCAATAAAGCCTACGCTTGCCCTCACACTCTGAATATTTCAGCTGCGGGTGTCACATAAATCAATGCAACTCTTAAGTGAATCAATAGCGTTTGATTAGAAATGAAAATCAAGTGTTTTGGGGTTCACACACTGCACTCACTCAAATCCGGCATCCTGGTAAGGGGCACGACTGGATACAACCGCCCAGACAGTTCACTTCAATTCCACAGATCAAAGACAGTTTCATTTGAAATCACTGCATAATCATTTAAATCTCTTATTGGGGGAGTGAAAATTCAGAAAATAATGTTTAGTCGTTTTACGAGGGTGGAGACTTTGCAAACCGGAACTGCCCATTTCTAACACGCATAGATCCAGAACTTAATCACGCAGCTGACCAAATAGTTTAACCAAGATTAGACTGCTCTAAGGAGAGACTTCTATCACAAGTTAGTTTTGGTAGCTAAGTCACTGCCAAGAAATGCTTATGTTAGAATTTTCAGACTGTGTTTTGTCTAGGTTTTTTTTGTAGGTTACGGGATTGTGGTTTAGTGAAGTAGTCTAGGTAAGTCTATGGTTGCCTAGAGTGGTTCTCAATCAGAGGCAGGTGTTTATCGTTGTCTCTGATTTGGAACCATATTTAGGCAGCCATATTCTTTGAGTATTTCGTGGGTGATTGTTCCTGTCTCTGTGTTTGTTTGCACCAGATAGGGCTGTTTCGGTTTTTCACGGTTCTTGTGTTTTGTATATTGTTCATTGTTCATTGTTCATCTTTATTAAAGATGTATAAAGATAACCACACTGCATTTTGGTCCTCCTCTCTTCCGACAGAAGAAAACCGTAACATTATGTTAGAATTTTCAGACTAAAAACTCGATTTTTTTACTTTATTTTACTCTGAAGTTGTCTATCACTCTAGTTACATATCACACTAGTACATCAGTGTAACTGTTCTGTAATAAAATGTTCAATATATTTTCTTAAACATCCTGTAACGATTGTCGTCGGGAGAAGGAGAAGAGGACCAAGGTGCAGCGTGGTATGTAATCATAATACTTTTAATAAATACAAATACTTGAACCAAAAAACAACATGACAAATTAACAGTTCTGCAAGGTGCAATACACACAAAACAGAAAACAACTACCCACAACCCATAGTGGGAAAACAGGCTGCCTAAGTATGGTTCTCAATCAAAGACAATGACAGACAGCTGTCCCTGGTTGAGAACCATACCCGGCCAAAAACAAAGAAATACAAAAACATAGAAAAAATATCATAGAACGCCCACCCTAGTCACACCCTGGCCTAACCAAAATAGAGAATTAAAAGTCTCTCTATGGCCAGGGCGTGACACATCCTCTGCTTATTGTTTAACCATTGGTATGTTCTAGGGGGCATTTTGAGACCTTAAATGATGCACTATGCAGAAATAGCTTGCCATTTCCTGGTTGCTAAAATTCTAATAGTTCACCCAATTTCAGTTTATGTGAAAAAATAAGCAAGTGTAGTGTAGAGAATCATTGTACCATTCAAACCGCTGTGAAATATATTTTCCGTAAACAACACTATTGCATTTTCAGGTGTTTAAAGGTGGTGTACAAAACCCAAAGTAAAACCTAGAACAGATCTACCACTTCTTAGACCTCCTTTCAATGGGAATGACATATCTATAATACACAGTGCCTTGCCAAAGTATTCATATTTTGTATTTCCTATTTAATTGCATTACAACATATAATTTGAATGGATTTTTATTTGGATTTCATGTAATGGACATACACAAAATAGTTAAATGAAAAAATGTAATAAAAAATAAAAACGGAAAAGGGGTGCGTGCATATGTATTCACCCTCTTTGCTATGAAGCATCTAAATAAGATCTGGTGCAACCAATTACCTTCAGAAGTCACATAATAAGTTAAATGAAGTCCACCTGTGTGCAATCTAAGTGTCACATGATCTGTCACATGATCTCAGTATATATATATATATACACCTGTTCTGAAAGGCCCCAGAGTCTGCAACACCACTAAGCAAGGGGCACCAAGACCAAGAAGCTCTCCAAACGGGTCAGGGACAAAGTACAGATCAGGGTTGGTTTATAAAAAAATATCAGAAACTTTGAACATCCCATGGAGCACCATTAAATCCATTATTAATAAATGGAAAGAATATGGCACCACAACAAACCTACCAAGACTCACAGACCAGGCAAGGAGGGCATTAATCAGAGAGGCAATGAAGAGACCAAAGATAACCCTGAAGGAGCTGCAAAGCTCCACAGTGGAGATTGGAGTATCTGTCCATAGGACCACTTTAAGCCGTACACTCCACAGAGCTGGGCTTTACGGAAGAGTGACCAGAAAAAAGCCTTTGCTTAATGAAAAAAATAAGCAAATACGTTTGGTGTTTGCCAAAAGGCATGTGGGAGACTCCCCACACATATGGAAGAAGGTACTCTGGTCATATGAGACTAAACTTGAACTTTTTGGCCATCAAGGAAAATGCTATGTCTGGCTCAAACCCAACACCTCCCATTACCCCGAGAACACCATCCCCACAGTGAAGCATGGTGGTGGCAGCATCATGCTGTGGGGATGTTTTCATCGGCAGGGACTGGGAAACTGGTCTGAATTGAAGGAATGATGGATGGTGCTAAATACAGGGAAATTCTTGAGGGAAACCTGTTTCTGTTTCCCAGAGATTTGAGACTGGGACGGAGGTTCACCTTCCAGCAGGACAATGACCCTAAGAATACTGCTAAAGCAACACTCGAGTGGTTTAAGGGGAAACTGTCTTGGAATGGCCTAGTCAACGCCCAGACCTCAATACAATTGAGAATCTGTGGCATGACTTAAGGATTGCTGTACACCAGCGGAACCCATCCAACTTGAAGGAGCTGGAGCAGTTTTGCCTTGAAGAATGGGCAAAAATCCCAGTGGCTAGATATGCCAAGCTTATAGAGACATACCCCAAGAGACTTGAAGCTGTAATTGCTGCAAAAGGTGGCTCTACAAAGTATTGACTTTGGGGGTGGTGAATAGTTATGCAAGCTCAAGTTTTATTTATTTTTGTCTTATTTCTTGTTTGTGTCACAATAAAAAATCATTTGCATCTTCAAAGTGGTAGGCATGTTGTGTAAATCAAATAATACAAACTCCCCCAAAAATCTATTTTAATTCCAGGTTGTAAGGCAACAAAATAGGAAAAATGCTAAGGGGGTGAATACTCGCAAGCCACTGTATTTCTATGTGCATTTGGTCAGGTTGCCCAAAAAGTTACATATTGCAACTTTAAGGAGCATCAGATACTGTTGAAAGTTCTACCAATGGCATGTCCATGTTTTTGTGAGAAATTACACTGGTCACTCAACCTGTGCTGGGATTAGTTACATATTACTCGTTACACTTTACAATATTACTTTGCGTTACTTTTATGAACATTTAAAAAAAACACAGTTTGTTTGACTATCGGAGGAAGCAAGGAGAGCCTCGCACACTCTACCAAAGATAGGCTACTTGATCAGTAGTTTCTCCTTTCATCTGTGGCACTGCTTTCCTGTGCTATTCTGCAAGTGCTGCACTATCATATGGGCCGCTCAATTAGCCATATATACTGTAAGCCAAACATTGGTTTGGTTATAGACCGTACCTACACTGACCAATAGAGATGTGTAGAGGGCCCACTTTCCACTAGACTGGAAAAGCCTTCTATAGGCTTTGCTATCACAGAAGTGATCAATGGCAAAGATCAGAGGTGTGCCTTCTATATATTTTTATGGAGGCAGCTTTCAAGACATTTCTCCAAACAGCCGTTCTTCGCTCGCTCAATAACTAAATGAAGAAAGAGGTCGAGACCGGATCATGGAAACACAGGCCCAGTAGAGATATGATTCTGAAAGTAGCGCACATGTTAGTTGACCAAGTATCTCAAATAATATTACCCTATTTGAAAAATGAAAGTGTTATTTTGCTCCGCTGCTCATAAAAGTAATCTGTTTACATAACATAATGATTAGTAACTGCTTTATAAGGACCTATATTAAACATTTGATGAATGATCTTATGAGTCATTATTAAATACTTTAAAAGTTGATAATAAATGTGTGAATATCTAAGTTGCTAACCTTTACAAATGTGGTAGTAATGATTTAATAAATGATGAATAAACTATTTACTAATCCATTATAAATGCTTTATTACGTGGAGGTATTATAAAGTTGTACCATTGTATCTTAAGATTTGTAAGATTTAAAAAAATATTTATTAGATTCTATTATTATCAGACTTTCCCATTATCAGACTTTCCCATATATTATATTGTTGTATGCACTGATGGAATGGCCATAATCATTCAAGGCAGGCAGGGTTGACATGACAACCTTTTCTTGTGTGAGTGCAGAGAGTTCAGTGGGGCTGGCCCAGGGGGAGCATCCTAGGGCAGCCGTGCTGCTCAGGTTGATCTGGCACAACAATAAATCACACTGACAGCTAGGATAGCTATATGATAGGCTGCCAATGGGGTCTGTGAGGAAGCTGCTGATCCAACACATCCCTGGGCTAACCTAGCCACCGATGGGGGACATCCCAACACAGGAGCCACGGCCCCGGAAGCATGAACCTCTTCAGAAGCCTTCTCAGAATGGGATTCAGCACACAGGATAGCAAGAAAGGCATAGAAGGATAGATATATCAATATATTGCTATGCGTTTACATAAGAGCGTTCTGATATATGTCTGTGTGTGTGTGTGTATGTGTGTGTGTGTGTGTGTGTGTGTGTGTGTGTGTGTGTGTGTGTGGCAGTAATATCATTGCTTTAATTGGCTATAAGTACAAATAGAGAGTGAATCAATCAAATATAAGAATTCCATGTATATTGACAAAGCTCTATCAACCTTAATACTACAGAAGTCTTTTTCCAACGCCAAACCATGCCACCAAGAAATAATGATAAAATTCCCTCAGTCTTCAGTTACCTTGAGAGCGGTTGATTGGCCCAGAGAGTGAACAACCTACGATTTGGGTTTGTTTACTTAGAAACAGCCACCTACGGCTAGCATTAGCATTGCTGAATGAAAAAGAAGAGACAAAGGACCTTTTAAACTCATAAACAATTCACCCACCGGCTATTGTAAAGGTGTTGTTTTTCATCCTTTGCATTCATGGCCCTTTATCCATGTGACAGTTTTGAAGCTGGGCATAAAGGTTCGGCGGAAATAAATAAATACTTTCAGCTTTACAAACACTGCAAGTTTTTTTCTTTGCCACCACTGCCGTCCAGATGCTATTAACATGAATCTGTATTGTAAAGTGGAGCTCCAAGCCACTGTGCTGTGGCAGTGAAACAAGGAAATCCTTCACTACTGGTAAGGTATTGCTCTGAGAAGAAGGAACTAGAAAATGTCACAAAAGACTAGCCTTGGGAAGCAATTAAAACTAAGTGGGTTATGTTTTATATCTCTTTTATGCGGAGTCTAATAATTATCTTTAGCAAGTTATGACTTTCCACCTAACTCTGAATCAAATTACAGGAACACTTTCCATTAACACATAACTTTAATTTACAATAACAAAAAAAATGATACCTGTCACCCCTGCTCCCACTCTCTCACCCTGGCGCTCGGGGTGCCTGGCTGCCCAACACTGCGCACTCCTGCCACCATCATTACGCACACCTGCTTCCCTCGTCATGCGCACCAGCAAATTATTTGACTCACCTGGACTCAATCACCTGTTTTATTACCACCCCTATATTTGTCAGTTCCCCAGCTCTGTTCCCACGCTGCTGCATGAATTGTCATATGTCCTTATGTTACCCGGTGCTGACGCTGTTCCTGTCCTGTTCTACATCTGTTCCAAACTAAATGTTGACTCCCCGTACCTGCTTCTCGTCTCCAGCGTCAGTCCTTACAATATCCTCATCATGTTTACTAAGTACCTGGCTGTCATTTGAATAAAAATGTAAATACATTTGTAACTTGTTTAGTGCATTACAGCAAATGTGTATGTCCTAACATAGACGCATTGAAATTTCATTCTAATTTTACAACACTTATCATAGAAAGATTCCTCATTTGCAGCTCAGCATAAGAGTACTTCTTCAGAAGACTGATGTAGTGTCTTAACACTTAGTACTTATTTATGTAATAAGAAAGACTCTGAATACAAGCAATTGAACTGGAGCTTCACATTTACTCAAACTAGTCAGTACCAGAATAACATAGAACAATACTGCGCATGACCAAGGATGCTCCATCCTTAAAGGGGACATCAGTAATTAACCGAACATAACAACTGATATTTTCTAAATGAGATGCAGAGAAACTTCCAAAAAGATGGACAAAGAAACATGGGGATTTGCGGCAGCGGAATGCAACACACTGGTAGGGGGGTCTCTATACCTTGCCTACAAAGACTTGGAAATGACTCCAAGTTTGTTGAGGAGATGTGACCTTGGGTTCTATGTCCTCCATTATAAAGCTGTGTATGTAAGATGGCATGCAATTATCCGGAAGCATTCCATATTCAGATATGCATGGCAGCTGAACCATGAAGCTGACCCATGGCTGTTATATTTTC